>NW_028262402.1:42105286-42429036 GCF_047370975.1 Nipponia nippon
TAAGGTAGTTTCTTTTTAAGTGTGTAAGGTTGGGTCACATCCTCCTTGCAGCCTTGCTGCACAACAGTGGGGCAGATTTTGATGCTGCTTGTGTTACAGAGGGTGGAGAGTCATCACAGGGAGCTCTGCACCACCTATTTACAACCTCAGCCAGGATAAAGGCTGTTTTCTGGATAAGGAAAAGAGTGTGGCCAGACCACATTTTCTCTAAAAAACATTGGCCTGAAGTATAGCCCAAGGGCATGAGGCTGATACTGGCCCAGAGAGTGGTTGTTGGCGAGTGTGAGATTATTTTGTGCCAGGTAGAGGCCTGATGTGTCTTCCAGTCTTGCCTCCTATGTAAAAACCATATTCTCTTCCTATCCAGCTCCATCAACCCAAAACACGAAAAGCTAAAAAGCCAGATTTTTTTTCTTGTTTTCAAAGCTTTCCTGAGTTAGCAGAGAAGCCTGGAAAATTTTCAGTGTGCCATCTTCCAGAGTGAGTTTCACTGAAAATGAAAATGCACCTAAGATATCCTCCGTATCATGTCAACATTTAAAGTGACATTTTCCTGTGGAAGGCCTACTGTGGGATCATTGGCACTTGTGTCTGATACCAGTGTTTAGTGGGCTGCTATACCCAGTTGATGAATTTGCAGTTTTAAAAGGGAGAGCGGAGAAGAAGGTAAAAAAGGAAAGGAGGGAAGGTGAGACAGAAGGGAGGAGAAACGTTGCGGATCCAGCATACTGAAAGAAAGATGTGAGGGCTGAGCTGTGTTCATGACTAGTGCACCATCACATATAATAAAATCTGTGCCATCCAAATTCTGCTTATGGGGTCATTGCATGAGATTTATCTCCAGGAAGTATTTTATCTTGCCATTGGGATTCACTCAAAATTTGTGTTCAGTGTATGCAAAGTGGAAGAAGGTCAGCTAAGTCTCTTGTCGGTGTGCTGGCATGGTAGTGTCAGCAGGATAAAAAAGTGATGAGTAGAGTAAAAATGGGTTCAGGTGAGCTTTTCAAAACTGGTTATTGATCTCAACAGTAAAACTGTGGGAATGCAGCCAGGTCAGCAGAGAATGCTTTTCTGAGCCCTGCTCTTTTGCCAGAAGATGGGCAGACTAAATACACCTGAATATTCAGGAAAGAGGTTTTCTAAATAAGAAGACCCAACGTTGCACAGCTGCTTTGCAGGTTTTACATACATGGGTCACAATAGAAGCACACAACCAAACAAGTTTCAGGTAATTTTTCAAAACTTTTTAATGCCAGAGACAGCTTGCTACATATAAAAACACTGCATTTCAAAATCAAAATTAGCAGAAAGATAACATTCTGTTGTTGGAGTAGGATGCTAAAAGTTAGCCATGCTGAATTCCTCTCCCACCTCCCCCAAAAGCAGTTGAAAAATCTATTAAAGAAGGGTTTTTTCATGTTGTTACCAATAGGATTGAACCATGGCAAAAATAATTTCTAAGAAACCTGCAATTGTATAATATCAATTATAATAATGATGTAAGTTTCTAAATAAATTAGTTCTTCCAGAAGCTATCCACTAGAAGTTAAAGTGAGAGCCAAACCACAAGCTCTTTTTTGCCTCTGTGAAAGATTTAGATGTCAGATGCAATGCTTTCCAAAACAAGGATATGCTTGAGAAGAAAAAGAAGAAAAGTAATCTTGTTAATCAAAATAAATAGAATTCAAAATGACTTTTGGAGCTTTCCCTTCCCTATTGAGAAAAAACAATAGGAGGGAAAATGTGCTTAAACTAAAATTCAGTTTAAATGTAAAATACACTTGCCATTGCAGGGTCCACTTCCAGTTGTAGAGTGGGAATCTTCTCTGAAGTTGCCTAATTTTATTCTTCCAAGGGTAGCAAGATTTGCTACTTCTACAAGGACCCTTACAGAAAAAAGTGCACATAAAGTTAGTTCCTTCAGGTGTGTGGTACACATCTTAGAGTCGTGAAGCACTTTACAGAGAGAAATATCAAATAAAACCAACAACAGTCCACTACTGACCTTTCTCCAGGCTCTTTGAGCCTAATTATTGTAACCAGTACCAAGTGCAAATATCACTTCAGCATAATGGGCCACCTTTGTTCTCAGGTCCAATTAGACTACAGCTTGTACAGAAATCACATAGTCAAATTGCACGGTCACCAGTTAAGTGGCTTACTGTTTTTCCAGGACGTTTAAATCCCCAACTGTTATATAAACCAGCATCAACTTGCCTGCTAAATGTGGGCACTTATATTTGGGATTCATACAAAATCTGGGAAGCAGTTATTTCTTACACCATATTTATGAATAATGACAAGACGGTGCCAGCTGGTGTGTGCAAAGTTGTCTAGACCAATCTAAGAGCAGTATGTTTTTGCATCTTTTCTTATGGCAGCTTTGAGGGCCAAGGAGGCAGACTGGATAGTTTTCCAGTGACTCCTAAATGACCTCAAGCTCTAGTAGAAGTAATGCCTGCAAACTCTGCAGCTTTGGCTGCTGTGACAGAAATACTTAAAAAAAAAATGTTGGAAGGGTATCAGGACTCATGCTTTAGGAGAAATGCTGTCTAAGAGAAAAAGGAAGTTTTCTAGCTAGGTCTAATATTTCATAATTCTGCAAAGTGGAAGTTCTGAGTCGTTATCAGAACTACATAGTGCTTTCACTCTTTGAAATACGATCATGAGTTAACATTTGGAGGTGCGACCTAGTGGGGTAGGCAGTTGTATCTGCAGTGAGTTCTGCAGTGTTCCCAAGTGAAAGACTGCATGTAAGCATGTACTAAGTTTATTTTTCTTTTTGAACCACATTTACTGACATCTTTTGACATGCATTTCTTTTGTATCTTGTGTACACACTGAATTGTAGATGGCTACGCAGTAGTATGACTTAGCTTGTTTTTTTTTTCCTGCTGTACTTTTTTGTTAGAAGAGAGCTGTCCTTCAATAAACGTCTATCACCCAAGCTGTTTGTAGTAAGGGTGAAAATTCTAACCAAACATACTGGATTCTAAAGGGGTGATGTGTGGGTATTTAGAAAAGAAAGGAAAAAAAATGAGATGGGGGGCAGGGGATGAAGAAGAATTTTTTAGGAAAGGAAAAATTTTCCACAAGCGAAAGGAGGAAAAGAAAGACAGAGGAACCATAAAGGAAAGTTAGTTTTATTGGGAGAGATCCCATTTTTCCCATGAGGGATATATGTTTTCACTTGGCCTAGACAACAACTCCATCTCTAGAAGGGAAGACACCAGCTTACACCGCGATCACCACAAATTACTTACTCTTTAATTCTTCTTAACAGAAATGACCCATAGATTTATTGGGAATATCCTTTTCTTTATGCATGGTCACTACTCAGTTCATGCTGAAAAAGTCATTTATACCTTAGCTTTGTAAGGAGAATTGTTTGATAATAGTTATAAATACAACTCATAAATCAGTAAATATCATACAGCAAGTTCCCCTGAATGATCCCTAGAAAAGTCCTAAATACTATTATTTTTAAAAAATAGTGTACTTGGGTAAAAGCACTAAAGGTTCCATGGGCACAGTTCTTGCTAATAGTTTGCCACTTTGAGAACTTACTTCCCTCTGTTTTCATTTTTTATATCACAGTGTGTTCACATCTAACAAGTGTACTCATTTAAAGAAAATTGAGTGCAGCCATGTGTAATAAAAGGAAATAGTTCTATTGATCTGATAAAGTCTCAAAAGAGTGGCAAATCTGAAAATGTTGTCTGTTATAGTTTCCATCTATTGCTCCATCTTGCCACAGTATTGTAGAAAAGGGAGATCAGTGTGTGAGTTTGTTTACCATTTTGTTTTACACCTGGATACAATGAGATGCTGTGGGGAAGATTGTGACTCTCAGAAGGCATCGAGACAAACTGTGACTCATTAGACATTCCTGAAGCATGGTGAAATGGAAAAGTCAATGGAGTACTGTAATATCTGGATATAAGTTATGCAAAGACAGTTAACAGTATAGTGTTGAGGGATTAATATTATGTGGTAGAAATTCCATTTAATTAACTACATGATGCCATTCCTACTATAATGGTATCTGTAGAGAAATGAATTCCAAATCAGGATGCATATTTACAGCTATAAATCCAAAAGCAAGGCTTACTCAGTAAAGAGGAGAGCTTCCATTTCTTTTTGGAAATGAATGAACCTATATGTGTCACTGCAGAAATAGCCCCATATTGGTTTTCATTTTGCAGTGAATACCTGTCCACATCTTCAGGAGATGTGCTCATCCATGTTTTAGGGAAGAAGACTTATTTAATATCCTGCTAAGATTCTGCATTTCTTGTTGAACCGAGTAGGTGTTAGGGTGATTCTCTCACTGCATAGATGGAGGGAGCAGGTTCCCTCCTGTGCCGGCTGCCGACTGCTCTGTATCCCTGCCATGCCTCCTCCTCAGGCCTGCTTAGCCTCTGGCTTTTCATCAGGACCCTCAGCTTCATGGCCTTTTTTTCTCTTGTGGAGACTCCAGCTTTCTTGGCTGATCACCAGAGTGGATGGATCTTGCTACATCTTATTCCTGTGCCAATCAACAAAATGTCATTTGCAGTTTTTGTGCACTCTTTTCCTAGCAACACGAGAGAGAACACCAAGTCCCTCCAAAATGAGAGAGGGATGGGAGAGAGGTAGCTTCCAGCAGCCTCTGCTTTCCTTCTCCTTCATCACCCACTGCAGCTGAGGAGAGGCACAGAAGAATGGGAGAGTCAGAGAAAGGATTGCTTAATTCAGCTGATTGGAGAAGCATGGGTTTGCACAGGGGTTTGCACAGGTGTTCACGTACATATTTTGGTCTGATGTGGTTATTACTGGAGATGGTGCAAAGCCCTGGTCGAGTTTGCAGGGCTGGCAATCTAGGAAAAGTGTAACCCTGCCCCATTTTGCTTCTCAGCCGAGCTGCAGTCCTTTAATGGCAATCATGCAACAGCACTCCACATTGCTCCATCCTGTGGTTTTAGAGAGCCTTGTAACACAAGCTGCTCTTTGGGAATAAGTCAGACCTGTTCCAGTGTTGGTAAATGGTGCACTGTGTTGTCAGCTGTTGTCAAAGATTCTGGTTGCTCTCCTGACTGACATCAGTCATGTCTTGGGCAGGCATTGTTTTCTTGTACATGCCAGGAACGGCTATCAAAACTGGAAGTGACAAAGTAAATTAAATTTTAGCAAAATATTAGTGTCTGTTGTTTGTGCCCAGGCCATACCTCAAGAAGTCTCACCTGTAAAAGACATTATATACAACTAGTGCAGACTGTTCTCAAGTCATCTGAAAATTTCTCTTCATGGAGCTGATCTAAGAGCAGTAAAAGCACAGCTGACATCATCTTTCTATAATATAAAAAGCATTTACAGAAACAAAATAGAGATGAATTTTTCCTTTTTTAGGGAAACAAGTCTATACTATTTAATACAGGATCTTTTCCTGCTACTATTTTGAATAGGCTGGTTGTTGTTATCTGTGGTAGAGAAAGAGCACTTAACCCACTGATCACTCTCTTGTGTGACTATTCCAGCATTCCAAACTTCTGACAGCAATCACTAAATAAATAATAATAATAATTAACAAATACAAATAATTAACAAAACAAAAAAAAAAACTTTTTGAGAAAGGTCTCCTCCTTTGTTTTCAGCACAGATGAAGAACTTTCACTCTTTTTTGCCTAACACTGAAAAAGAAACCCAGGCAAAACAAAGTCGAATAGCAAAAAGCCCAAACTGGACTGATCTAAACCCCAAGGGACTGATCCTTAGAGTGGTGCAAATGATCACTTGGAACTGTGTCATGCTGGAGATATGACTGTTCATATGTGTCCCTTATGTTATTAGGAAGGAGAGATTACTCACGACGCACAACCTGCGTGTTCCATTTTGGAAAACAAATTGCTTATCCGGAGTATGCAAAAACTGCCTAGGGTCATTTTTTGAGATCTCTGTCCTCTGTTATAGGTTTCTATGCCTGTGAGTTGTGGGGCTGGATATCCTAATGGAAAATGGTATTTTTGGGAAGATGAACATGTCCTATGGTATCATATAATCTTTTCCAGAATTTAAGTGAGGGGGGATTTTCAAAAATACCTTTCACAGGCAATCTCCTACTCCCACTCAAGGTGAATGCTGGCAGGAAAAATGAGTGTTTCAGTTGAGAATTAAAAGCAATTTGACTGTTCTTTCCTAAAAGCCCAAAGACTTGAAACAATTCAACTTAGACACATGTATCATGTCCAGCTTAAATTGTCAGTTCAGCTTCTGTCATATATGGTATTTTTTTTATAATCACAAGGTTGACAGATCTGTTGTTATGATTTGCAGATTGTTTTCTGTAAGAAAGTTAATTTTTTTGAAAGCTGGGATGGAATATCTTACTTCCTGCTGAAATTAATCCGTTGGGCTTCAATATGACTACTCACAAGTTAGATGTGTGTTCAACAGTATGGATTTATTAGGTTAGGTTTATAAACTGTGGCATCTGTGAGTTGTATGCAACTAAAAAAGCATATCTCAGAGATGGCTGACATTCAGTTGTGTGTAAAACACAATTCTTGGGACAAACTTTGCACTTGGCTACATAAATCTGCATTAGCTCTAATGAAGTTTGTAGAATTATTCCTAGTTTACCTTGGAGTCACTAAGAGATGCCATTCACTGTGTAGATTTAAGTACACATTTATGGTTCTAAACATTTTTGGGGCCACAGGATTTATTAGCTGTTTTAACATCACTTATTTTCCATCCCTAGCCAAAGTAAAATCTTTGGATAACCAGGTTGCTTGATGTACTTTGGATCAGAAAGGCATGATCCTGAGTAAACATTTCATATCATATAAACAAATTGGGTACATTGCCAGGTGCCTAAAAGAGTTTTTGAAAACTATCTTGTGTATTGAAATTGAAAGTGTTAAGCTGTCTTTGGTACAGAAACATGTCATTGCTGTTTATGGATTAAATGGTTGGTGCCCAGTGGCAGCTAGATCAATAGGAATTTGACATAGTTGTGTCATTTATTTTGTAAGCTGCTTTTGTTAGAGAGTGCTGTTGAGTTTCACCCTTGGCCTCAACAACCCGTCTGTTTAACCACTTGGCGTCCTCTGAAGACAGTGCTAATTTTAACACATTTTGTGGTTTTGTAATGTGGCAAATTCCCACTAGGTGCTAGACAAACAACTTCTACATTTGTGATTTAAGCCACACTTGAGCTGGGGCTGTCAGAGGTAAAGGATTAATACATCATTCCAGCTGATTAGTTGGTTGTCCCTCCCAAATCCTTCAGGGATGTTTGCACACTGGAAGTTTTATGTAACTTTTAAGTTTTGAATTTGAAATTGTCATCAAAATACCCCAAACTATTATTACAGCATCAGTGAACAGTCTGTGGCATTTTAATTGTTTTGCTAAGGAGTGCACAGACTTTCATTCCACAAGTTGTTCTCTGTTTACCGTTCCTCAAAAAAACCTCTTTAATATGCTGTTTTTTCAGAATATGTTTTTAATCTTAAAGTACATGTTGATGCTTAATGATAAGGCAAGAGGAAAGACTGACCACACCTTAAGGAAAATGCTCTAATCCTACAGCCTACTTGCTCCCTCGCTTGGAAAATCTTGGATGGCTTTCAGAGTATTCAACACCATTCAAATTTGCCTTTTTCTCTAAAAAGGATGCAAAACACTAAATCCCTTTTCCAAAACGAAATGTTTGTAATGCCATGAAAAGGGAGAACAGATGGTATCATAAAGCTTAAGGGGAAAGTATAGCACTTTAATTCAAATTGTTTGACAGAGCTAAAGACAGCCACTTAGTTACCAATTGCTTAAGTTATTTATGCTCCTTTGTGTAAAATAATAAAACAAGAAAATAAGAATGTTTTGTACATTTCAGAGAGAAAAGGGTAAGATAAGGCAAAACGGTACTTTATTTGCTTATGTTATTTGTGATAGTAATACCCAAAATGCGATTGATCTTTTTAAGCAGCCTTACAGAATCATTAGAATAACTGAAAACTGATTCTATAATTTTTGGTTTCACAGTGGGCAAGTTTACCCTGATACAGTGTGACAGCCTACTAGGAAAATACGCAGAAATTCATAACTTGGAATCTTTTGCCATTTTCCCTCCACTTTTAACTAAATTAGTTTTGCAGAGCATTAGGATTTAGATTGTGATTCAGTGCATTAACTTATCCCCATACTGCTTTGATTGAGCAGCAAAGCATCCATTACCAATGCCATATCCAAAGTGACGTTTCCATACAGACTGCCTGCTGTTTCATTCATAACCACAAAGCAGCCTGAAATGACTTTACTTCTTTTTACAACTTGCAAGGAGTTAATGGACTGTGCTGGCCCCCTGCCAAAACCTTTAAGAAACTTTATTAATGTGTTATGAGGCTGGGACACCATAGTGTGGGATTTTATTGGTTATTCATTTTAATGAATAAAAAATATGTATGCACAATTAAAACCATGTTTTCAAGCAATTGCCTTCTAGTAAATGTTAAGTCTTTGACAATGATATTCTTAATGTTCGCTAATCACATTTTTGTCTTTTTCCTTTCATAATGTAAAACTTTGCACTGCAAGAATATTTGTATTGTGAATGTTCCCTTCGGTGCAAGCCCCACCTTTAGCCCAGAGAATACTCTTTTCTGATGCAGAAAAAAGAAGCATTGAAAGCTTCTGCTTAGACTTTACTGTGTCTCTACAAACGAGCCATTGCAGAAGATGATTAGAAAGACTGTGCATACTATATTGCTGTGGAGATGTAGGCAGCATGTACACAGTACATAACATATGAAGAGGTAACGTAATGTAACTAGCTTCAAAATTAATGCCAGAAGTCAGCTGCTGGTAGGCCAGTTGTCTGATGTGATTTTAGTGTTATTTTGCAAACTTTTCTTCTCAACAAGCAATGGAATTAGTTTCTGTTATACATTTTTAAAATTCAGAATTCACTCAGGCAATGAAGTAGATAAGACTAGGGAAAATTCTCAATAGTTTCTAATGCCTGGGAACAAGAACAGAGATGGTTCATTGCATAAAGACATGTGAACTCTTTTTTAAAGGAAGGTAGTTTCCTTACTTTTCCTTCCATTATTCAAAAATAAGAATGATCTCTTAGAGTCATTGTTCACTGAGAAGTATCCCAGTTTTCAGTCCCTGGATGCTTTTCTTTAAAACTGGTAAATACTATCAGAGAAAAAAATAATCATAGCTTTAATGAAGATAACAATAGGAAATAGAGAAAGAAATGTGGAAATGAAATTCAGTAGGTGATGGAATGAAGAGTTAGTAGCAAAGCAGAAAGTTTAAATAAAAATGTCTCAGTCTGTTTAAATAGTTTACTATATTAGCACATGTTGACAACTGTTAAGTTTGCATAAAAATTTCCATTCTGCTTTCAGACTTCTCGTTTGGACTTGAAATTTTCAAAGCTTACTCCCTTAGAAAGCAGTTGCCCTTTGCATGTAATTTGATCAAAAAAGATGACAGTGGTTTTCATGTATAAGGAGACTCATAAAGTACAGTCTTTCTTGGTGTAAAAAATAAAATGATCTTGTGACTTTCATTTACACTATTTTCCTGGGAAAAATACTTGGAGCTAGAAAAAATAGTACTTGCTGGGGAAACGACCCTTACTGAAGAGTGCTGCAGTGATAATTTTAGGTTTGGTGGTGGTGTGCACAGTATTTTCCCAGGAACAATGCTTCAGAATCCTGAGTGTAGTTTGGTCTAGATCCTTCCTCCCTATAACTTCTGATGGTCTATACAAGAACTGAAGAACTGCCTAGTGTCGGAAGGCCTAACACAGCTAAAGATGGCCACGAGCATCTGTAGTTAGTGAACAAAGCTCCCAAGGAGATGCTTCATTCAGCAGATCATCTCCAATTGAAGATCTGGACTCAGGAACATATTTTCCAAATAAAATGGAGGCATCCTTATGCTAATAGAGACTCTATTTCCAAAATAAAGATTTTTGGTTTTTTTTTTTACACATATATATGTGCACAGGTGCTGCATGGTTATCAATATAGACTGAATTTAGCTTCTTTCTAAGTTTATATAAAACCTTCAATGCATGGATATTTAAGACATTAGCCTCATTTGGTGCAGTATATGAACAAAGGATTACAAGAAGTTACATTGCATATGGACCAGAGAGCTAATAAAAAATTGTATTGCCCACACTGATTGTGACATCTTGCCTTTCAAGCATTGTCTATGCAACTTTGTTTTTTACATACAGCTTTTGTGTACTTTAGGCAAGATACATTAGAGATCTCTAGATGTGGAGAATAAACAAATAAGTTGATGCAAGAAGCAGAATTAACTTGTGATAACTTTTGCCTCCTCATTTTTCAGAATCAAGTACACATTTCAGTGTTCTCTTCCAACAGATTTTTACAGAATTTAGACCTACCAATTAGCTAAGGAATGTGAGGAAAGAGGAGGTCTTACAGCACTTCTGTAAAGCTGAAACATCTGTAGTGATGCTCCTGATAGAAGACATCCTTTGATTTTTCCTATCTTGAAAATTCTCAGCAAAAGGAAGAGACATAGGAGAATAACTGTAAATAAATAAATAAAAAAAATATACCTTCATCCTTCTTTCCTTTGAATACTTCAGAAACCCAAGTGCCAGTGAAAATGTGAGGCAATTGGTAGGGACCTTTCTAAATACAGAAGTGGAACTACTTAGAAACAAGGATATTTCCTACAGCATTAAAATTACAGCATGAATATCATGGCATTTTTAATACCGTAAGTAGAATTCCAAAGTAATCTGAAACCCAGAAGAGTTAAAATTTGTTAGCCTTGTTTTTAGCAAACCTGTTGGCAGTAGCATGCAGAACCTGGGGACTGTGGATGGGATCTCATTTTCTTACTATTTACAGCATGAAAGTGCTGAGTTACATTCAAATACATACTAGTCTTTATCCCAGGTTGCTGGCCTGATATCAGACCAGTCAGATAAAGTGAGACACTAGAATTTGAGCTTGAGAAGGCTGTTCTTATACATCTATTTTTTGTGTTTAAAATGAACAGAAATGTATTCTTGAGGACTTTCAATATTTCTTTCAATCCAGCTAGGTAAAAGGGAAAGTTTTGGGATTACCAGTAAACTAAGTACTTGGTGCTTCCGTAGGGGAAAATGGCCTATATTTGTTTAGTGTTGTAACTGAACATGCCATGTTGACCCAGCAAGGAGGAGAAATGGGGAACAGGTAGATACTTATTTTTAAAATACATGTGTGCATTTCAAAGGAAGAAGAGTGGCATGATATTCATAGAATGAAGCTTTGTGAAGATAATGTTTTACGTACAGGGGATTAACCATGGCAGATTCTTTGCAAAGTAGAGGTGACAAAGATGTCCCTGTGCGTATCTGACTGATAAAACATTTTGAACATAATCTCTTGCTAGCTTTGTTTTGTCTTTTTTTTTTTTTTTTTTTTTTTTTTTTTTTGGTAGAGAGCAGTTTAAAGGTGCTCTTATTAAATATTAATAGAAGAGAAACCAGTTGAAATTGCATGCTGATGCAGTCCCCATGCTCTTTGGAACCTTAACCCTAGCTCACTGGTACTTTACAAGGACATCAGCATTACATAGCTGTGTGTGACTTTGACCCTGATTACTAATTAAACAGAGGGTGAAAGTCACTTAATTCAGATGGCTGTTGAGTGGACAGAACTATCACAGTGAATGTCCTTTGTATTTACAGGGACAAAGATTTGCTCGATAGAGTAGAAAGGATTAGAAATGAAATAAAAGTTATATAAATAATTGACTGGGCTTGATCTGAAGTCTTCTGATGGAGCAGTTTGGCCATAGACAATAAGAAGTTCATGGGTCAGTTGACTAGCATTTTCATAAAAAGCTCCTGTTCAGATGTTATATATAATGATACTTGATAGGGAGGCTTAGGACAGTAAATGGAAAGGGACAGCACCCACAAGATAAGCTTTGTGTTCTCTCATTGTCTTACTAAGGTTGTGATTCTTCTACTAATAGGCTATTTCCTTCTGTGTGGATATTTCTTATTTTCTTTTTTAATTCCAAGTGATGATAAAATGCCTGTAGATTTATATTTTTTAAAGGAAATTCAGTGTAACATCATGATACACTCAAGTGCCACTTGTCATGGCCCAAACCACCAGGTCTACCTGGGACTCTCTAGAAAGTGTTCAGTGAGCAGTAAGCGTGCAGTGGTCTCAGTGAAGGCTCAAAATAACTCTGCTTCAGTCACGGTCAGTTATGATTACAGCACAGTAAGCAGGCCCAAGGAATCTCTCCATTTATATTCAGTTTGACAATGAACTCAGTGAAAGAATACTCTCCTGTCTTTATTATTCAGGCCCAGGACAGAATAGCTAAGGTTTCCTGGTTCTGGCCAAGGGTGGGATAGCTTGGTGGGGACAACCCTCTCAAATCAAATACAGAGAGACTGGCACAGCAGAGGCTTGAGATGTGTGGAAGGGGTTTGTACATTTTGCTGGTTACTTGGAAAAGAGAGAGATTTTCTTTAAGAGTGGGCAAATGCAATCAGTACGAAGGAGGTATCAGGCGTCTGGGACTTCACTGGTGCCTTGCTACCGAGTGCAGAACAGCTGTGCTTTGCAAAGGTCCCAGCGCATGTGCTCCTGGCACAGGGGAAGCATATAACGATTTATGCATAATTTAAAACAATAAAATTAAGCTTCCCTTCAGGAAACCCCTCCTCCTCCCTTTTTTCCCAGTTACGGGATACTTGGAGCAGTCCTTATGCCTTCCCACCCGCTGCTGTGCACGGTGTTCTGGCAAGCCTGGTGTGACCAACCTGTGGTGCCAGGTCCTGCGCTTCTCTGGAAATCCAGCTTCTTGCCTCATTTAAAACAATCAGACAGTTTTAAAACCAGCTTTGGCTTTTGCCCTTCACACAGAACGACACTAGGTCGACGACATTTCAGGATAACTGTTTGGCAGCCATTTTAGATACTGCCTGCGCTGAGAGCTCTCTGTCTGCCAAAAATTGCAGACACTCTGTGCCAAAACACTCTTGGCAGTAGAGATAAACTTTGCAGAGATACACAGTCCAGAAATATCTTATAATTACAAAGCACAGGGGGCAGAATGTTTTTACAATACAGCTGTGCTAATGTAAACATTTAATTTGGCAGCCTTCTCCACCCACTTTTCAATTAACCGGGTTTATGCAGATACTTCAGGTCTGCAGTAAACTTTATTGCTACTTCTCTTAGAGTACGGTTTATGAAACACAGATTTGAAGTATTTTGGGGGCTTTTTATCCTTTTAGCAAAGCACATTGAAAATGTTAGGCTGTCATAAAGGGAAGTGTCAATTCCTGTTTTAAAATGCCTTAGCTCTGGCTTCACTAAAAGCCTTTGCTTTAAAAGTATATATTAATTGGGGCCTGCCTCCTTTGGTTTCTCCCAAAGCAAGTAACAGGATATTAATAGAAAGAAATGAAATCACTTAAAGAGCTACAAAAGGACATTTGTGCTGGTGATCATTAGAAAAGACAAATGTTCCCAGCGTTGCAGAATGGTGCTACAGAGAACAGCTCTGAACAGCAGTTCTTAGGAATATAATTGCAATAGTTGTGTGATAGCTGCAGTAATTGTTCTTATAGAGTGAAAGAAAAATAATTTCCAATCACAAGCATTATTCAGCCTTAGACGGCAAAAGCAGCCAAAGATCCTTTCCTGCAAACTTCAAAATGTTGGAGGTTACAGTATTTTGTAATGACATGAGCTAACTGACTTTGTGAAACTGGTTAATGTTTTATAATATAAGAATACATATTAGATAATATCTTTCTACTCACTATCAAATACATTAAAGTAACTCTCTCTAATTCCTTTTGCATTTTGTGGGAATGAAAAGCTTCAGTGTGACTTTAAAAGGCCAAAATGCTGAGTCCTTCCTCGCAGTCAGGAGCTCCACAGTCCTGTAAGGGATTGCACTGTGCCAGAGGGACAGTCCCTGGTGGATGAATATCGAAGGCTCCATATTCAGGGTCGAGGCATAACAGAGTTAGCACAGTCACAGAATTAGATTAGCATGTTCTTTAGGGATGACAGACTTCAGGATTCAAAGGATCAGTTCAGTTTGGACAAGCTGAAGAGTAGGAAATATTGTATTTTTTTTTTAAATATGTTGAGACTTCTTCAGTCATGAAACTTGGACTAGCATCCAAGAAACTGCTATCTTGTCTGATTTCATTTTGGCATTTGTATTTCCAGGCCAAGCCACTTCTTGTTGTCAGTAAGTATGCAGCAGCAGCAGCAGAAGAAAGGCTGTTGGTTGTCCTGCAGCAGTCTAGATGATGGTCTCTGCCCCACAGAGTGTTCAGCTTTGGTTTGCACGTGTGTGGGGCCAGGAGGTGGTGGCGTGAGGCAAGCTGATGACTGGTAAAGGGCACCAGAGTGTTTTCATATGTTTCTTCAGCTGATGTGCAGAAACTTGTTGGGGACTGGGTGAAAGATTTTTACTTTAAATTTCAAATGAGGGAAGGAAAGATATGGAAGTAGATACAGGTGACAATGTTTGTGTGCATTGCTGAAGGCATAGTTTACCAGAAGGTTTTTAAATGGGCGTGTTATGGCCCAAAAGCAAGTGAGTGAAATTAACTACTTCAGTATTTAATGAATTCCAGAAAGTTTGATTCTAAATGTGAGTGAAAGGCCATCAGAAATACAAGACCTTCTTCCAATTGATTTGCCCATTCCTAATTTTCATTGAAGTGAATTAATCTTAAATGCTGTTTTTTAAAAAAATATATTTACTTTTTTATAGTAGACATCAAATAAATGTGATTAGGTTAGTATGTACTAAAGCATAACAACAGAGATATATTAAAAAACTAATTGAAGAAAGTCAGCAAAAGCAGATATTAAAGCACTAATAACATAAGCTAGTGTCTAGTTTTAAGGATAATTCTGTCTCTGTAACTTGTTGGTTATAAAGACTGGATGTGAGGGAGGGAATATAGTTTATGGATGGGATCCCACACGATTGATTATTGCAGGAATTCAGAATAACTTCTTGTCCCTCATGATCACAAGACATTTTCTTAGACTCCTATTGTAGGAAGTGATAATTACTTTTAATTGATTGTCTCCTTACTCTTTCTACCAATCAATCAATAAATCAATCTTGCTGATAAATTGGAATTATCTAGCTATTTTTCTTAAGTACTGCTTCCTTAATTAGGAGCACAGTTATTCAGCATTGTTGCTGTGATTAGAGTGCAAGTACAGCAGAGAACAGAGTGCTTTTAGGAGTAAAATGAAATTTTTTAATTAGACTTTGGATATTTAATGAGCAATAAAAAATCAGTATGGTGGTGAAGGACCTCATGAGCAAGATCCTTATTCTCTCCTTTATTTGGCCACAGAAGTCTGTGAGAATGCTGATCGTGGCCCATAGGCAGAATCAGCATTTTAAAAAATTATGTTTTGTAATTCATTGGTGTTCCTTAAAATAAAATGGGTTGTCAAGATACTAAAAGCCTGGCCACAGGAATGAAAGATCTGAAAGGCAGAAGTGAGAAATGCATTCTACACCTATAAAGAGATTATCAGTCACCTTTGACAACACTAATTTATTGGATAATTGGTAAATAAAGATCTGTATAAATTGCAATCCCCTCCTCCCTTCCCAAAGCTTTACAGAAGCACAGGTGATATCTGGAAAGGAAATAGCTCTTGTGTTTTGTCTATCAATAAGCCTCCTAAACAGCTGGAGGGACAAGGCTGTTTTGTGCCACTCTGGGAGAGCAGAGTCCCTGTGAAGCTGCTGAGGGTCTCCTATGTGTAAGCCAATCTCCAGATCCACCAGAGATCCAGGCCTTCCTGGGGAGCGGAGCAACAAGTACTATACTCTACGACGTTCCCTTCAAAATTTGTGGTCTGCTGTAAGTGCAAGGAGCCTTGACTAACTGATGGAGGAAACTTCTATAGTGTTCCTCCACCCACCTGCACTGGCAGTGCTGATGTCCTGAGGGTTCCCACCTCTGCCTTTGTGGCCACGAGCACCTCTGCTGCACTGCCCCAGGTAGTGCAGAGTATCTGCAATCTGCAGAGTACAGTGCTGGAAGTGGTCTCCCCGATCCTGCACCCAGGGTGGGAACCATACCCACAGCAAAGCCTGAAACAGCATGCCTCCATTCAGGGCTTTGGGAGGATGCAGAGGTGGCCGACAGCCACCCTTACCCAAAGCCCTTCTCTCATCCCAGATCACAGGTTTGAAGCCGGATGTTTACTTAATGTTTGGGCCAATGTTGGAAGTCAAGCTCAACCAATATGGCAAGAATTAAAAAAACATTTTCAAAGAGGTAAATGCAGTTTGGTGCAATTGGCCATACACTGTGTATCCTGGTGGTACTTGAAAGCGTGGATGCCCAGGAGTCGGGGTTGGGGGCAGAAAATGAGTGTGTGTGGTGGGAATCCCCTGCTCTGGCATTATTTTAGAGGATTTTTTAGAAAGATGCTGAAAGCTCATATGCATGTAGTAGCAGCAAGCTTTTAACCTGCCAGTCCTTAGATGGTAGTAACAATGCTGTGTCAGTTCTTTAGGAAACACATAAACAAGGACAAATGATGTATTCCCCTGTACAGCAGAAGACAGTTTAAATAGATTAGGCTCTGGCATAGCACTTAAGATTATCAGGCATTTAGTGTTTAGGATGTACAATACAGCCGTATGTGACTTGCCAACTATCTGGGCTTCCCCCACTGTTTCTGGTTTGGCAACGATGTGGTTTTTCACCCTGTTGCATTGCTGACTGCCAAGGAGACAGGGCCAGCTTTCTGCTTCCTGTCTTCCTCTTTGTCCTGGCTTGGCCTGCTCTCTGCCTGCCAAGTCACAGATGCCAAAAGCTTATACAAAAAGGTCAAACAACTAAGGCTTGAAATCACCTATGCCAACATTTGTATTTTCTTTCTATTCTTCTGTATTTGGCTAAATGGAAAGTACATAGCACATGGCTGAGGCAGGAATACAGAGGACTTTTTGACAATGGGAGTGTATGGATTACAGTTTTGCAAACAGTGAACACTGAACATTTTAAGAGGAATTCTGAGTAAAGCTCAGTGAAATGTGAAGTGCTAAAGATATATAATAATGTTTTGTTTGTGTGGATTTATCCTTCTCCCCTCCCCATCCAGTTTGTTTTTGCTTACTTCTGCAGTTTTACTGTATTTGGGAGTCAAGCTCCTTTGGAGTTTAGTACTACGCTTCTTTGCAGTTGGATCTGCAGATACATTAATATCTGTGACCCTGTTGTAACTACTAAGAAAATTAAGTTTAAGGTAATATTTACAACTAGGAAGTTCTAATAATAAGAATATAGCTGTTCAGAACCTAAACGTCACCCACATAAGTCTGAAAACTCCTGAACTGAACAGTTTTGTACATTTTTTCCCCAGATAGAACTTCTTTGTCTGACTTTGGTTCAGCTTCTCTCCACCTTGTGAAGCTGAAGCAGGAAAATATATCTACTGCTTCTATTTCTGTAATGTTTCTTGTCATGACTGTGATATTCACCTAATGCTTTAATCTTCTGGTTTTTGACTGAACACTAAGGCTGATAATAGTAACCATAAATGCAGCATGACTGTTGGCCATGAGTTGTAAAATTGCATGATTGTAGGGGAAGCCTTCTGTTCAGATGATTCATCAAAGCCCAGGTTGCTAAGCACAGCTTCGTATTTCAGTCAGTCTTCAAAAGAGACTATTCATTTTATTCATCATCTGCTCAGCCTCTCCCCTACCTTGCATACCTTTAAAGAGAGGGTGTTTCTTTAAAGTAACAGCAACAAGCAAAAGGAAAAAGAGAAAGATCCTTTCAGCATCAGGCCCCTTCATAATAATCAGCATTTGATTGTCTGTCTCTTATTCAGTTGAGCAAGAAACCTGTGCAGTTCTTAGTGGTTTTAACTTGTTTAACTACAAGTATTTTCCTGGACACTAAGAAGGTTGCACGGTTGAGGAATATTCCCAGGCATATGGTGGTGACAGGAGGAAGGTAGAGAGAGATTGCAAAGAGAAGTTAGGGAAAAGAATTTGTTGTTGGTTGTTTTGATCATTCATACAGGTGGTTGCAAGTTATCTTATAGTAAATCTTTAACAATTTCATATACAGTATTATTCCTAAAGTTAATTATAGACCTAGACCTTGGGTAAAAGGGCTGCCAATGTCATTAATGGAATAACAGTGCACTTCCTGGAGTCAAACATTGCTTGTGGACAACCACTTCTAAGTCCACACACACAAAGCCACATATTCTGAATTCATTGCATACCAGGGAGTAATTTACTCACATGTATGCCCTCTGTTCTTAGTAACGCGACAGAAGAATCCTCTGTAAGTGTGGATGGCAATTGTTACTATTACTTGTCTATTCTGAAGGTGGGTTGTCTGCCTCTGCCCCTCCAGCTGTGCTTGACTGGGTTGTGATGTACACACTGCTAACTCTATTTGCCCCCTAAGCAGAGATCATTAGTAATGGTGAAGGAGTTGAGTAGTCATGCAGCTGTGTTTCTTCGTTGGTGAATGTTTCGGATGTTCTTCAGTGCCAGGGTGGGGACAGTCATTTTCTCAGGTACCTGAAAGTGAAACATCATTGCAGAGTTTCCACAGAGCTTGATTTTGTGGAGTATTGCAGGAAGATTTCTCCTGGGAATGCCTGAAATCAGCAAGGTGATCTTGATTGCTGCTGTTTATTTTGTGACCTTAAAACTGATAAATCTGCCCTGCAGAAGGAAGGACTGTGGGTATGCTTATGTGTGAACAAGAACAAAATTCAGTTTTAAATATTGTCCCTTGCAGACCATCAACCTTGAATTTATTGTTAACAGGGACTGAACATAGGTAGTCACCTGATCCAAGGGCGTTCAGGCTGTACAGGCTGTTAAAATTGGCCTGCAATCCCTGTAAGAAGGAGATGGTCTTTCCTAAGAGGCACAAACTTCATTTTTACAGAATTCAAGACAGTAAGGAGTTTGTCATTTGGGTTAAGAATTTATCTTGGCTTTCTAATGATTTAAACCATTCCAGTCTTGGTCATGACTCTGCAAACGATGTTGAGAGGACATCTTTCAGCAGTCTGCGAGAACACTTGAATGAAGTATGGAAACATAGGAAAAAGTATTTTGTCACACATAGTCCAGATATGTCAATTTACTGGGGTTCTCCCCTACTAATCTCATGGAAAAATATGGTCCAGAGAATTTGCCTTGTTCTGCCTCATAATCACTGCACTTCTTTTTAATGCCTCATTGCTTAATAAATATTATTTCCTAACGTGGCTTTTATTATGTATGTTTAGCCTCGTCTTTTTTTTTTTTTTAAATGCTGCAACATAGTGATTACATTTTTTGCATCTGCTGATAATTAAAATGGACTTATGCTAATAAATTTAGGAAGGCAGCTATCATTTTGGTGCTGACATATGCCTTTGCTTAGAGATTCTCATGTGATTGCTTGTAATCTACATGAACTTAATATTAGGCTGTAGCATATAGTTTGAAATGGTATAGGTGAGAGCTGTGCAAAAATGCCCAAACTTACTGTGACTGAGCCAGCTTGTGTATGGCAAGCAGTGTAGGCTTGCAAGCTTGACAGTCTTCCTAGATTCATGTTTTCTGGGCTGTCTCCTATATACATACGCATACTGTCTAACACACTGTGGTAACCTGTAGACTAAACTTTGTATAGAGCTTTAGTTTTATTCTTATTGTCATGGCAATCTGTCTTCATGTGCTGTTTCCATCTCCTGAATACTTACATCATGCTGTTATCAATAGCTATGCATATGGAAGTGATTTGCTTGTTCATCTGATTAAAATAGAAGAAAGGGGCCATACAGTAATGCTAGTGTTTCCTGGGGGGACACAGGGCTTTAAACTTATAGCAGACAAACTGTCTTGATATGGAGTATGTTTTAACTTTGTTACATGAACTTAATTTTGAATAACTGTGTATGTAGGGAGGCTAATGCCAGAATCGCTTTGGGAAAAATGGCCAAAAAATATACTGGCATATTCTTGGTTTCCGGTGGTTGCTTTACTGCTGGTGGAGCATTCTGTTGCCAACCCTAACATTGCCTCACTCTGCTGCAGGCAGGTCACCCCTGTTCTGCTCCTATGTGTGGAATTGCATTGGTGCTGGTGAACAGAAGAGCATCATGTGAAAAGCATACATTGTTATGGGACAACTTCAGGTTGAAGAGGGTTTGGGAAAAGCTTGGGACAAGCTGACAAGCAGGCTTCTTAATTTTTCTGCATCCTGGGGTTGGTGCATTTTTTTTTTTGGTGTTAGTTCTCTTGGTTTGTTTTCTGCAAGTGTGAGGTGTGACTACTGGGCCCTCTGCAACACTTGCCTGTCAGTCACACCCACTGGGTGGAGAAACACAGCCCTAGGCCAAGGTGAATTTCATGAGAGAACTGGATTTTCTCATGTTCTTGCCGTTACTGATATCATACTGCTGTCCTGAAAAGGCTCTATTGTTCGTGTTTCACTTTTAAGTAGGCACTAAAGGGATGCTGTTTGTTATTCAGATGTACAGCATCTCCTGGAAAAATGCTTGAAAACATAAAAGCATTTTGGGGCTTCAGCAACTTGCTTGCTATAACTGTTCATAAGGGTAAAGTTACTGTCTAACTAGCCAATTGGTCTCATTTGCATGTCAATGCAAATTTTAGCAACTGTGTGGAAACCTGAACTACTGAAAGACAGGCTGACCTGAATGAAGTCTAGTCTTGGCATTGCGCACTTTTCCAAATTCACATTAAGTTGCTCAAGCAGCAGAGACAGATTGACTTCACACTGCTCTGAAGTGTTGGCAGCAACCACAATGAAAGGAGGCTGGCCTAGAAAGGGAGGTGTAAGAATGTTTTTTCAGAAGCACACAGGGTGTGTGTATATTTGTGGAGGGCAGGGAGGGACAGGCAGAAAGGAGGAAGGTAAGGCAATATCTGAGAAGTTCGGAGGTTTCGATTAAAGTACTGCCATCTGCTTGAAATCAGTCATAAAAGGGTCTGCTGTAATTACAGTGCATACACCCAAACTCTTGTGCAGGGCACTGTGTCTCATCTAGCTCCAGTGGGTCAAGTGAGTTTAACCCATTTGTCTGGGAAAAATACAGCGCAGAGCTGTCAAAGTGCTGCAGTACTCATAAGAAGATGTTGAACTGAATCTTGAACCTGCTATGTGGGTGAACAAGGGGGAAAATGATTAGTGTTGTTCCTGGAAGAAGGAAAGTGCAAGTATTAAGTTGCTATTTTTTGCTATAAAATTTTTAGAAAAATCTGAAATATTTCTGTAAGGAGTGCTCTTTTGAAGGTGCTGTTGTTCACATTTATTCCTGTTCTTTCAGTAATGCACAAGAGAGTTAACATGTTTAACTCATTGGAGTTTTCCCTCTGCAAAGCCCCAGACGTTGGTCTGTAAGTAAGATAACCCTGAAGCTATAAGCATTTATAGTTTCAACACACACACACACACGCACAGATGCATGAATAAACAAACTTATTAAAATGGAAAGGACTGTTTGGATTAAATGTTATCTTATATCTTTAGCCAGCAGAAAGTTATGTTTTAAGTAAAAAAGGGCCTTTAATAAGAATGTAATTCCTGCAGTTATAATAGACGTGTTGAATGTCTAAGGTTACTCATTCTGACTTTATGTCTTGGAGCTGTTGGATAGTGCAACCCCTTTTGCTCTGTGCACAAACTGAAACTTGAGTTTCTGTTGTATTTTCAGTAAACTTGTACAATGTTTTTTAACTCCAAAGACTTTTTTTATAGCTACAGACCAAATCAGACTTGATAGGTTTCTCAAGGTCCTACTGTGGTGGAACAGCAGTAAGAAAATAAGCCTTAGAAATGCTGCATGGTTAAATAATATTCAAGGCACTGGCAAGTTACCAGGTGCAGTAAGAATTTTGAGTTAGTTTTTTTTTTTTTTTACTTAATTAACACTCAATTTTTGCTCATGCAAACAAAAAAAAGTAGTAACATTTTTCCAAGTATATAATACCTGTATGTACTACAAGAACCTGTCCCAGCTTTAGTAAATAAATTGAAATACAAAGAGCAAAAGCAGCCTCTGCTATATACTGAATCAGCAAGCATATTTTAAAATCTTGGTTGCAGAACTGTAGTTGGTATTGTACCTACGTCAGGGAATTTCACCTATGTAGATCGTGCTAATACATTAGAGATTAGCAGAAGTGGGACATATCCTGACGTGTAATATACAGGGAAGGTTACAGAATTACAAAACAGGTGCTCCCATGTGATATTAGCCACAAAATGACAGAATTATGTTGGGAAGGCACAAATGAACATGATCAGATAGGATTTAATATTTTTTCTATAGCTTTTGACCAATATGACTGCAATGGCACTGCTATTACTAATAGGGAGATAGGGAGTCTGTGGGAAAAATGTTCTTTAAAATTGCTTTGTTAAAATTTGAAAGACAAGGTTTAAACCAGGATACCTTTTTTTTTTCTTTTTTTTGTTACATACTTTAAAAAAAATTCCTTGCGTTTTTTGCAGAACATCCCTGTCCAAACCCAAAACTGGGTTAGTCATACCTTTCTATGGGTTAGTCTGTTCTACACTTTAAGTTCTCCTGTGGCACATCATATGATTAGGTACTTCTAATTTTTTTATATTGTAAAAGGTCAAAGTAGACAGAAAATTGATGCATTGAAAAGAATTTTTTTTTTTATCAGTACTCTATACGGTATCTCTTCTCATTATTTATTACCAACTTGCATATGTTGGAAAATAAACATGATGGCTGTGAGCACACATGCAATTCCAGTCAAGTGTATGAACCACTGGTATGAAAAGGTAGGGTGATTTTTCTCAGCCAGTTCTTGCACATTACCTTCTTAGTGCCCACTGATAGATTTAATCTTTCTTTTGTCATGGTTAGGTTGTTTTAATAGTATGTGTTGTGGGAGTACGGACAGGCAAAGTGGTGCATGTTTTGTCTATGAATTTTTAGATTATAGCAGATGGAATTAAATCCACTTTATAAAGAATATGGTAACATAACCTATAAATAATGTGCATCTACTGCCATTTGAGACATTGCTGTCATAAATGTGATCTATGATAAAAAATATGTTACTTAAGGAACAGAACTATGGCATTCCTTATGCCCCATCTCTGTTAGATGTAAATAAATATCCCAGTGTTTAAAAATTGCACATAGCATCAACTGGCGATCTCAAGATAAGAAATACTCAGCAGTGTATAGGCAGTGGTTGGAAAAAAACCCAAAGCAACCAACCAAACCCAAACCATCACTCAAAACCAAACCATCACTCTTTTGGGGTCTTTTCTAGATGTATTGCATATTCTTCCTGCTAAAGGTCATGTTTTACCACCAGTCATACAGTTGAAATTAATTGAAATGAAAACATAGTTGTGGTAGCCTTGTGGATCATAGATCAAAATTAGGATATCCTTTGGTCAATGTTATAGTATTTAGAAACACTACAGTGATGCTCAGGTTGTCAAATCATTAAGCCTTTTACCTCCTATTTCAGAGAAAACATTAATTTTGTTTTGGGATTCTAAACACAGTTATACTTACTGGCAGAGGTATTACCTCATGCTGTTCTTAGCTGGCTTGAAGAAATACTAAACATTGCAGTGCTCTAGTCTAATTTTGGAGTTTCCACGATATGTAAAACCCCAGCATTTTAGTTTAATTGCTGTTTGTTTCCCCCGATTAGTGCATAGTGTGGTGGCATACTTAGCATTTTAGGAGATCTCTGTCTACAGAATAATAGAGGGGCCTCGTGAGCCTCTGCTAATATTTGTAAACTACTTCATGGGTTCTTTGTCAGGTGGTATTTTAGACTTGTGAAGTAGCATATGATTGTAACTTTCTGAAAGGCTGAAGAATCCAGCTTTTATTACTATATGTTTTAGCGGAGGATGCAATGCACTTTGAAGAAGAAATGCAGTCCTATCCTACAGGATTTGTTGAACTATGCTTTCTTTTGTACTTTTAAACTGTAATTTACCATGAAGTGCCTCATCCAAAACTTGCTGGAGCAATGTTCCATTGATTTTAACAACCTTTGGCTGAGACCCATATTGAACAAAACTGACTTTTTTTGTAGTCATGTCATCATTATCCCGTGCCTGGAAATATTACCTTATGTAGTGGAAATGTATATTCTATCTCCCTGAACTCTTTTTGCTTTACTGCTTTAAAATGCAACAGAAAATGAAATCCTGACTGCATGGAAATCAGTGGTAAAATCCACATTGACTTCCATGAAACCGGGATCTGCGCAGAAGTTCTTAGTAATATACATTGCATAAAGGTGAGGGTCAACCTTTGTCTTTCACAACATAATGAAGTGGCCAGTTCATTAATTGGCTGAAGGTATAGGCAAGCAAATTCCTATTCTTTACATGCAAATATGAACTTTTTCATTAATATAGTCTATCACATAATTTGTTTCTTTTCTAAACAACTAAATAAGTCTTTCACTGTGTTCTACCTTTTGCTTTTCATTTTCTGAAGAATCTGTAATAAAAGCCCTTTATGATACATACCTTAATGTAAAAGGATTCTTAGTTTCCAAGAACAACTTCTGAATGTTTCTGACTAGAGCTAGTATCCACAGTATCTTCCAGATGGATAAAATTAAGTGTTCATATCTCATCCTTTCCTACTGAGTCCAGCAAGTTTTGGAAAGAAACTTCATTCTTCCACATTCATCCACATGTGGCAAGATACCTATGTAAATCTCTTCTTAACGTACATGTCAAGAAAGAGCTCAGCTAATATTATGAAGTATGGGAAACACTTGTTTCAGGCCACAAAAAAATATAACGCTTTTCTTAACTTAAAAATGTGTGTGTGTGCACGTGTGTGCATACATATATATATATATATATGTAATAAGTATATATTCCATGCACAACTTATAACACAGCTGGGGAAAGTTGTTCAGTTTTCAAAATGAGCAACATATGGTCTGTATAAATTGTGTAAGAAATATTTTGAATAAATAAGTGTTGTGATTTATTTTATGTAAACAAATAAGGGAATTTAAATTAAAAAGATAAATCTGTGCATGGGACATAAAGCTGAAAAGCTGACTATGCTTATTGCTATTTTGGTTCTGGTAAGTGCTTCTAGGTCCTTGAATTTCTTTCAACTATATGAAAACTGGATTTACTCCCAGAGCTCCACTTCTTAACTAGGGCAGTTTAAAAACTAAACAAGGGCTGAGTCAGTTAATTAATTTAAATGAGATTACAAATCAGAAACACATTACGTAATGTTGATTTAATTACCATTTTTTATTTACCTAATTAAAACACTCTGAAGAAAAGTTAGCAGTCTCGACAATGGCCGGGTGGGTGACTTGGCAGCAGCAGATGTGAGCTGCTGATAAAAGTGGAGGTGAAGCAGGGAGCCTGCCATGACCTGCGCAGCTCTGATGCCCCAGACCATTGCGCGCTGCCTAGCTGTCAGCCCGCGTGGCGGGATCACCCCAACCAGCCTGAGCGTGGTGATGCCGCCCCAGCTGCAGACCCCTGCCGCAGGGGCCGGGAAGCGTGTCCCATGGGGACAGATGGGCTCTTGGCTGAAAGGCATGGGGTTTCTCCTGGTTGTGTCAGCCGCAAGCAAACTTGTCTGTTGTGGGAGGGGGCAGGGGAGTGCGGTGAAAGAAGATGGCCGATGACTGAATAGCTCTTGCTGTGTCCCCACTCCAAAGCAAACAGGTTCAAACTGAAATGAAAACAGAGCCCAGCTTCTGCCTGCCAGGCCAGCTGTCTCCCAGCGGAAGCACCTCCATGCCTGAGCCCTGAAGGCTTTTGTGAAATGACAGGCCTGCTTGGGCTAAATGCTAGGTACCTGCTTGAGCCAACAGGCAACACAGATAGATACCTTAGGTTTCTGGGGTCAGCACTCAGCTCTGTTCCTCGCTGCCTTTTTCAGCAAAAAAGATGAAGGTTAGATGGCAGCACCCTTTCAAAGTAAAGGGCATAGGTCACTGTTACAGTGCCTGGTGGCTCCTGGTGCAGCACGTGGGTGCTGATGAAGCCTGCCCTCATAGGATCACCACATCCAGCTTCAGAGTAGCTCCTGCCACTGCGCTGGTCTCCCAGGAGGTCCCTCCCATGCCTCCTGGGTGCAAACTATTGAAGGGAGCAAAAAGCAGTGGAGATTATTTGCCAAAATGGAGTCTGCGCTGAGGAACTGAGCCCTTCTTGAGATTTGAATACACCTCATATCAAAAGCAACCAGGACTGTTATTTCCGTGTCAGCTTAAGTGCCTTTCTGCATAGATTTCTTTGGTATGCTTACTTAAACGTGTAGAAATCAGGTCTGCAAATGAATCAAAGCTAATGATATGTCTTTGGAAAAATGGAGGATGCCACAGAGCCTGTGCAAGTTGAGCAACAAGCAATGCTTCCTTGCATGGCCAATGGGGTTTGCCAGTGCAAATGGGAACCAATGCCACTGCTGCATGACTTGCACCTAACTGTCTAACTTCAGTTGTCTGCACTGTTCATTTACCAGCAGCTGTGTGAATATCAAGCACATTAAAAACTTCTAGGGCTAGCAAGTATACTTATAAGTATACTTATTCAGTGCAATAGCATTGTACTAGATAGCAGTATTGGTGAACACAAAAGAACTAAGGGTAGTAGAATGACATTTTTAAAAGAGGTTGCTGCTTCTGTGTTGTGGAGGCTTTCAGTCTGGGTGTCATGAACGCATATTGCTAACAGAGTATATGCTGTTGGGAAAAGATGTGAGGCTTCATCTTGCAAACATGTCTTTCTCACAGTGAAGCCCTACTTGTTTTTTGAGGTGCTGCTTCCTCCTGTGTGAACTGTGGTTCCTGCCATATATCTTCAGGGATATAGAATCATAGAATCATTTAGGTTGGAAAAGACCCTTAAGATCATCAAGTCCAACCGTTAACCTAACACTGCCAAGTCCACCACTAAACCATGTCCCTAAGCACCACATGTACACACCTTTTAAATACCTCCAGGGCTGGGGACTCCACCACTTCCCTGGGCAGCCTGTTCCAATGCTTGATAACCCTTTTGGTGAAGAAATTTTTCCTAATATCCAGTCTAAACCTCCCCTGGCTCAACTTGAGGCCATTTCCTCTCATCCTTTTACTTGTTACTTGGGAGAAGAGACCAACACCCACCTCACTACAACCTCCTTTCAGGTAGTTGTAGAGAGAGATAAGGTCTCCCCTCAGCCTCCTTTTTCCAAACTAAACAACCCCAGTTACCTCAGCTGCTCCTCATAGCACTTGTCCTCTAGCAAAGAAAGTGGTGGGAGTGAGCATTTTATCATACAAAATCAGTTAGCCAAAATTTTCAGGGGAAGTATTTCCATTAAGTGTAGTTCTCTATGAAAACGGGAAAAATAAATCCCTCCTCAAGTTAACATACTTATGAAAACAGAGGTGACACTCACACTAATTCCATTTCCATGTTATAGCATCATTTCAGCAGATATTTAATAATATAAAACACTTTCAGCTTGTTTATACCATAAACAAACTGTTGTATCACTAGAGTTGATGTGAAAAATGCTCATAAAATTGTACAGTAATTCAGGGTCATTAGATATAGAAATGATGTACAATGAAAGACATTGCTTTTGCTAAATGAAATCTTTAAAAGTATTTGAGAAGTTTATCAATCCAATCAGTTGCTTTGTCAAGGTAAAATAATGTAGGCAGTAGAAGGTAAGTGTGTAGTAAAATTAGGAAAATAATAATTCATGGTAATGATTTAAAGTACACAGATGAAATTATTTATTTATTTATTTAATGGATTTTTGCTGATCACATTATTTGGTTTGGAGGAGAAGGAGGTATCTTGCCTTTTTGTTGCCATGAATGCTTTCCTGCCATGATGGTGTTCTGAAAGTCTTTGAAAGTAGAAGAGTTGATTTGGAAAGTCTTTCCCTGTGAGGACAGCCCAGCACTGGAGCTGGAGCTCAGGGAGGTTGGGCCATCTCCATCCTTGAGGGGTTTCATGCGCTGACTTTGTAAAGCCCTGAACAGCTGAGTTTGATCCCACAACTCACCCTTCCCTGGGCAGGGGCTGGGACTGGAGACTTCCCGAGGTCCCCACCAGATAGGGGTGTCCTGTGATCCTGTGATTTTCAGGGGTACAACATTTGTCTCAAGTTTGTGATGTCCTGAAGGATGACAGTCTGGGAGGTACTTGTGATTCTTGTTCATGGTAGTGACTCTGTCAGTTGTCAAGTCAGATGCCACATAGGTATGTGAAAGCTTGAACATCATTAAAGTGTTACTTATATGGTGCCACATCTCTCTGGTCTTTTATCCTCCCCGATACCCAAATCATGGACTATCAAAGAACAACAGTGTATTTATGTGCTGGTGAATGATTAAATTAGTGTCTGTCAACTGAGATTAACTGAGTGCAAAGGCTGTCTCCTAGCCTGTGGCAAATGAAAAATGAAATGTGTTCATTGAAACCACTGAGGAAGTTTATTTGATTAGTATGACACCTGTGGAGAATCTGCTTATTTCTAAGACATGGCTCAAGAAAGTATTTTTTATTTTTACAGATTCTGCCTCTATTTGTTTTCAAGGCCTTCAATGCTATGCTAAGGCAGAGATCCTTAAAAGCAAAATTCCTTGTACAGTATGGGGCATAAGGGAGGTATAGCATAACTTACTTTTCAATGACAGTATCCTCTCTATTCAGCTGAAAAATGAAATATTAGACTACTGAGGTAAGCAATACTAAAAATCCCTCAGGAAGCTGGTGAACAGCAGTGTGACTTTCTTGGCTTTGCTGGGGTGTGCATCCTTCCTGTCGCTGTTTGTTGAAGACAAGGTGGTGCAAAGGAAGAAGAGCATCTTGTCTTTCACTGAATGGCAAACCATTAGCTTTTTTTTTCCCCCTCTGCCTTGTGAAGCCAAGAGTGATGTGTCATGGCAGCACCTTTCTCCTAGTGTACAGCAGGGGAAATGGGTGGGTTTTTTTCATCAGCAGCAGGCCTCAACAGTCAGTTTTACTTAACCCCTGGCTGGAGTGAGAGTTGCCTGCACTCACAGATACTTGTTGGGATTGACTCCTAGAAATGAAGACATGGGAAACAATTCAGTATAAAATATACCAGCTTCTTGACTCATCCTTTCATACCATCTTCTAAAAGAAAGAGTAATTTGAGATAAAGAGTTTGAATATCCTGGTGAATCATGTTAAATTATACATAAAGTGTATCAGGGTTACATGAATATCTACCAGCTAAGATTAAAGGCTGGCATGAGCCATTCTTGTATAAACTCTTCATCCATGGGGCACTAATTTATCAAGGCATCAGCTGCTGACTGTTGGAGCAGTCAGCACCAAGAAAAGCAGAGCAGTAGATATGCTCACCATAGTTGTGAGATGCATATGAAAGCCATTCTGTGGAAATGGTATGTGTAGGTGAGCTTTTGCTGCATAGCAAATAAGGATAAGTACTTCTGAGATCTGTGTGGAAGACTTTTTTCAAGAAAAGCACATTGACAGTAAAATTTGAGAAGAAGGTTTTTAAAACAAACAGACAAACAACAACAACAACAACAACAAAAAACCCAAAGAAAAAGAATAAACTAAGGGAACTTACATTTGGGAGCTACCTAAATGACAATGTTGAAAATATCAGTTTCATCATATTTCCATGATGGGGTTTTATTTGCTACTAGTTGTATAACTTTACTTGCAATTTCTAGCTTAGGAAGTATTTTTTTTAAATGTGCACAGAATTATTTGGTGGGAAATTTGAATGCAAAGCCAGCTAGACAGACAATGAGTCTGGTTTATGTCTTTCTCCATCACCCTAGAAGAAAAGCCTGCAACTTTTAAACCCAGGGCTCATGTTGTTAATTAATGATCTTGTGCAGATGAGGACAAAGAAAGATTTAAAGTGTCTTAACATGTCTTTTGCTTCCTTAGTTTCTGTGGCTTTCCAAAAATGGCTCTTACTCCCTCTTTTAGAAGAGCATTTCTCCAGTGTCTCTTTTCATTCAATGTTCTAGTTATAAATCAAGTTATTCCTATAGTGATTGTGGTTCTCTTGTACTTTGCCAGGCTATTTGCATCCAATCAAATCAGGAGAGTGATTTATAATTATTGACACTGGTAAGACAATTGGATTGTCACAGGCCATCTCAGGTCTGTGTCTTTCATCCTGAGTATGAGATGCTTCTGTGTGCTTTAAGTGCAGAACTACATACATTGATGCTCTCATACAGAATACAGTTCTTTGCTTTCTCAACTGCTGTAAGTGAAGGGTTAGATAAGTTGCTTCTCACATTCAGCTTACAATAATTCTTTGCTTTCTCAAGATCATTGAGACCCTGCTGGCGAATATATTAGTAGCATCTACTGCTCAAAACACTGTGTGAGAATCGATCTGTAAAAATTGTGATTGATAAGTAGTTAACATAAAACAAAGCTAAGTCTGACTCGCAAATTATAATAACTGGCCAACTACTTATCCCTGTAACTGGAAAATTCTTTGCTGAGTTTATCTTATTATAATATGAAAAATAATTGTTTAAACTACCATCAGTCTTTAAATCCTGGATCCATAACGTGGCCATGTTGACAAGGAGAATGTAGGAGTAAAGGCAAATTGCTGTGCAAGAGCTAAAAAATATTCTTCACTTTATGCATATTTTTAGTGAATTTTAACAGGAGAAAACTACAAAGACTATTTTCTGGTAGGCCTTGTTAATCCAATTTCAGATCTCTGTGTTCCCCAAGCTACGCTGTCCAAGCTTTATTGGGTGCATCTGCTACCAAAATGACACTTCATTTAGCCACACATCTGCAGTAGTTTTACACTTGGACCATTGCTGTGTAAAATTAATCCTCTCTGATAATCTTAATTTAAATAATAATATGTATGGTTTTCAGAAGCAGAGAATGCCTATTAGAAAAGTATTAAAGTTCACCCCCTGCAGGGTGAACCTTCCCATTGCAACACAGGAAAATGGATGTTTGTCCATATAAAGGTCCATATGCAGAGAAGCATCATATTTTTAGCAGTACTTGTCGATTGAGTTTTCAAGTTAACTTGATTTGATTGTTTAAAGGGATGTGCTGTATCTTATCATGAAAAGAAACAGGCATACTGAATGGCTACATATTGTGCTGTACAGTGGGACTCCTTTTAAGAGTACCCAAGTGCCCAAACCATGGGATGTACAAAATCTGACCGGGAGACCCGCCCTTCCTTCTTCCTACCCAGGGTTGAAGAAGACAGAGGAAATGTCATGTGAAATTCACAATCAAATGTGAATTTTATTGTGTGCAAGAGTCATTTCATTCCGTATTGGAAAATTCAGTTGTGTTTTTAATACTATCAAAACTGGGTTTCACATGTGCCTTCATCTTTCAGTACTCTGGTAGATCCCCAGACGCTTGTCTTCTGTGACAACCATTATTCAGATGTATTCAGTAGAACTTGAACTGTGAAATGGGTTTCCATCTCAGATAATATCTTCTGCAGAATCAAGCTTCTGTTAACTTAAAACTGCTTGAGAGTGTGTGTCAAGCCATGTTTGCTAAGCTACGTAACAGATGGTAACAGATTTCAGTGAATGTCTTGTAGTGGGTGGAGGGAATCTCTCATTCTAGGTTGAGCGTTACATTGGCTTTAAGAAGTGATGGGGATTGAAGGACAAGTATTTGTTGATAGGTACCTTTCTCCTTTTCTAGCTTTTTTTCTTTAATTTGAACAATGTAAGCAGCAACACATTCAAGAACTCTGACTTCCCTCTGGGTCCATTTGGCAGCAGCAATTTCTGTAGTGCTATGATGCAATCGTTTGGGGTCTTATGCTACTAACAAGCACTGTTACATTTTAAAAAATGGATATTTTTTATTCAGACTAAAACTGCTGCATTTTAAATGCCTATATACAGAACAAGTGGTTGTGCTCCATTTGATTTCTTATTCTCTTTGCATACAAGAGTGTCTGTCATGTCTTTGTTAATAACAATCTCTTGCAGTGGAGCAGGGTTTTGTTATATTATTGGTGTGGGAGTACGGCAAAAAGTAGATAGTTTTAAAAGCAACTGCTTTTATGAATAAGGGTATAATTTATTATTTAGTGTTAACATCAAATTACATTATCCTCTTGATTCATTAAGTGCATGTGTCATGAAAAGAACACTCTGAAGTTTACAGGGTTTGGGTTTTCTTAGTTTTTATGTTACATAATCTTCATTTCACAACAGCAATTCTCACAGATTAAGAACACAAAGCCTATATTGTATTAAAATGGACAGTCGTATCTTCAGTGCAGTCCTGAGTCTGTGGAAGCAGCATAGGCCTTCGTGCTTTAAGGAAAGGGTAAAGAAGCAGGACTCATCACTGCAAACGCCATTAGTTTCATCCAGTACATCTTTCTGGTCATTGCCTGAGAAGAAACTACCTCTACTTTGCTGATTATGCAATATTATATTTGGGGGATGGAGGAAAAGGGAATGAAAAGGTACCCTTGTAGATGTGTTTACAACTTCAGTATTTACCTGAATGACTCTTTTGTCCTTATTCGGTGATCTATGAGTTCCTCTTATTAGGATCATTGCATCTTTCACAATGTTTCTGCTTCTGCATAAAATGGGTTACATATAGTGTGTTTGTTCAATAATGCCTTCATTTAGAAAGTCAGGGAAATGACCTTTAAAGAACAAAGTTAAGTATTTAATACTGGAAGAGGGTATTAAAAGGTTGTGAGATACTTTCAAAACAAATTAGTAAAACATTTCTTTCATTTCTTTATAGATTCTGGACAACCAGGAAGTCCAAGCCACAATGATCCTGCCAAGAATCCACCAGGTAAATATAAGTTCCAGAACATGTGCATCTAACATTGTTTGAGAACAAAGATACTACTGTTAATAGTTAAAGAGAGCATAATTGGTCAGCAACCTATTTTGCACTAGTAAGTACATATAATCATGAAAAGCTGTGATTATTTTAGTTCTTTTAAACTGGCAAAGCCTAAATTGTAGTTTCATCAACATTCATTTAACCTAAGGAATTTTTCTTTCAGTTCATGGTTTTTAGAATTTCATAAGTGGGGATGGGCAGAGGAGTAAGGAGACATGATCCCAAATTACTTTTGTAAAAGTCTTCAAATGCTACAATTATTCTTCTATCTCAGACAAAACACAGTTGACCTCCCTCTAAAGTCTGTGGCCTGAGCTACCAGCTTCTTTACTTTTATTTTATATTTGCATTATAAAATGCAAATATGATTATTTTTTATATTATTCATATCAGCTCAGAGCAGTTTTTGAACATATTGTTAATGGATCATGACAGTGACATTTGGAATTTTTTTGAGAGAGATGTCAGTGTAAACAGTCCTTTCAAGGATTCTCTAAAAATAAAAATTCAAGAGAAAATCAAACCCAGACTTTGCCATTCCACACTGTTTTGACCAAAGGCTCTTTGTATTGTCATGGAGTTATCCTTCTAATCAATTGGGCTCTGCTAGTAAATCTTGTAAGTCTTTGTTGCTTTATGAATTTTATTGGGGTAAGACAAACAAGTATGACAGACATACTATCACTTCTTAATGATCAAGGAGTGACTCCTGTCACCACCATTGTGCTATATCTTCTCATTTCAGCTCTCAGAAGAAATGTCTATGTGAAATAAGCTGCAACTAACTCAGTTTGCTCTTTTTCTAAATGAAAAATGAACCACACTCTAACCAAGAAGTAATTGTGCGATGCTAGGCTGTTACATATACATGAATATTTTCTGGATCTGTCCAAACATTAGGGAAAACAGCCTGCGTTGTGGCTGTACAGTTTTGTACTATGCATATGATCAAAGTATTCTCTACATGTGGTGGAATATGTCATGTGTGTTGCATGTGAATACCCAAAAGTGGGAGAACCATAATAGATCATTATACAAAACGCCATATTCCTGTAATATAAAAACTGGAAACACATACTGGAAGACTGCAGATATGTTTTAGAGATATGAGGGCAGAGCAAGTCAAAGAACATGGTAAGCTCTTTTTTGAGTGATTTTTTAATGCGATTTTTTTTTTTTTGCAAGGGATGATGCAGGTTTGAAATCACTTTTGGCTGGAGACTTTGATGCTGTTTCTCTCCAAACTGTGTGGGATGTTATGAGTAGGCTTTTATTTCTCTATTAAATTAATGACATAAATTATGTAGGATAGTGGTTTTAAAACCCCAAACAGCAAATTTACACCTAAAACAAGCCTGAAAAATTTCCCTACGGATAATAACAGTTTTGTAAAACTTGCAGTATTTAGCTGTAGAGCATTTATTTTTGTTTTAGAGTATCTCTGTTTGTGACTGCAAGAAAAGCCAAATGCTTTACCCCTCATCATTTTGAAGGACCCTTTGTAGCCTCAGGGTTTGGGAAGCTGGAGGCAGGGTCTGGAAACTCATCTTCAAAAATTCTGGTTTTAAAGTATCATTTAGCATTTGGAGTAGGAAGGTGGAAGTATGTATTTCACTAGTGAAGATTACATCCTCTAGTTGAATCCAATCTCACCAAGCCTCAGTCTCAACCCCAGGCTACTCCAGCAAGGAGTAATCTTGCTGCCAGCAACAGAGCTCTGGGGAGAGCAGCAGACAAGCTATATAGGCTTTCTTTTGGCAGCCTTGTGGGGCAAGATCAGATGCCCCAATGTTTGACAAAATCCAGTGTCCCAGAAGGTAGAGGGAGATAGAGGGAAGAGAAATCTGTTGCTGGTGTCATCATGAAACTTTCTGATTGAAATTTGAGCATAACACTTTATCATGGTTTGGAGCCACTGCTGGCAGTGTTATTCCTTTATCTGCTGCCAAGTGGCGACAGAAAATGGAAGCTATGCCTTGCTTCCCTTGAAACCCTTCATTTAAGCAGAGACAGAGGCATAATAGAATGTCATCTGTCTATTTGAGGATACATGAACTTCTAGCATCATTCAGCTTTCCTGTGTGATACTGTCTTTGGGTTAAACTGGCAGGGAGAAAGCATTGAGGTTTGTGGGACTGCAGAATACAGGACTTCTGGGGCTGTGCAGGAGAATGAGAGGGAGTTGTACTCCATTCAGCTTGTCTGGAAAAAGGACTGCTGTCCAGTTCTTTCTTATTAAACTTCACGAGTCTTATTATTAGAAGCAGGCAGTCACTTCTGTCAGAGCCCCAGAGGATATCCACTCTGAGGTTTGTTTTCAGTCCCAGGCCAGGAGCATGCAGACTGGCAGTGCCAGGAGGGTTTGTTCTTCTATTATGTTTTGGTCTGATGCCTGTATGTCAAGGAGCCAGGGGGTTGGCAAGGGAGAGGTGCTGTTAGCTTTTGGATGCCACTACCTTCACAAAGACATTGCCAAGGAAGAGGAGATTGGAAACTGAGTGGTAGCTGGCGAGGCTGCTGGTGTTAAAAGTGGGTTTTTCTAGGTTTGGCTAGACTGTTGCATTCTTTAGGGTGTCTGGTAATTTGCTGTCTTAACCATGGAGGAAGGGTAATGTCACTTGCCAAACAAAAGAACATTAAGAGCACTTGCTGGAATTCTTTACAATACATTCCTAAAAACACACTGAATGCTTTGATAGCATAATACAGTATTAAGATGGTGTAGCTTGTGGTAAAAGTGGTATGTAGCTTTTGTAGCAAGATCCAGGGATATCCTCCTCTAAGTTTTATTTTTCAATAACTTTCATCTGGTATATTTCTAAGGAATGAAACGTGCTTTTCTGAGAGCTGGGTTGTAAAGGTCACTTCTCCACAGGGATTGTTAAGTAGGTTCCAGACAGATAGATGAGCTGAGCTGAACTGAACTGAACTGAACAGAGAGAGGCAAAGAGTCTGAACACTGCTGTTGTCTGCCTCAGTCATTAAGTTCCTGGAATCTGAAAGTTATGTTATGCTAGCACAGTGCTAACTATTAAAAGTTTACGTGGTTTCAAAGAGAGAATGGACATGTTCATGGATCCATTGAGGGTGACTAAACAGATAGGGGCACACCTGGATTAATAAGTTCTAAAACTGAAAATACTTGGAGCTTTGGACACAATCAGTCAAAAAAGAAACAAACAAACAAACAAACAAATACTTCAGGCCTGCCCTGATTCTTCTATTCTCCTGGGCATCTGCTCAGGACTACTGCTGAAGGCAGGCTGTTGAAGGAGACCTAGTGTGGCAGTTTCAGTGTAATACTGTGTTATTTGTTCCCTGTAAGTCCCATAGGTCTTTTATATAGCTTAAGAAAATCTAAAAAATGAGCCTTCCTTAACAAGTGTGTCTCAAAATACCTGCAAAGGTGTGCGAACATATGTACTGAAGACAGGGAGTGATCTTTGAGTAAGTACATCTGTTAGGCATAAGAAAATTATGAGGGTGAGTAAAAAGAGAAAAACATCCAGAACTACTAGTAAGCTAATGATATTGACACGAGCCATAAAAATTTGGTCTCCAGTGATACAGTTCTTACTAGCCAGTTCTTCTAGTAGAGGATTTTCTGGGTTTTGTTCTGCTTTATTTTTCTTTCCCTTACTTACCGCCTGTTGGCCACAACTGCTTGATGTCAATAAGGTTACTTGCTACCTACTATTGATGTGAGGTTGCTGCTTGGCAGACTTGGTTTATTTATACACCAGCATTAAAACTGCTGTGTCCAGTTGTTGCCATGTTGCTGAAATCTTTGAACACAGCCTTTTAAAGCTGCTAAAATAAGAGTATGAAATAGCAATACTGGTAGAGTAAAATGTTATCTTGATATGACAATAAGACAGACAGTTGAATACAATTTGAGGAATCAAGAGAACTGGAAACCTGAGGGAGTGGATACCTGATCCTACTGGTGCTTCATGTCCTTCATCTTTTGTCTTCCGGATGGAGCTGGGAGGAGAATAGTCGCTTCTTGTACGGGTCGCTTCAAGATTTCAGAGCTATTCTTGTCCAGCATTGGGGAATATGAAAGATAACTTTTCAGAAGGTGCAAAGGAAAGCTAACCATCCTGACAGAGATAGTTATGAACCTCATTGGCGAGGGAAGACAAGTGTGTTTAGATTTTTGCTTTTATCCAAGCAGTTGAGTTCAGAGGTTAGTAGAGCTATGTTTCCTAGCAAGTGGGACCTGTTGGGTTTTTTTCCTGATAGAATTTACTCCACTTTAGCTGGTCCAAGGAATATTTTCATATAAATTTTGCAGACTCTGTAACGTTAGTCAGGGCTGAATGAGGAGTGCAGATGACTCACGTTTGAGCCTGTGTGCTGATGAATATTACATTATTTATATGGGGTGACACAGTTTTAGACAGAGAGATTGAGAAACTGTCTCTCTGCCTTTCATTCCTCCCCAATGTTTCCCTTCTTCTTTCCTCCACAGTAACCCATGATATGTTGTCAGAGAATTCATCTAGTGATAAGATACTTAGTCTGAATGAGGCATACATATGTGAATCCCCAGCTGCAGTCTCACTATTCTGGAATTGGTTTTCCCCTTCTATTTTCACCAGAAGTTTTATTCTGGGAACAGTTTCCAAAGAAGACCTGAGTAAAATCACTATCTTTTTTTTTTTTTTTTTCTAATTAAAGAAGGTGTTGCCAAAAGGCTTGCAACCAGCCTCACCTATCTCTCAATATGCAAATCTCTCTTGCAGCTGTAGAGCCCCAAAGGCTTTTTTGCACTTTCATGTGGGCTAGCAGCCATAGGCAGAGCATTCTTTTTGGATCAAGCCCTAAGAAAGGTGTAATAAATTTGCCTGTATATGACTGGTTTAGATAGAAGTATTTCAGTTTTAAGTTTTAGAATGTATAGTTTCAGAAATAACCTCTGAAGAGTAGTCTGATCTCAACCTTTGCTCTCTTTTGGAAATGCAATAAGCAAATGTCTTTGACTTTTGAATGACTCAGAATGCAGATGGTTTCTTTATTTTACTGTATTGCAAGTTACCTGCTTATGGATGGGGAATTAGCCCCCTAATTAATAGGAATAGAAAAGATATTCCCTGGCCTCACTATTGTAAGCAGCTTTTCTTGTGGAAACAATGATGCCATAGTAGCAGTTTGAGGATTTAGAATTGTATTTAAACAAACATATATTCATCTCTCTTTTTCAGCATGGGAGTGGGTTTCTGAAATGCTTGCTCTTTCCCACATGCCTGCAGCCATGCCATCTCAGATAGTGATCTTCAAATAAAACAGGGTTGGGTTTGGTCAGGGCTTGATTTTCTGTGGAGTTCTCCTTTCTCAAATGCTCTGTGAATTAGTAATGCCAGTGATTGAGAGGTGATACTCTTCCTTGTCAGTCTCTCAGCCCTGAGCCAGGTAGGGCATTCTGGGGGCAATGCGCAGGTGTGCTATCTCGACAATCAGAAACCTGCACAGATTGTACGGCCCCTTTTTCCAAGAGGAAGAGTTTTTGGCCTTGCATGCTGGTTTGAAATTTCATGTGGGTAATTACTACTATCTACTGGTGTAGGATTACTTCTGAATTTTTGTTTGCATCGGCTGTCCTTCTTTATGAATGTACTGTGTAAATAAATGATGCTGTGATCACTTCTGATGCCGTTGTGTTCAATGGCGAGTGCAATGGTTTTTACTTCAAAGCATGCACAGAGCAAGAACTTCCTGAAAACTCTTATATTGCCAGCTAGAATTCCAGAAACCTTCTCTGGCACCAGAAAATTCCTTTTTGGAACCTGGTAGTCCTATAGCTGTTAAAAAGCAGCTTCCCCAACCTCTTTTTAAGTCTTCGCTGGAATTTGTGTATAACCTGAGACCCTCTGGAGTGGAAGGCAGTATGCATTTGTGTTAGTTTCCCTTTCTGTTTCTTGATAGGTTTTGGGGCAACTCACTTCTTGGATTCCAGTATGTGGATTCCAGAGTCCATTAAAGTAAACCAGGTGTTTACTTTTTCAAATTACTGCAGCACTGAAGGATATTATAGTTCTGGTTATTAACTTGAGAGTATTGAAAATCTCATTTGTTTTTGAAAGTGGCACAGGCAACTTCTTAGTTCCTTATTGTGCTAAAAAATTCAATGGAGTCAGGGGATCTTTTTGCAACATGTTTGTTTCCTGTCCCAGTTACACCATTGCAACTTTCAGGAACAAAAAAACCAAAACAAACTGTGGGTGTGCAACAAGGCCAGAGATATTGTCTGTGAGATAACCAAAATAGCCTCATTGTCCAGACAGATCCTAGTTCAACTGTTTCAAATGACATCATCACTGAAATCTTCTGTGTCACTCCTTGGCTCATGTTATCCACCCTTTACTGCCTTTAAGAAATTCTGGTTCAGTGGGAACCTGTTTCTGGTACTCTTTTTAAAATACTGGCTTCAAAATGCATGTAATAAGAAAACAAACTGCAAGTCTGCTGACTGTATGTTAACTGTAAGTTAACATACATGAACAGTGTGAGACTAATTTTTCACTACCAGTTCTGACTGTGAATGGTAGTTGTATGCCACTAGGATTCCTGCTGAAATTAAAGAGCTTCCTGTAGAAGTTAGATATTGCAGAGAGCAGCAAAAGCTGATCCTTAAAATGTTAGTTTTCAAAGATTCAAACAAAACAAGCTATACCATGAAATGATTTAATCTTTAATTGTAGCAATTGAAGTCAAACAAACCTGTGGCAGTCTCCAGAACATTACATTGCATAAGTTAAAGTCAAGCTACAGCTCTCTGCTAGTATTTTGTGCACCAGGCTGAAGCTTCTAGCCTTTATTCTCACAGAAGCTCCTGATGCTGAACCTGTCTTATTGCTAGTAAGTCTGTATACTGCTGTATAATTCCTCTTTTTAAAGATCCAGAAATAAAAGTACAGTAATACAAATTTTTCCCTGCACTCATTGGATCCTTACTCCTGTTTTATAACTTGCTCAAAATCAAGGCTGTAAGAGTGAAAAAACTAGATATTTAATGATACCAGGAAGCAATTTTGTGTTTTGGCACTAGTCAATATGTAAACATATGTCAGAATGTAAACAGGTGTTCTATTCATAAAAGTACAATTAAATCAGGAGACATAAAAAAGGCTGGTTAAAGATTTGTAAAGCCAGAAGTCACTGGTAAGCTTTTAAGTAATGTGAGAACAAGCCCTTTACAGTGCATGTTAGTGGAAACTGAAAATATTTTTTCAGTAGGTTTAAACAACTTTTTTTTTTTTCCATTTTAAGTCTTAGCATGGTTAAAAGCTATACTTCTAACTCAGCTCTTGAAGGCATAACACAGGACTAGAGTGGAGGATGTATAAGGACTAGGACTGAATAACTTCTACAGCAGCTGGAGGCATTACTGAAGGTTTCTCCTGTTACAGACTGTATGAGGGGAGCTTGATCAGACCTGCTGCTTGGCTTAACGTGTTTATCTTTCATCCTTGATGGCGCTGGTCTGGTCATTGTAGTATTGTTTGGAAAATGCATTTTTCAGAAATGAGTTGTCTGTAAAAAAGGTAAGGAGAGAAGACAGATTTTATACTCACCCTGTACAAAAACTAAAAGGAAATAAAAAAAAAGAATTCCACAGTTATTTATGGGTTTTGGAAGTTACTGTTTATGCAGAATGGCACTATGGTGGTTTTGGCAGAAATGTTCTTTTTGTAGAACTCAGATTTTTAAGAATAATGACAATTAGTGGAATGCATTTCAGAGAGTGTTGTCTCTCAGGCAAGATGAATTTTAGTAAATGACAATACTCAGTGCTTATATTAGGTGTGAACAATAAAGACAGCAAAGTGTTATCATGAACATCAAAAGATACAGTAAATCTTCTATGAGGAGTACAACAATAGACTGTTATCAAATGCGTTATGTTCTGTACTGAACAGATCAGAAACATGCACCAAGAATGCTAATTTAAGGCTCTTTAACGTGTTAATACAATCAATGCATTAGGGAAGGCTTAATCAAAAAAACAGTAAGACCTATACCATACAGAGTATCACCACATATTTTTCTCTTGTATGCAGTGTAATATTGTAAATATGAATGTTAGCTCTTATTCAGTAGGGAGATCAGCTTCACAAGGTAAAAGGCAGTCTCTCACACCATAAAGTCAAAATGTCCTATACTGTTGTCCTTCTGCATACAGTCTTGCTGTTTATCCTTTAGTGTATGTAGAGTGCATGTTTCTGCAACAAATTACAGCAGTTTAATGGCACAGAACATTTTCCTAGTGCACAGCTGGGAGCCAAGAACAGTTCTGTAACATACCCATCATGGATTGTCTTCCTAACTAGTTAAAAATGTTGAAGTCCACTGGTGCTGGAACTGAACATACTGTGTTTATTTTTCTGCACTCGGAGGCACCAGTGGAATTCACTTTCCCTGTTAGAACATAAGGCTCAGGATGAAGTTGCTCAGGGCCTGTGACATAGACTGTTTATTGTTGCATCATTTTTTTAATAATATTTTGTCACATGACACAGCTAAAAAAATCAACTCTTTTTTAAGCTGATTGAGATTGACAATAGCTGCAGCTTCCCTCTCTTTCCTAATGCCAGGCAAAGTATTTGCATGTATCTGTGGGTATCATTATTTTTGAACCATCCGAGGCAGGGTGAAACCTGGGTGAAAGACAGTGGTACATCAGTCAACATTGCATCCTTCTGTGAGGGGGTGATAAATAGTTGTACCACTCAGTGGCAGATTTTTTTTCCCTGCTCCCATTTCATTATCACAAGGAGAGAAACACACTATATTGCTCTTTATGTTATGTGGGTATTCTCAGTACTGCCAATGAGAAAAACTAAGAATTCATGAGAGAAGGCTGAAGATTAAACACATGTGTCTGTGTATCTCTGTGTGTGTGCACATACACATTTATACATCTGTGTCCTGACATATAAAATACTACATGGGTATTTTCTTTTTTTAATATGAGCATTAGGGCTTGTTCTCACTGTAATGATAGCTTGACTAATCTGCACTTGGGTAAAGCTCCTCTCAAGTTAGTCTAACTTGAATAAGAGAAGTTGTGCTTCAAAGCAGTATTTGAATAAGCAGCAGAGAAGTTCAGTTTTGTCTCATTACCAGCTCCAGAGCTGGCTGCATGTTTGCACACTGGCTTTAAGCCACACTTCACTTACAGGCCAACTAAAATCAAGAAACCAAATTTTTCTTTGGAAATCTCCCTTCTATGTACTACTTTAGACTGTTCCTGCTGGAGGAAATAGGCAGAGAAGGGAAAGATTGCCATTGTCGGAGGAATTATTAGTGTTCATCCAGCTTTCCCATTCTTAGGTTAAAAAATGAAAAGTGGGGAAGAAGGGAAAAAGAAACATTAACTCTTTGCAATTTTTTATGATATGGGTATGCCAAGTTCTGTCAAATAAAGAAGTAAATATTTGAGAAGCCATATCATGTTTTCATCCACACAAAAAACATGGAGAAAGGGTGCAAGAGAATGAAGAAGATGAAAGAGAAATGCTCTTACTTAGAAACTGGAGAAGAATAAGGTTGCAGAGAGGCCTGCAACATCCAGGTGAAGGACAATAGAGGAAAAAGTAATGGATATGGAGAGAAGTCATTGAAAAGGGAGAGAAATGTGAAAGCAAGTGAAGAAAAAAGAGAGAGAGACCTGCAGAACTGCTAGTGGAAATAAAGACATGCAGGGATATCGTACGAAGTGATGTTGATGGGAAGATGAGAAGATGATGGCATTGGCGTAACGTCATTCAGCGTCATCCCACAGGCCTATGGTGCTATGCATGGCCACTGCACTTGCTCCTGGGATGGTTTTTCAGCTGGGGAAGGCTGACATTGGCTTAGAGGTGTAACAGTGTAACAGAGATGTCAGGAAATGTGCTTGCTCAGTTGGATGCATTCACATTCTTTCAGCTTGAGTTGTCAGGTGCATTGTTTATACCTGCACTGGTAAATATTAGAGGTGCTGGGTGAGGTGGCTCTGTGGGCCTAGTAAGACTGCTAGTAAGCAGTGAAAACTGCTCTTTTTACCTCTGCCCTCCTTGTTTGACCCTGAAAAGTAAGTAAAGATTTCTCCAGACGGACCAAGGACCAATATCTCAAGTGAAGTGTACTGCTTTTACAATCACTTTTCTGATTATTGTGGCAGTATTTTCTTAATTACTTGAAGATTAAAGCAGTAATTGCCAAAAGAAACCTAAACAGAATGGTACTGAACCATTGTTTTCCAAATCATGAAATGTTCCAGTAGGTGCATTTTTTATTTGTTTGTTTGTTTTGTTACTTAAGACATTTAGAGTGTTTCTACTCATTCAAACATTTGGAACAGAAAATTGACAGTGTATTTCCAAAAGAAAAAAGCTGTGTTAATTTAGAAAAGAGACTAGAGAAACTAGAGTAAGAAATTCTTAATGCACCTTCTCATGTGAAAGCAAATAAAAAAGGAATCCTGTTGGAGCAGCAATGTGCACTAAGTATAGATCTAAATATTTCTGTTGGTAAATGGTTGGCATTGCTACCTGTAAGGGTTGTGATGTCATATAATCTCAAATTCAGTCAAGTCAGCTTATGTAGTGATTATTGATATGAGACTTCCACAGAAAACTGAGTTTCTTAGCTCCCTTTTTATAAGGTTATCTAATTACACTACTGAGACTAATCTTGGTTATCAGCTGTTGTTTCACTGAAGTACTCCAAGTTGTGTCTGAATTTCACTGCAGGGAAGGTATCTCGTATGCATTTATCTTAGAATAAGTAAACATAAGCCAAAACAATAATATATGGTTTCTTAAACATAGGTTTCTAGATATATAATTCAGCATGTATATAAAAACCCCACTGAATAGCTCAGCTGTTTTGCCCAGTTCCTGCTTTTACTGGCAATAACAGGAAAACCCTCATCTGCTGCAGAGGTGATGATTTGGTCATGGAGGTGGTAGTGTGAAGTCATTATCGTCAGGGTAAGAGTTAAGTAAAAATCTGTTTAGCAGAAATGTATGTGAGGACAGGACTGCTCTATGGTGAAATTGCTTAGTCCAGCTGATACAGTTCTTAGTTCAATACTGACTGAAAAATTGAAAGTACTAATAAAAGGAACTAGTTTTTAGACATTTTCTGGATGGTTAGCTAGGAACTCAGTGTATTGTTTGTTAGTTTTCATACACATATTAAAAAATTGCTTTCTCACAACTCCTTAAGATTTTTTGCACCTCTGCCTGAATTTCAGCTCTCATTACATCCTGTGATCAACTTTCAGTGTACTTTGGTCTGTGTATTATAGTTCTGGCACTCTGTTGATACTGTTGTTAGCTGGTGTATAAACTTATCTATAGTTATTTATTAATCTTCTCATTATACTGATTATGGTATTGTGATCTTTTTCAGTGTACCTTGAGGACAGTTTTGTAAAATCCGGAGTGTTCAACGTGTCAGAACTTGTGAGGGTGTCCAGAAGTAAGTTATCATTTGCATTTAGTAATTTCCAAAGCCTGCTATAATCAAGTGAAGGTTTTTTTTCTTGAAGTTTTTTTCTCCCCAAGATGTGAGATGCATGTGAAATACCTATAAGCATGCACAATTTTGATATGTTTGACCACAGTATTATAGTTCATCTTGCATGAGTTTGTAATAAAGCAAACAGAAGTCTTCTTTTGTCTCTTTGATATTTAAAGATTGAATCAATTTGTTACGTGACCCACTGCACAGCGTAATGGACTGATATGTCAGTAAAATTACCATACATAACAAAATCTTTGTTAGAATTGCAGATTTTTAAGTTTGTCCTTGGATTTTGCTAAACTATCTGATTATTTTTTTAGTTTATTTTTGAATCTGTAGCTCTTAAAAGAAAAATCACAGCATGGATATAAAGGATGACTAACTTAATGTGTTATGTGCTTGTGTTTCTTTTACTCGTAGCACTGGCTGTAACTGAATTTCTAATTACATTGGCTTGTTTTGGCATCAGAAATGTTAAGCACATGAACATGCAAAAAAAGAAAGTAACATAAATATAGGTGACAGGTGAAGCTTTTATTGCAGAAAGAAAAACCAAAACGAATATAAATAAGATCGGTTTTGTTGACGTTTAAGAATATGCTATAATAGTATGGCATAAAACCAGTGCATATTTTAATTTGACATTGCTTTCTGAATGCTTCTTTGCTCCCTTTAGTGTCAAAACTATTAAAGTATTTCTCTTAAGACTTCATTAGGAAGTGAACAAAAATACTTGAAACGTATAGTTAGAAGTGTCTGCAGTGATGACACCAATATTATTACAACTGAATGGTCCAGGAAAATCTCTTTTCTGATGAGGTGAGGACAAAACCAGTGAGGCACAAGTTGCCAAAACTGTCTGTCCAAATTTTGCACAGGAGTTAATTCATGCAAGGCCAGGATGCTCAAGGAATTTAACTTAGTGAGGCCTAAGATGCATGTGTCATTTCATTTGCTGTGGTCAGAAATTAATATCCAACAATTAAAATTGTGTTAAGTCCTTCAGTGAAATACTGAGTATTGCCTTCCTGCAGTTTTAAGACGTGTTCTTTTTTGTGCTTGCTGAAGATACATTTTTGCTGTTTTAAGAGGCTGAGTATGTGCGAAATACAGCTTTCTTTTAGTTGTCAGGTGGTTAAATACCTTTTAAAGTATCAGGCCATTCAGATTAAAAAAGAATCAATAGTGTAGTGATGTTATGAAATCATACCTTCTGTGTATACACGATATACTTCTAATAATAAGCTTTAAAGCGTGTGGTTTTGTTGGGATTTCTTACCATGCATTTTTTAACCTCAAGCTGCAACAGAGTTGTACTTTAACTGTCAGGAAAACTACAAACCTTCAGATACATTACAAAACATGCAATTATTCTTTTAAGTGCCACAGGTAGTTAAAATGCACAATGCACTGACAGTGAACAAAGGTAAATACACCACAATGTGTAACATATAATTTATTCTTGAAATGCCAAGACATACGGTACACAGACTCTGTAAGGAGGTGAAGATAACACTGAGTGTGTGTGTGTTTGTGTGTAGGTGTACATATGCAAAGCAGTATCTGTGGCACTGGGTGAAAGAAAAAGGAGGCAGCAAAACATGCTGTCATCACAGAAAGCTATTATTAATACAAAAGAGTTAACATTAAGGGAAAAAGAGTTTGTGTGTCCCCAGGTTTGTTCTTTCCAGTTATTTCAGTTCTTTAATAAAGAATGTTAGCTGTCCTTATAAACCGTGCCTCATTCATTATAAAAGTCCTTTTACAGAAGGTTTGACTTCATGCCGAGGTTTGTGTTACCTTTTTCCTATTGATGATTCCAGGTTATCTGTTATACAACAAATATAGTATATTTGCATAACTGCTAAGGGACTTCTAGGGACTGGGGAAGATAATTCACTTTTTTAGGTATATAAACATTGATAGAACTTGTCTGTACTTGGTTTCTGCAAGAGGCAGAAAATTAGATACATGTAGTAACATCTTGATGTTTTTCCCAGTGTTAAAAATGAAAAGATGGCTAAAAAGATAGAAGATTATCTTTGACTCGTTATAATGATGTGTTTTTCAGCACCCATAACCCAGGGAACTGGAGTGAACTTCCCAATTGGAGAGCTTCCGAGCCAGCCATATTACCATGATATGAATTCGGGTGTAAATCTACAGAGGTCCTTGTCCTCTCCACCAAGCAGGTAAAAACTTGAAATAAGTGCTAATACGAAACCAGGTTTAATAGTATAGGAGAAGCAATTCACAAATACTGTCAACAGCCAACTATTTTATGAATTTCCTCTGATTTTGTGACATAGGCTACTTATGTACGTTACCATAATACATGTACAGATACATACGTTGCAAATCTTGTCATTTGAAGTGATGTAATTATTGCCTGTCATTGCTATGGATATCAAAAACAATAGTAACTTTTGTCAGGGTTTGAAGTGCTCGCTAAATCGTCTGCCAAGAGAACAGCTACGCATCCTGAAACTGCTGCTGAGTTGCAGGAAGGTCTAGCAGCCGGGAACCTGCTGACAGGGCTCGATGCCACAGGATGGTTGCAGGCACAAAGGCTGTCTTTGAGGGCTCCCTCTTGGACCTCTGTCTTGAAAGATATGTTGGGACAGATACTGTTTCCTGTGGAAAAGGCGTTAGGACAGGTATATAAAGACAAGGTGTCTTTATCCATAGCATCACCCCAGCTCATGAAGGTGTGTTTCTTGCCTGACCCTTACAAGAGACATTTCCCAGCACAGTGGGAACAAGGAGGAACAAGTGAGGTAGTCACAAGCTCTCTAATTTTTCTCAAGGGTCTCCACATGCCTGCTACAGGTAGTTTGACCTGAGGGACCCACTTCTTCCTTGCTTCAACATGCTCCCTTCTGCCAACTCTGAGAAAGACCCCATTCCCTCCCTCACAAGCATCTGACGGGCCCACAGAGGTGGGGAACCTGCTGTGCCCTCCTTCTGACTCCCAGATAATGTACTGTCTGTCACACTCCTGGGGCCCCTTGGTTTTCTGAAACTCTCCGATGTACTATGAAATCATAAGCACTATAGGAACTCTCATTGCCCCACACTTCTGCACCCCAGTGACTCAGGAAGTGTCTGCACAGTGGGACAGGATTTAACAGGACTGTCAGGGGGTGGGGTGCTCTTCCATCAGCACCTGGTGCTTCTGAGTTATTGTGCTCATATTCCCCTATTTCATTCCATTGTATTTTCAGCTTGGCTGTTCACCTAGTACATTTTAGAAATGGATAGATTAATTCTCACAGTGTTGTCTAAATAATAATGGTAATAGTAGTAGTAGTAGTAATAGTAACCATAATCATAATCATAATCATAATTATAATCATCATAATCATACCACCACCACCATTAAAACCTTCATCCTGGTTTTCTTGGGCAGTCAGCATAACAGCTTCAGTATATATTGTTAGGAAGAAACTTGACTTCCCTCCACTGTATTGAAGTGCTGTCTCATTTTATATAGTGTGACTTGAAATACGGGCCTTTTCTTGTTTTTAATTAAACTAGTCTAAAATGAAAAGTCTTTGTTTCACGTTAGACCTCTTTGAAAAGCTTAGGATTTCGACCTGATGAAATACAGTGAACTACATTTTTTTCTTATTAGCACATTCAGAAAAGTTCCTGTTTTACCTTGACTTTATTAGTAATACTTTTCCAGTGCTTTGTTTTGCTTTCATGGTTTCTGTGTAGTGTTTAACACTCTCATGGCACAACCTTTCTTTGGTGGGTTACAGGAACTCGTTTCTTGGTTGTTCAGCCAAATACTGATAGACTTTTGTATGTTACCCGTTCATACTATCTCTGAAATATTAAATCACGTGAAAAATGCAAGCACGTACCTGCATTATGTATTATTAAATAACATTATCTATGTAAGTTAATGTAAGCTCTAATATTCACTTTTTTGTGCTTTGTATGCCTGAATTATTTCCTATTGAAATATTTGTTGAAATCCAAACAGTTTATATACAACTAGCTGCATATCATATTCACTAGCAAATCTCACATTATTTCAACAGCAAAAGACCCAAAACTATCTCCATAGATGAAAATATGGAGCCAAGCCCGACAGGAGACTTTTATCCTTCTCCAAATTCACCAGCTGCGGGGAGTCGGACATGGCATGAAAGAGATCAAGGTGAGTAAAATGGGACCATTTTACCTCGAAGTATATTCAAATACACAATAAATCTCTGCATTTGCTTTTCCATTACTGCAATAAAATGATGACTTTTTAGAAGAATCATTATTTTTCTGTCTGGTATGTGTATTTGCTGGTTTTGTAAATGTAGTTAAAACCAACAGTCAACAGGATATGAGATAAACAACCACATAATAATTTTTCCATCTAGTGACTGCCTTACCTATTTTTTGAAAAGATGTGTGACAAGTGAGATACTCAATATTGTGTATGCTGTGATCATCTCAGCAGGATTATGAGTACAATGGTTTCAAGTAAAAACCAAAACATCTCCATACTATGGTTGAGTCAGTACTACTTTAATCAGTTTTTTGTTTACCATGACAGACTCCTGTGTGTGCGTTTAGTCCATAGTAATGTGACTCAGAATAGGTCCAATAGGCTCTTCTCTGAAGAGCCCACATATAGCTCTGTGGGACTATATCCATACGCTAAAGGATGTTGGTAAGTGGTGTTGTGTTTTGGGTTATCAGTAGCAAGGAACATGTTTGTGTGGAGAAGAAAGTTATGGCTGCCAAAACAGTAAAATTAATTCTTGTAACTTTCCCTCATGTTATCTTGATGCTTTTTAAACCTAGATGCCAGTGCAGTCTTTTCCCTCACCTTTGAGATGTGAAAATGTGTTTAAACTCACATGTATTTGAACAGTGTTGGTTAATGGATCCTGTGGCTGAGGTGCTGCAGCTGTTTGGAGGGTTGGTGAAATGGACAGCACAGTATGTAAAAGTGAAATAGAGAAAAAGACACATCATTGCTTCCTTTGCTGATCTTCCGATTTTTGCCCTCCTTTTCCCTGTCCACTGCTCATTGCTGCTCTCAGTTCTTCAGTAACCAACCACCTTTTGGTCTTACTTAATTTTTATACTGGTTTAGGTTTCTTTTTTTTCTTTCTTTTTTTTTTTCACCTGCTAAGTTTTCTCCTTCATCTCCATGTGCAAGGTAGCATGTGACTGGTATTTAATTTAGCTGCCTTTTATTTTCACATTTTTCTTATAGTTGATCTCCTTTTAGTCTGCTTCCGCCTACCCTCTGATCTGTGTTCTCATCATTAGGCTGTTCCTCTCACACAATGTTTACTAGTCTTTTTCTTCATTGTTTCTTTTGTACCTTTTTTTTCTCATGAAGTCTGATATTTTCTTATTTCTAGCTGTTTGCAGCATTCACTGTTGAACTGAAAAAAAGTCTTGCCCATTGTTTTGACTAACCAAACTTAAGAACAGCAAAACAGCAGTTATGCCAGCCAGAATCTTCCCCCTTGTGCAAAATATTTTCCCCTGTGACTGTTACCTGTTTTGCAATGACACTTTATTACAATTTTTCATAAAAGACAGGATTGTACCTCAACTAATTTTTGTGCTTTTTCAATAAATTATTTTTGCGATTGTGGGGAAAACAGCCCACCATTCGTCTCTGAAGTGGTGTCCACATATCCCCACTTGTGAAATGAAGTCCTTTTGTGCTGCTGAGTGAGCTGTAGTGGCTTCTAAGAAATGCAGTGCCACATAGACAGCTGAGCCTGAGTCCTGCTGACAGAGCCTTTCACTGATGATCTTTGTAGTTCCCAACTATCTAATTGCTTTTTAACTCCTGAATCATTCTGCTTGTAAAGAACGGTGCTCTGTGAACACTGGATTTGTTCAGTTTTACCAGCCTTCTTCAAGTCACATTTATCAGTAGTGAACAATGTTATTGTTCAGATTGCTTGAGTAGATTTGCAATGAACCTTTACTTAATTTCTGTGCCATTGGATAGCTAGACTTCTGGAATGAAACAGCCTTTAACTCTCTATGTATGTTTCATAAACCAGAGAACTCCAAAAGATGAGAAAGAATAGAAGAGGTAGACTTGAATCAGTGTATTTTATTTTTGTTTCCTGGAGTTTACATTCCTCCCTGAATTTCCTGTTCTCCAGCACTGCTGGGCCTAGTGAAATTTTACCAGATCCCTGGCAGAGAGGTTGTCTTTGAGACACTATGAGGGACTTTGTTTTTCTGTCCTTAAGATGTTCTTCCATTCCTGCAGATGGACAGATATACCACTGTCCAGTCTGACAACCATTATACTGGGGGAAGCCTAAGCCTTTTGTCCCTAACCATTTATGTTTGGCTCCAATCACTTTCTGAGGTTATCCTGCTGCTGCAGAAACACTGTGAGGCAGTGATCGCAATGCCTGTCCTTGCTACCTGGCCTCACTGGGAAGGAGTATGTGGAAGCTCCTGGCATATTTGTTCTGCTGCTAGTTTGTTAGATACTTGATATCATCTTCTTACTAGCATGTATCTGTGTAAAGCTCCGTTTGGACACAGAGGTCTTACCAGGATATGATATTTGTGAAAACCTATACCTGTTTCGCTATGCCTGCAAGCACAAAGGTAATAGAAATGAAAGTTTGGAGGCGGTTTCTATGCCAGAGAGCTCACTGGTACCTCTTCCTTCTCTCCCATGGAGATCTGCATGTCCTATGAGGTTAGGCATAAGTGAAAAAAAAGGAGAAGCCATTTGGGATCACATTTCTGTTCATCCAGTGTCACCAGGTGATGCTCATGTAGTCCCAATAGGCACTGCTTTTTCAGGCAGTCTCCAAAGGTCATCAGCACCAGAAATGTGAATCATTCCTCAGTACCCACAAATGAGAATATGCAGAGGTATTATGTTTGTAGGTAAGTAGCTTCTCTCTGATTTTTACTTTTCTAAGAGAAACAAAATCAGAAATAGGCTTGATATTAAGATATAGCATTACTGATTTCAGTTTCATCATGTCTGTTTTGAACCTGACAGAGCCAAATCTCTAACTTCTGACCTGAAGTAGATCTAATTTCTTTGTCTGCACACTAAGTGTAATGTATTTTCATAGAAATAGAAAGAACATACCTGTGAAAGATTCTTTTATCATGAAGTCTTTTCGTATCTTTATTTAGCTGCATTTGTAAGGTAGCAGAAATGAGGTGACAGTGGCAGTTTGAAACTGGAGAGAGTCACAATAAAACAATGATAGCTGAAACTGCTTGGAATAAAGGAGTTAGGAGTTTCATAGGTGTCTAAGGGGTATCTAACCATTTTGATAGAGAGAATGGGACAAAGATTAATGGGTAACACAGAAATATACTGAGATTAAGAATGTGACACATGAAAATTTTCAGTGGGGTGGAACAGGTTAGATCAACCTTTTATTGCTGTGAAAAACAAATATGTAGTTTAGTAGGCAAGTAGACATCAGGAGAGGAGTGATTCTGTATGAATGATTCTGTTGTAATCCTCATAGTTTCTACAGCTTCTCTACTGTGCAAGCATGCATCATGAAGGGTAGGAACATGACTACAGTAGTACTTGTGGTTTAGCTAGGATGTGGCATTTGTGAAAGTAAGAAAAAAAAATCTAGCCCAGCTACAATAAAATCTTCCTCATACCACACTCTACGTTCAGTTGTAAAACTCCAGACTTTGTCCTTTTGCTGTTATCAGTCTTCTTCCTGTCGTACTACTTCCAAAAATGTTTTGATAAGATTTCCAAATGTTGTGTTTTATAGTCTATTTTAGGGTAGTTGGCTGTTTGAAGATGTAATTCTGGGCAGAAATAAGTAGGCATATCTGAAAAATGGGAACTTTAGATGGTGTAAGGTTGGTCAAAGCCAGTCTATGAAGGGTTATGAGCAGTGGCTTCATTATTCAATGCTCTAGTATTGCTATGCATCTTACTGTTCTGACACAAAAAATACGAAAAACTCTAATTAACCAAAATTAGCATTAAAAATAAATTTTTATTTGTATTTATTGAAGTCAGATTATAAATCCTTATGGAAGGAAAAAAAGCTTATGAAGCCATGGTACTGTCCTGGAGGTTTACTTCATTGGCTTACAAGAATTTGTGACTATTTTAAAAATATGTTTAACCACAAAAGTATGAGTAACAGTTTCAAAAACAGATTTTAAAAAAATATTACTGTGGATTTACAATGTTGTTTTTGAGTTTACATACATTCAATAATTGTGGGAAGATTCTGTAGTTTGTGCCATTATTTTTGCTATGTTGAAATACTTAAAATATAACTCTGTTTGCATGATCTTTTGAAATAGGTGTGAGATCTTCCTGCAGAGCAAATAGGCAGGTTTATAACTGCAAAGATTTCTCCCAAACCTTCTCTCTGCCATTAGACTTTCAAGTAACCAACCATCCTCCAGAAATCCCAGAGCCTAAGAAAGTGAAAAGTCAGCTCTAAGAATGGTGCATTACTTAGAGACCTAACATGAGAATTACGAGTTCAGTTTCTGTGTCTGCTGTCAGATCTTGTGCAAGTTACTTGTTCTCTCTTGTACCTCAGTTTTTCCAACTGAATGTCTTGTTAACTTTAGCAATGTCTGGATCATGCCTTACTTACATTTCTACCAACTGGAAATATATCTAGATCTAAAAAGCAGTTTGCTGTAAATCTCTTGCAGTCTTCCTTTTTTCCAGGTTGCTGTTACTGAATTCTTTACAGGTTTCTATATTAAACAAAATTTTGAGTTCCCGCAGTAGTGTAGTAATACTTTGTGAAATAGATGGAAGTTGCTACATGAATAAATTTGCTGAGTGTTTTAGAAATTCTCAGGAGGATAACATTTTGTACAATAAAAAAAAATAATGGAAGAGGCAGTTATTAAAAATGTAATAAAACTAGTGACTAGTGCAGTGATTAAAAAATACTTCAGATCTAATAGGCTAAGTACCATTGGTGAACATCTTGATTTATTAACTGGTAAGTAAATCAGGTACTTTTTCCTTAACTCATAAGGAAACAGGAATATCAGAAGAACAGAGCACAATGCGTGCATCTATGGCTTCCCTTCTAAAAGCTAGCTTGACAAAGTACATTAACGTAGTTGCAGACAATTTCAGTATTTGTCCTTGAGATCTGTTTTACTGTTATAGTGTTACAACACTGTGTATGTTGTAAATAAATAAAACAGGGGTTATCACCAATGCACGCTGGTCATGAAAGTGGAGGGATTCATGTGGATTTCTGTAGTAGTCAGGTGTCTGGAAATACTGAATGTCAACATACAATGAAGTGAATTTTAATTTTACAGTTTCTTCATCATGTTCACTCTCTTACACCTCACCCACCTCTACCAACAGTCAAGAGTCAAGATGCCAGCATACCATTAAAACTGAAACAGCTGGAACGCCTTCACCCGTTGATTGGCCAGCAGCTGTTGGACCATCCACTTCTCAGGTCCCAAGCCCCTTTGTTGGATACCCCTCTTCTGGACATTTGTCCCCTTTTGCTTTCTCCCCACCCACTGGACACTCCTTTCCTATTGGGGTCCTTCCTGATGGCTCTTTCCTTCTTGGGCCTTCTTCTCATGGACCGTCAAAGATGGATGTTCTAATTTCCGAAGTGAGGGAACTAAAAGAGGAAGTAGTTAATGTGGTCCAGGAGTTGAGAACGGTAACAGATCACCTTGGTTTTTTGGTGGCCTGTGTTGGACAGAGTTCAGGATTTTTTCCAGCTCCTCATGCTCCTTCTGAAGGTTAATGCTTTAGAAACTCATAGTCTCCATCTAACAGATGAATTCATCTTGCAAAGGTTTACCTTGATGAATATCTGTTAAATGCATTTCTGTATTTTTGACTCAGTCTGAGTTCTCAAAATCCTTGTATGTCAAAGCATGTTTTAAAGCAATTTATATCTTGTTAGTAACTTCTGTTACATCTGCCTTTGTATTTTTTAATATTTTTAATATTTAATTGATGTATACACACACATACACATACCTTTCATATATATATATATTTATATATATATATAGCCATGCACACCTGATTGATCTATCTGAATTTTCTGTGTTTTTAACTAGTATAATGTGTGCACAGTAGTCAAATGTTGCCACTTGATAAGTTTTCATAACTTCACATTTGTAAAGTGAGACGTACTTTTCACCAAGAGTAACATTTCAAAGTGTATTTCCAAAGAAAACTCTTAGCCATGGCTTCTCTTAGCTTGTTGGCTGCTATGATGCTGAAAGTGGCATCATAGTAACAAACAATAGCATTAGCAAGGAAGACTTGCCTGGGAGGCGGCAAGTTGGGTTCTCCTCTTTCTTCCTGGTTGCAGAACAAGACCTTGGTAGTGTTCAATGAACGGGCATTAAGTCTACTCATTAAAAATCAGTAGTTCTGCTGTGATAGTTAAAAGAAATTTAAAATCAATAGGGAATTGGTTTACTCTTGGTTTCCATAGTGGCAATTTTACAAGAAAAATTGCTGGTATGTAAAATAAGTTAAACATTACTTTCATAAAGATGAAAAGTGCTTTCTTATCCTTAGAGCTTGAAAGGCACTAGGTATACAAAAATGGGTGAAGGAGCTTTCAAGTGCTTATTTATTTAAAAAGGCAGAGAAAGAAAAAAAATCCATGAACAGGACAGCAAAAACATTATCTTAAAATGAGTGAAGCTCTTTGTACATCAAGAATATTTACATCCTCCGTTATTGGGTGAGAATGACGTTAAGTTTACACTCTCTCCAAAAACAAAGCAACAGAGATTATATCTGTTTTTCTGTGTTTAGAATAGCTTTAGACCAATTTACAAGTTGTTCATAAGTGTTCTCAAATATTCAGAGTAGCAGATGACGAAGTTTCTACTCTGGGCAGAGCAGGGACATGACTTTTCCTTCAGCCCATGTACACTTCAGTTTCTGAATGAATGAAGAGTAATAAAATGTTTAAAAGTACAGACAGAAAGAGAAATACAGTGGGAGATATAGTAGGAAGCATACAAAAAGGTTTGCTTTTTCGCGTTCCTGGAAATGGCTGTTATTTGCTCAATAAAGTCACTCTAAAAAATCTCATTATAGGTTCTTTGTCTTTTATTTTGACTAATATATTGTGGGAAGGCCTATTAATGTTTTTCATGTGTGATTAGTTAGTTGAATACACTCAGGGTGAGCATGTGCATCTCCCATACACATCAGTGAAAGATGTAAGTGCAAAAGGATATTTTTCTCGTACGCATAGCACTTATTCTCTGATGAACTTTATACTATGGCAACACCCTGTTACCTTGATGATGATTCTAGATGTCCTTTGATTGAAATTAGTGAAAAAATGCATGTCTTAATGCAAGATTTGGCCCAGGAGCTATTATGTGCAATTGTCCTATTCCAGTGTTGCTGAAGAAGAGATTTCATGAGTATTTTTGAAACAGATCAGCTCCTATTAGAAATTATAGGTTAAGTATTATTCTGTATGATCTAACCTATGTGGTGCAGAATATCTTCAGTTACTGAAAGAACAGGTATTTAGTACCTCCTGAATCATAGGTGTCTGCACTGACAATTTTTCCAGTTGTGGTACATCCATGAGATGGAAAAAATGAATTTAGCCCACATATTGTAACTTGTTTTAGGCACCTCTCCTTTTTTTCCTTCATTGATAGATTCTCTGTTTCTGTGCTGCATACATAGATACATTTGAAAAGATTCTTAATTTCTCTTTTTTACTGCTTTTGTACAAACTGTATCAAACTTGATCAAAGTAATATATTTCAGTGTGAGTTAATGATTTTATCTCAGTTCAAAACCATTCCCCAGATAGATCTGCAATTAAATTAATTTGGCACACCTACTAAACCATCCTGAAATGTTACCAGTATAGACTGTAATAGTAGTAAAAAGGAGATGCCATAATCTAAATGCTTCTAAATCAACAAGTTCACATTGTTTTATATCAAACGCCTCTTTAATCTTATTGCATTAGAAATTGGGAATACTATTCTGACTTTTGCAGTTAAAGTTACAATATCGATTTCATTTTCTAGCCAAGTTCCTTGGATTCTCAGCATTAATGAGATGTTATAGCTGTGCATTTTTCCTTGGAGTTTGGATGACTTTCTGTAGGATAATTTAATAAATGACTAAAATGTACTCTAAAGTCTTCATAAGTTGTTTGGCTTTTTAATTAGATTTTCTCACAGTCTCCCATAATGCTCTTCTATCACAGCTATCTACTGGAATCACATCTCTTAACAATGATTCATAGATGAGGAAATGGCCCAGTCCACTTCTGAAGTGTAAAGTTAAATAAAAAAGTAGTCGAGTACCTAAAGTACATTGTAACTGCTTAAGGGTTATTTATGGCAGTGCAGAGTACTTCGAGCCTCATGTGGGTTTATTAAGGACAGTATGTGTATTTGTCATAGTACATTCTTTGTGGTAGCAACATTGTATTTTTGGTCTCATGTTTTCCATCTCTGTTTCCAAAGTCAGCCTCATTACTTGCGGTGCCTGCTCCATGTTTAACAGCTAGCCACCCCACTGAGTTCTAAGTTACTCCTAAGTACTTCCCATATGATATCTGATGGGCAGTGCTGGTACAGAGGTGGTTGGATAAACTGCATCTGAAGTTGTGGGAAGAAGTGAGGCAGGAGAGGCTGCAGAGGTGAAGTCTGGCACTCTGCCGCTGGCCCCTGTGGGTCACTGCGGAGCTGGTGGAGACATTCTCACCTCCCTCCAACAGCAACACCCCAGCTCCCCATGGTCTCCGTGGTGGCAGCTCTGTCTTGGGGTTCTCACAGCTAGACAATGCTTCTGGTATGAGGCATGTAGGTTGAGGAAAACTGCCCAGCTTTATGCCAGCAGATCAATGCATGGAAAAAAGAGGTATTTTTCTCCTCACAAGAAACAGTGCAGGTATGATAACGTAGTCATGCTGATTATGAACCTTCCCTGGGAGGTTTACTGTTACTTTCTGATGAGGAGTGGCAAGGTGGATTTGGAAGATGAGAATGAAGACTTGCTGCCCACTGTTCTTGCAGGATACTGTGCCATAGTTTCAGCCTAATCTTAGTGGTAATAGATGTAAGTTTAAATAAGAATAATCTCTTCAGTAAGGCAGTCAATTACTTACATGTCATATGACACTGTCAAACAACTGTTATGGGATTAGGTCCGTATGTCCTGTCCTACTGTTAAATATTTTTTGAAATTACTTTGTGATGTGGATGTTTTTGATGTGTACATACTCAACATTAATTTTCTAATGTGACCATAGTATCTTTCCTCTTCTGTTTTATAGACCGCTTTTTGTTAAAGCCAAAAAATTAAAAAAAAAAAAAAAAGTTAATTTTAGGAAATGAGTATGCAGTTTTCCCAATTACCCTAACTTAAACACTGTGCACTAGAATTATGCTTTTCAAAGGCTAGTGTATATAATTTTAACAGGAACTGTACAGAGTTGTTTTGCTTTCTGTCTATAAAAAGTACGATAAACAGTAATGCACTGAAGAAATTTGGTTGTCCAACTTTATACAGTCACACACACCAACAAAAAGCATTCTACAGCTTGTTTGTATAGACACTCGTCTGGGTTTTCCATCCCCCCACCCCCCCGTATTCTGGGAGATATAAGGGCAGGCAAATACAACCCTTCCATCTTTTGTCCAAACCCCTTTCTGTTGATGAAAGGAAAATCATCAAGGCTGACACATCCCACAGAATGTAACTGTTGGCAATGGAATACAGTATTCTGCAAGTTTGCACGTGGGTAAGGATGAGAAGATATGTTTACTCCATCTAAAGGGTTTCTGGCTCTCGTTTTTCAGTTGTCTGGAAGTTCTTGCATCACTTTCTTCTCTTATGTATATTAATACTTATTGAACAATGCAAACTAAATAGTGTAATTTATTAGAAAATATTAATAGAGAATGAACAAGGAAATAATGCAGTTGCCATTGTAGGAAATTTACTCTTGTTTTGCTGTAGCTTTTCTGAATTGCAATATTGTAGTGTTTTGCTTGCCAGCTTACAGTACTGAAAATGGCATTGAAAGAAATTCTAGTCTAGTTCCTCCTCTTTTAGGCTTTTCACTATAAATCACAAAAGATAATACATTGAAATGGTTTCTCTGTTGTGAAATGACAAAACAGCACAACAGAGTGTTTGATTAGCCTTGGGCATGGTTCCTGATAGGAAAACCAGTGTCACAGTCTGATAGACTGGATTGTGCAATATCAGAGGTGTGCCTGTGAAAACAACATTGGTGCTAAGTAGGCTGATTTGAAGATGGGAGGTTATGAAATCTTTGTACACTGAAATATTCTACTCTCTACATAAAACTGTCATATGTAAAATGCTTTTCTACACTTGATGTAGAAGCAAAAATAAAACTGTGATCAGGTTTTTAAACATGAAGAGAGCAGCTCTCTTCGCAGCTTAACACTGGCTGCTCCTCAAGTTCAGAACACCCTCAGCTGCTAAGCAACATGCATGTATACCTTCATGTAAGACCTCACTGTTTCTCTCAAAAGCAAGTACAAAGGCCTTCACACTAAGAATTGCTATATGTGTCTCAGAAAGTCATGCAACAGAACTGATCATGTAGTTTTCGGGTTTTTGTTTATTTTGTTTTGTTGATTTTCCACTCAGGAAAATGTTGATTATCAGAACTGAATTTTTCATGGAAATAAATAAATTCTTAGGAGGGCTTCTCTCTGGTCTGAGACAAAACTTACAGTGAGGGGGAATGAGACACCAACAAGCCAATGATTAGGGCACAGATTTGGATAATGGGAGAGCCTCATGCAAAGCCTGATCTCTGCCTGATACTGAACAGGAATTCTAGCAAGTCTTTCTCTGTTTTAGGCATCAAGTATCTCAGACACCAAGCTGTTCCGGCACATCTGTCTTTCTCTTCTATTTATTCACAAAAATATGTCACCATTCCTTTTTTGTGAAGAAGATAAATGAATTAAAACATTTTGATTTTCAGGATTCTTGGTTTCCATCCAGCCCCAGTGCCAAGTCTTTAAGACAGATATGACAAAGCTTTTTTCTTACAAATGAGAGGTGGTTGTGCTTTAGAGTCACTCAGCTGTCAATATTCAGTGTTAGGTGCCTTATTAAGACCTACAGTTGAGAAATACAGAATGCTTACAGCATTAAAGGAAATCGGACTGAGCACATCTGAAAATTCGTGATGCTGGCTCTGCCTGTGCAGAGTGGTTCTGCTCGTTCTGCACATGCACAGGTGTCAACCGAAACTGATTCTACTGAGCACAGGGGGATTTGTCATGATTCATCATCATCATACAGCTATCCGATAAGAATTTAAAATTTTGCTTTAGTTTTCACACATGCTTCACACAAGCGTACCTACCAGATGTGGTGGAAGCAGTGGACAGTGAGGCCCAGCTGGATGTGATGTATGTGGTGTATCCTGCCACCAGAAATTGTCCCAGGTACTGCCTGTGGGAAAAGAGCAATTCATTTAAAACTGTAGCATGGAAAGGATGCCTCATATCTCGCCAGTGGCGCTATGGACTCCATAGCTTTCCTGCTTTCACTATGGTTATCTATACAGTAAGTTGAATATTGTTTTATCTTGCTTTCTCTGGAGGTGATACTACACTAATGAGTTGTAAATTAATCTTTTCAGATTGTTGTCTACAGGAGTGTGCCTTGTAAAGAAAGGCTTGTGAAACTAAGCAGTCGAAAAGATATTAATAAGAAGAGTTAAAGAATAAACTAGATTAAAAGAGATTTAATATTTTTGTATGTTTTCTTCTTGCTGTGCTCATAAGCATGTCTCACGAGCAAGAAAGAGAAGCTACCATGTTGCGATGGTGAGCAAGAAAGCAGATCAGGTGTCCAGAAACAGGCAGGTAGATGTTTGAACTTGCCCTGGATCACTGCTCAATTCCAGCCAAGTTCTCCTAACAGGTGGCTTGCCAACTGGTGTTCCAAGGTGACATTCGTCCAGGGACCTGCCTGGATGACAAACTGCTTCAGACTAAGGAAGAGGGTCTTTGATGAGGAAATTGCCAAAATTCATGTCTCATTAGTGTTTCCTAAAGTTCTTTGGAAGTGAACAACAGTTTAATTAAAGGCTGACATAAACACGCTTCTGCACACTTTCCCTGCAGCATCTTATCACATCAGAATTGATCAAAATTTTTGCCTTGGGCTGTCTTGAACAGCTATACATCTGGAGCACCATTTGTGCAAGCTGCTGATGAACAGGCTACATACGCTATGCGTCCCAGCAGCTCTTCTGTCTTCCTATGTAGACAGATTTACCTTGTTGGGAGATGAGATGATCTAACTCTTTTTATCTGCATAAGCCCTTTTTTCTTTGATGTGATGCTTTAAAATGTATAACATGCCACCCGTTTGTGTGCATACATACTGTATCTCCACAGTAACATGAGAATACAGGCAAGAGTGATTTGAACCAGCACAGATAATTTAAAAAAAAAAAAAAAAAAGCCCGGTTTTCACATTTGAAGAAAATTCTCAGCAGGACAGGACACAGTGTCTTATTAATGTTGACCTTTTGATAACTTTGTCCAAGTGCTTTTATCATCTTTCTGCTTTTCATCTGTACTTAGCATTTTTTTCCAAAAGTCTAAAAATCAGTCACACTTGAAACTCTTTTATTTTCATTCTCAAAGTAATAAGGATTGGAATCTCATTCCTGAAACTTTGACACAGACATAAAAGCAAGTGGCCTATTTTTGTGACCTCTGTTTGTCATTCATTATGTAATTATCAGTATATACTAAGCTCTATGTAGCTACTAGACTATATCTCATGACGTGGAAAAAATAAGACAAGTTTTAAAATGAGAAAAATGTGTGCTTTCTATTACGTAGAAGCTACTAGTAAAATCATATGGACTCTCGCTGTCACTTTAGCTCATTCCACTTTATTTAAAAGCACCGTTTCTTATGACCAAAATTAAAGATAGTGAAAAACTGCTTTGCATTTTTTTTCCCCACTTTTTGTTTTTGTAACTGGTAACTCTCCAAAGAAATGTAATTTGTGTGTTTTCCTATTAAAGCTCTAAGTCTCCTCTCTTGGTCAAGGAGGAAATGGCTGCAGCTTTTCTTCCTAACCTATACAAACAGTTATTGTTCTGTCTCCCTGTTGGCTGCATCTGTTATTTGGCAGTGGCAGGAGCATGAATGCTCTGTTATGATGGCCAGGCACACAGGGGGAGAGCTGCGGGGGGGGGGGGAAGGGGCTATCTGAATTACTTCTCAATGCGAAGTGCAGTGTTTTAACAATGAAGCTGCTCCGTGCGCTTCAGCCGTTATTCGTTGCAGTTGCTTATGCTATATATAACGAGACTTCTTCTGGAAGTACTTCATGGTGTTGTGCTGTGCAGTCTATGTTAAAGTTACTGTTTTGGTGGTAACGAGTATTTTTATGGCAGTGCTGAATTTTCTGTTCCTGACTACCAGTCACATTCACCTTGATGGGAAAACAGCCTTCTGTATGAGAAGTTCATTGCATTTGCTTTGTAATTTATGCCATCTATTTTCTATGTGCTAACTACAGTTCTTACTTCCGTAAAGTAGGAGCAGGAATAAATTACACATTTTTAAAGCAAATGCTAGGGTTATCATAGTCACCAATCTCCTTTTCAGTAGGTTCTTTTCAAATTAGTGATGCCACTGGGGGGTTAATGGATACTCTGATTACATTGCACTTCATATAGCATACTTCTTTTGAGCAACTAAAATATTTTGGTCTTGAAAAACACAGCAACTTTTGCTTGTTTAATGAAGTAACAGTCACCAACCAAATTAAATCTCTGTTGCATTCCAGAAATCAGAGCTGCTGACGCATGCAGACCTTCAGGAGCTAGGCAGCTCTTTCTTTCATGAGTTCTTTTGTTGAATATGAGCTTTACATAAGGAATAGATTTTCCACTTCTAGCCCATGGTTTGTTTTTTCCTTAAAGAGACTTAAGTGCAGTACTTTTAATCTGAAATAAAATTAAACTGTTGGTACATTCTCTCTTTCGTGGTAGCCTATATGTGGTAGAGTCAACAAGATATTTGGTCACTGATAAGTTCTGTGACAACTACTGATGACCACAGTGTTGTAGTGGGAGGCCGTGTCTACAAACTACTAGACATGCTTATCTTTTTCCTCTGACTGTAACATTGCAGCGTTTCTGCAGAGACAGAGATTGCACATGCACAGAACCACAGTACAAAGACAGTAGCTGGTTAATTTTGTCCTGGGCTTTTATAAAACTCTACATCTGTTGTGGAGGTTTGAGAATTTTCTTGCACTGATGGAACTAGGTCCTTATATGAAGAAGCTAGGACTGTCGTTAGAGCAGAAAATAAAACATAATGAAATATTTGAAAATCATTCCAGAATTAATGTGCCTTCTTATCATGGTTTGCTTGTGCAAAACTCAATTTAAAAAAATTCAGTCTTGCAATTTTAAAAATTATTTCTTAGCTTAGCAGAATGAATTCAACAAAATTGTAACCATTTGGCAACTTCGTCTTTGCTACCTGCTGATAGATTCAAAGAAACAAAATATTCTTTGTCTTTCTCAACAACAATTTATTTACCAAATTTTTATGACAGCTAGAGGTGCCTCTATCAGCACTCAGTGTTTTTGATAACAACATAAAATTGCAACAGAAAACATAGAGTAACCTTTGTCATATCTGTTTAAACTGAATGAGTGCTGAATTGCTCTGCTGTCAAGCAATTCCTCGCTCTTGCTGAATTTTTCACTGAATAAAATCCTTTCTCAGCAACCTTCTTGAAGAGGTGAACCTTGCAGGGTATCTGGGAAATCAGCAGACTTAGTAGTCAGAACCAAAGGGGAGCAGGGGATAGCAGGAGGGTGGTGGAGAGGCACTGGCAGAGTCTGCTCTAGGTCTGGTGCCAGTGCCTATGCAGGGCTTGACAGCAGGATGGGGCAAAGCGGACAAGCGGTCTCTCGGTTTGATGGGTCCTGCTCCAAGTACAGCTTTCAGGGGGAAAACCCACTCTTAAACTCCAGCCAGTTCAGAAAGCACTGGTCCAATTTGGTTTCAGTAAGGCATGCACATTTTGCAGGCCTGTTTTTGACTTCCAAGATGATTGTATGTCCCCCAGAATAGCACAGTAGTGTGCAAATATTAAAAGTGCCAAAATCACTTTAAGGGCTAACATGGTCCATGTAGGAAAGTCAGCTGCAGTGTGGCCCTAGTCCACTAAAGTACTTAAGAAAAGACCTTTGCTTTAAACATGAGTTAGTCCCATTGATTTAAAATGGAACCCACTTACAATATTGATGTGTGCCCTATAAAAATATTATAATTAACTTTGAAATAATTTGGTGCGAAGTCCAACAAATGTTGTTTAATTAATTTAAACTTTCAGAAAGGATCTAGTATTTTTGCTTTATGCAGTATCAGTAACCCTGCACGGTAGAAATCATACATTTGTCCCTACTAGTGTATTATCTTCACAGAGTGAGCTCTAAAGAGATGTTTTTGTTGATAGGAAAACTGGAAGGAAGAGGTGGGAAGGCTCTGCTTGAGACATGGAAAATATGAGATAGAGAAGTTAAAGTATCCTTTATTCTTAGGGAGGTTACATTGTTTCACTATGGTTTTGGGAAGGGTAAGGGATGGGTTATGAAATAACAAAATAATAAATACCATAAGCCGGCATGTGTATGGCAGTTACCCTACACACCTGAGTGTAGGTGTTCCATTAAAAAATGCAATAAAGATTATGTGGCTGTTGAAGGAGCAGATGATTTGGTGATGTTCTGGGGAGCTGATAAGTGTCTAGGGAGGTTCTGAAGACATGCACTTCTTTGCTGTTTGGCTTGTCTGGTATGAAAGGAATGCAGTTTCTGTTTTGCAGGACAAAGACCAGTTAGAGGATTATTATTCATTCTCAAGTTTGAAAGAGTTAGTTTAAAGTTAATTTATTGGTCATAGGGGAGTTGGGTCACCAAACAATATTTATGCAAGAACAGTAAAAATAAATATCTTCAGTCTACAAAATGTTGTGTCCTGAGATGGGCTGCTAAGCTAATGTCACTGTTCCATTGTTTTTTCTGTTGCAGATATGTCTTCTCCTACAATGAAGAAACCTGAAAAGCCTTTGTTTAGTCCTACTTCTCCCCAGGATTCTTCACCAAGACTGAGCACTTTTCCCCAGCATCACCACCCAGGAATCCCAGGAGTTGCACACAGTGGTGAGGGTTATGGAGGATGAAGCAATACCTCCCTATTCATTTAGTCTGTTCTTCTTTCCTACAATCATATTGTGATGCATTTTTGCAGAATTTCTTAGAGACCTAATCCCATTTATAATACTGATGATAGCAGAGATGGAAGAGGTTGGGGTATCCTTGCAGGAATGCTCATTAAACTCAGTTCAGGTAGTCTGACTGCTGCAAGTTACTGGAAAGGATTTAGGATTAACCAGTGGATAAAATAAGCTGTAAACTGCATGAAGAAACTGACAGAGGAAAGATCCTCCCCATCTTCCCTCCTTGCACCTACATCCTTTTTAATTATTATATTGTTGCTATGACTATGTTGTATTTAAATAGCAGAATAGGTAGGGTTTAATACACAAGAGAAGTCACAACCATGATCATTATGTGACACAATGAAATAAGTACGAGTGCTTCTTTTGAATGCTCTGTCTAAAGAGGTAGAGTCCTGATAAATACTTTTCAACATCTGTTTTCTGAAATCCATAGTAAAACTATAGTAAAACTTCACTTAAAGTGTGAAGGAGACACTTGAAATGTGACGGAATACATATTACCTTGAGGGTTTATCAGGAATGACAGGGAAATTCCAGTATCATGGTCTGTTTAATTTTAGAGGTGAGAGTGACCCCAATTCTTCAGATGAGAGCATGGAAGTCTCCCCTCAGCAGCTCATCATGTCTCCTTATGAACTGCATATAAAGGGATTAATTTCTTGAGAAGAGCTGGGTGACTAGAGAAGTAGAACAGATTTGAGGACTCTTTCTTCTTTTTTTTAACATGCAGTTCTGCTTTGAGAAGTCTCTGTTTTGTGATTTCTCCATGATTGCAAATTCCTCTCTTTCAATTTGTGTGTAAGGACTCTTTTCCCCTTAACATCCACTGATTTTGCATTATGAAAGTGAGCCTGGACTCATCCTTGTCTCTGTAAGCTTTCCACTACCAGCAAATACCGTAGCACATCAGAGATGATGGGTGAAATGGAAGGGATAGATTTCTTCTGACTTATATTTGTTTTGCACAGCTCCCACATGTCAGAGCAGTAACTAAAGTTTTATGATGCAACTGAACTGGTAGAGCTGTGATTAAAATGAGCCTGTTAAAAAGGAAGTTTCTGTAATTATTTTTGGCCCTATACTTATGTGTAGATCTTTATATTTACTTCAGTGTATAATTTTTAGATATATGTATTTGAGTGACAGTCATGACTTAATTTGTAGATGAGCTATTTACTTGCTAGGGAACCTGATTTCTATCTGTGTAGCCTGTTCTATTATGTCAGTGAGCTATGTTTTTGAGATTTGCAAGGTTTTGATTACCAAGTACAGCAATTTTGGAACATTCTTACTGTTGTTTTTTCTTGAGCAAACTATGACTTGGTCTCAGCTCAAAAATAGCAAGTCATTTAAAAATTAAGCTGGAAAAAAACCAAAGATATGAGAGGTGGTCCAGAAGAGCAGTGCTGGTGCAGTATAGACCTGTGAGCAGTTTATAAGATACCTTGCTTATACAGACCTGATTTTTTCCCACTAATGAAAATGAAAGCACTGTTGTCTTTTCTCCATTTCCATTGAATTCAGTACCTCCTTTTTTAATACATTGCCAAGGAGGTGGCCTCTAGGTGTGTAGTAAGGGTGGAAAGTTGGTTGTTGTGCAATGTGATAGAAGAACACTTTCCACTTCCAGCTGGATGACTGGGCCGCAGCAGGACATGCTATACATTCCTTTCACTGTGAAAACATTGCTGATTGTTTAGACATTACATATCGTCTACAGATGATAGAGAAGTGTGTGTTTGTAGGGGCTGGGAAGAAAGAAACTGCAAAGAAAAATATGTATAGGGTAGATACTTTTTTGTTTGTCAGCGATATTTGTATTGGATGGATTGGTTTCCCAGGCCCTGAAGTTGAATGTTCATTAGCATTTTCGCAAAGGTCAGCTAATATTCATGGCATTATTGATGAGTGGTTATTACCTGGTCCCCACGTGAGGCAGGTAGAGTGCAATGCAGCGTGGAATGACCTACTGTTTCTTCAGACTTGGTGACTTTGCTCTCCTCTGTTGGAGTGCTGTGGATAAAAGTGTAGGTTTTATTTATTGAGTAAAATATTTGTTTTGTTTATTTGGGCTCCAGATGGGAAAACTGTATAATTGAAATGTCTTTTATCCTGGAGAACAATTACTCTTTAAAGAAAAAATGAAAAAATATGATGCATAACCCACAAAACCAAACCAAGATACAATATTTACAAATTTGAAACAGTAGCACTTTCCATTGCCTGGGATGATGTGAGGGGAAGACATGTAAGTGTTTCTGTAACGATGCCATGAAGCAGGAGTGTCGTGTACTGATTTATAACTAACTTTTTATTTTTCTTGCTGTAACACAGAGGTGAAGAATTTTAGAAGAAACAAGATGCGAAGTAATTTTAATTTTATTTTATCTTCTCCAGTCATCTCAACTAGAACTCCACCTCCACCTTCACCATTGCCATTTCCAGCACAAGCTATTCTCCCTCCTGCCCCGTCTAGCTACTTCTCTCATCCAACGATCAGATATCCTCCCCACCTGAATCCTCAGGATACTCTGAAGAATTATGTACCTTCTTACGACCCGTCCAGCCCGCAGACTAGCCAGGTACTGTAAAACAATGCGAGCCCTCCAAAAGAAATTGTGTGAGGAATATGTGTCTTCCAAGGTGTTTAGACTGGTATCTCACTAGTTCTGGTCTCAGAGCAAGCTGGGAGCTGGCATATAAGTGATCCAGCAACTTTTCCTGTTCAGCGTGGTTGAATAAAGGGGGCAGGTTAGTCATATCGACTTGCTGTTCCTCTGTCAAGTGTAAGAAAAATACTTATACTGAACGATCTGGCAGCACTAACACGGCAGGTCCTAGTCCCACACCCCTGCTGCAGGCTGGGTGCCTCTGTGGCCATGCAGGGCTGCCAGAGATGAAGCTCCTGCTGCAGGATGGAGCAAGGACTGCGCTGATACGTACATGCGCACGCATGCACACGTGCAGACATACAGGTATATTTATAGACTGACAATGAAAATAAACTCTGGCCAGGTAATGCTTGCCCTGTTGCATAGGCACCTGACATTTCTTTGCGCAGGTGAAAAGACATTACTGTAGTGAGCACAGCACAGACCCACAAAATAGTGGTTTTTTTTCTTCCTTTTGTAGAGAACATGCAGTAACAGATGATTTTGTGGCTACTACACTGATTCAGACCTGGGTCTGATATAGGAAATTAACATGGTTTTCATTAGCGAAGTAATTTGTGAAGGACTGTGTGCAAAACTGCTTTCTATGGTAGCATCAGCACATAGTGTTGTGTGATAACATGTGATCTGCCCTATAGGATAAACTGCAGTTGAGACTTGGTCTGTCAATACTTGGAATATTTCCAGTCTCAGTGTAATGTAATCTTTTCTGCTCAGGCTGTTATTTATTTTTGATGCCTTGACCGAAAGGCTCCTGGGGAGCCCTGTAGCTTGTGCTGTAGTATGTTTTTTGGAAGAGCCTTGGGAATGTAAACTGAAGAGACATCAGTCAGGTTTTTCTGCTCCAAAGAGTTAGGTTCCTTTGGAAGGACTGTCTTATCAGGGATGAAGGGGTTGCTGTGACAGCATTTTGGTTTGGGCTTTGTTTTGTTTTGTTTTTCACCAATAATGACAGGCCTTTCAGTGTGCGTCTCAGGCACAACAGCAATAGAACTTGAGACTGAATCAAACTTTCTATGTTGAATAACAGATATGGCCCCTCTGGGCTGTTCAGAAGGTCATTGTGGCTATTGTCCCCATGGGATAATGTTCTGGTCCAGCTGTGTGACTTTCTACGTATTTAAAAAACAAAAAGTGGGTCCATAAAATCAAATTTTACTTTGAAGGGAAAAATCCTAACTATGTGATTTTTTTTGGTTACAACATTAATGCAAATTAAACCAAAAAGTGAAAATGGAGTATGTTGGCTCTAGAATACAAATTGCTATCTGCGCATGGATTAAAAGTCTTTCAGTCCCATATAGCATTTTTGCTGAGACTCAGCTGGGAATGTTGCATGCAGGACCTGATTTTAATTTGTGTAAAATTTCCATGAATAACAAAGTCTAATTAAGACATCCATTAAAAGTCCTTAACGTTAATTCAGTGCGGAAAATCTTAGAGTTCTGTTGGATTATTTTTTTTTAAACTGATGTCTTAATTAGGCACTATTAAGGGAAAAATTATGCAAATTAAAATCAGGCCCTTACTGTTATGCATTTCTTTAATTATTCAGTGCTTGTTTTACTTACATTTTGATTTCTTATATGTATTAAAAGAGCAGATTAGGTGATAATCTCTCTGGATTGTTCAGTGTTCTGCTTTGGATCGTCACTGACAAAATACAACATCTAAATGCAGTATCTGACTTTCTTTCAGACAGTTGACAAATGTTCTGTCTTGTCATTTTAATGTTGGGGAGTTCATTGAGCATGAGAAGTGCTTTCAACTCTTTGCCCAACAAGAGTCCTACTCTCTTCCCTTATCTGCAGTTGAAAGATTAATCTTTAGACCTTAAAAGATAAATTTTTTTTTTGCTGATTTTTTTCAGAGTAGTAGCAAACTGAAAACACTACCTATTCTTGTGTTGTGGCACCACAGGGAATAACAGGCCAAACTGGCCTCAATTTACTACTTTCATCACCTTTCATAACCTTTATATTAGGGTAATGATATTTTTCATTTCATTCGGTGTTTGATTTAGTTCCTGAGAAGAGGGGATGGGGTTAAACAACACCAAGTATGGGATTCCAGGCATAAGCATGAGCTATTCTCTGCAATTTATTATCATTAATCACTATTATTAGTGGAATCTCTTTTAAATTAATTCTTGAAAGTTCACCTCTAAGATATGCTGTACATTAGAGGAGTTGCATGCCCAGTCAAAATATCTCTAAATAGAACAGTTAAAGGATGGCTGTACAAAAAGTAAGACAGCAAGAATAATTTTTTGCTTAGGAAAAGAAGAAGCAGCCGTCTGTGAAGTTTCAGTGACAAAAGGGAATTGTTCTGATACAATGGCATGCTTTGAGCCAAACCAGTTTTTCTTTTCTAAATAAAACATGAGTTTTTATTCAAAGAAATTTAATTATTATAAAATGCAAAACTGCATCTGTAGGAATACCACATCAAATTTAATTATACTTTCCCACCTCAAAACATACTCATTTGGATTTCAAAAGAACTATGATGATAGTTTTAATTTCAGTTTTAGAAATAGAAAGGATGGATACCCTGACAGCATTTACCTAAAATGAACTGTTCCTCCCCAACATCTTTCAGTAATACGCTAATTTAGATTGTTACGACAAGCAACTGAGATGCCTTATACTCCCCTCAGCAATTTTGAGATTAATTACATTACTGCTGCACTGATTATAGTGAGACAGTCATGGTATTCAACGGAATACTTTAAGTAAAATTAGTTTAAAGATATAGAGCTCCCATAGGTTTCCACGGTGGGAAGCAGTGGGCAATTTTCTTGACATAATGTTAAATACTCCAAATTATGTGTGATGAACAGTCAGGAAGTTCAAACAGGCCCTTTGGCTGCAGTGAAAAATGATTCAACAATGGATGATCCTAAACAAAAGAGAGCCGTGGCTGTTGGTTTTGTGCATATCTGTTTTTTATACCCTGCCGAATCTGGAGAATAAATAAACAAATGTACTGAACAGAAATGGACCTTGTTAGATATAGAGCTGGACTTGCCTCCAACTAGTAGTCTGAAAAGTTCCCAAGGTTTTGAGAACTGCTGTACTTTCCACCAATTAAGTAATTCTGCTGAGCCCTTTTATTATACTTATTTCAATGCTTTTCTTCTTAGCTAGGCACACATATTACTGGATGAGATTGCGTGTGCGAGTATATCTGTATTATGATGAGTTGCTGGCCTCTCCATAATTAAATTGATACTGGTCACTCACGGTAATTTTCAGCAAAAAGTAATCAATTGGTATGTATCTAATCCAGCTACGCTGTTTATCCATCTACAGTGTATGGAGGTTTTCAAAGCTACCACAAATTTTGCACATGTATTTCCTTTCTGAAGGATTCCAGATGGGTGAATCTTTTAATCTTGGAAAATATTACCTCTTCTGTGTGTACGTTCATAAGTGCACGCACACACACAAATATGCACACACTTGAAATTCATTAATAATAATCAAGAGGGTATGAATCAATATCCAGTATCAAAATCAGGCTTCCAATAAGCCTGAACAAATCAACAAGCACAACAACACTTGTGTGGCTGAAGTCAAAACCAAAACCTCCAAACTTAATGCCCCGTCGAGTTAAATGGAATAATTTCCTGATTGAGGTGTGGTGAATCACAGAAGAAGGGTCAGCAAGTGTGATGAAGGAAATGATAGTAAAGCAAACAGTGAAGGTGAATCCTCCTGAAGAGCATTCTGGCATCAGTGAGAAATTTTTTTTCTGACTGAACCAAGCGAACAGCAGTAGACAATCTTTCAAGCCCTTTGAGTTTAGATTAGGAAGGGCACAGTTTGCAGCTAACCTTAAATCACATTTTGTGATATTTTTGATAAAATATGCAGTTTTCAGTGGCATGGTAAAAATCGCTCCAATTTGGGGGAGTTAGATATTGGACCCTTTTTCTCTTACAATAAATGGCTCACACTTGCTACATACTACAGTCCAAGTGAACCACTGCCAACATATTGACTAAAATTCCAGGGGCTCTTAAAATGTACTTTGTTGCAATGTGGGCTAGTTTGCAGCTTTATCATTTTAATGGTTTTATCTTCATCTGAAGACAGAAATATCTGAACTGCTTGAGAAGAGCTGCTTCTAGAAGCTGGTGAGGCCACTTATTTTCCTCTCATTAATGATTGGGGTATTCAATTTTTTGTTCAACTAAAGGTAGGCACACTCTTCAGGCATGCTAGTCAGATGCTTTGTCATTCTCTTTGGGAGGCAGTCCTGAAGGGCAAAGGAGTCCGGGAAGGCTGGACGTTATTCAAGGAGGAAATCTCAAAGGCGCAGGAGCAGGCCGTCCCCATGGGCCGCAAGTTGAGCAGGTGGGGGAGAAGATCGGCCTGGCTGAACAGGGAGCTTTGGCTAGAACTCAGGAAAAAAAGGAGAGCCTACCACCTTTGGAGGAAGGGGCAGGTGACTCAGGGGGATTACAAGGATGTTGTGAGGATATGCAGGGAGAAGATCAGAAAGGTGAAGGCGCAGCTGGAACTTAAACTGGCCACCACCGTTAAAGACAACAAAAAAAGTTTTTATAAATATGTCAGTGACAAAAGGAGGGCCAGGGAGAATCTCCCTCCTTTGTTGGATGCAGAAGGTAACCTTGCCACGAAGGATGAGAAGGCAGAGGTACTTAATGCCTTCTTTGCCTCAGTCTTTAATAGTCAAACTAGTCATCCTTGGGTTCTTCAGGCCCCTGAGCTGGGAGATGGAGATAGGATGCAGAGTCAAGTCCCAGTTGTTGAAGAGGTGGTAGTCACTGACCTGCTCCTCCACTTGGATGCGCACAAGTCCATGGGGCCAGATGGGATCCACCCGAGGATACTGAGGGAGCTGGCAGAGGAGCTGGCCAAGCCACTCTCCATCATTTATCAGCAGTCCTGGTCAACCGGGGAGGTCCCAGATGACTGGAAGCTAGCAAACGTGACGCCCCTCTACAAGAAGGGTCGGAAGGAGGATCCGGGGAACTGGATCTGGATATTTTATCAGCCTGACCTTGGTGCCGGGGAAGGTCATGGAGCAGATCATCTTGAGTGCCGTTATGCAGCAAGTGTGGGACAACCGAGGGATTGGCCCCAGCCAGCATGGGTTTTTGAAAGGGAGGTCCTGCTTCACTAACCTGGTCTCCTTCTATGACAAGGTGACCCGCTTAGTGGATGAGGGGAAGGCTGTGGATGTTGTCTACTTGGACTTTAGGAAGGCCTTTGACACAGTCTCCCACAGCATTCTCCTGGAGAAGCTGGCTGCTCACGGCTTGGATGAGTGCACTCTGCGCTGGGTTAAAAACGGGCTGGACAGCCGAGCCCAGAGAGTGGTGGTGAATGCAGTCAATTCCAGTTGGCGGCCAGTCACGAGTGGTGTTCCTCAGGGCTCAGTACTGGGGCTGGTCCTGTTCAATATCTTCACTGATGATCTGGATGAGGGGATCGAGTGCACCCTCAGTAAGTTTGCAGATGACACCAAGTTGGGTGGAAGTGTTGATCTGCTGGAGGGTAGGAAGGCCCTGCAGAGGGACCTGGACAGGCTGGATCGTTGGGCCGGGGCCAACTGTATGAGATTCAACAAGGCTAAGTGCCAGGTCCTGCACTTCAGTCACAACAACCCCATGCAACGCTACAGGCTGGGGGAGGAGTGGCTGGAGAGCTGCCTGGCTGAAAAGGACTTGGGGGGTGTTGGTTGACAGCCGCCTGAACATGAGCCAGCAGTGTGCTCAGGTGGCCAAGAGGGCCAATGGCATCCTGGCCTGTATCAAGAATAGTGTGGCCAGCAGGACCAGGGAGGTGATAGTGCCCCTGTACTCAGCACTGGTGAGGCCACACCTCGAGTACTGTGTTCAGTTTTGGGCCCCTCACTATAAGTACATTGAGCTGCTGGAGCGTGTCCAAAGAAGGGCAACGAAGGTGGTGAAGGGTCTGGAGCACAAGTCTTATGAGGAGCGGCTGAGGGAGCTGGGGTTGTTTAGTCTGGAGAAGAGGAGGCTGAGGGGAGACCTTGTTGCTCTCTACAACTACCTGAAAGGAGGTTGTAGTGAGGTGGGGGTCGGTCTCTTCTCCCTAGTAACGAGTGATAGGACGAGAGGAAACGGGCCTCAAGCTGCGCCAGGGGAGGTTTAGGTTAGACATTAGGAAAAACTTCTTCACCGAAAGGGTGGTCAAGCATTGGAACAGGCTACCCAGTGGCTGAGTGGGAAGTGGCTGAGTCCCCATCCCTGGAGGTATTTAAAGAAGGGATAGATGTGGTGCTCGAGGACATGGTATAGATGGACTTGGCAGTGTTAGGTTAACGGTTGGACTTGGTGATCTTAAGGGTCTTTTCCAACCTTGACGATTCTATGATTCTATGATTCTAATATGATAATTGCAGTCATTTAGTAAAGAGGAGGGAATCTTGTGAGGCTCTGTTTGGGCTGGTCAAAGGGTTTCCTGTTGTTTCCTGGGAGAATGCTAGCAGAATAAGCTGATACGTGTGCATGTGGTTTCTCTGGTATCGCTAGCACCTTTATTTGTTGACATTTAATAGTTTTTAGCTTCTTGGGCAAGTCTTTCCATGTAATTTTTAAGAAAATATTGAAGATTAAATATGTTAATGTGCTGTTTTTAATTGTAATTGGGAGGCAGAGAGAGCGTACTAGCTTAACTATATCTACTGACAAGGCATTTAAAGATTTAATTGCAATTGTAAATGATTACTTTGCATTTAGTTTGCTCATTTTTAGTTTATTAAATGCACACTTATAAGCCTACAGAGTGCATAAAATACTGTTTAACCCAAAGATACCTTTTGAACATTTATCTACAAAGAAGTTTGCTTTCCCATGCTTGTGTAATACAGACTCACCCTGTTGTTAAGGCAAATATACAAGGAAAGCTGGGTATTTTCTTGTGCCCTACCTGTTGACAAGTAATTCAGATTTTGTGAGTTCACAGGTAAAATTGTGATTCAGGATGGAGGACTCTTCGCCTAGAATGTCTTATGATATCTGTGTCTGAACATGGGTTGCTGGAGCTCTACAGTTACTCTCAGTTTCAGCACTGTTACATCAAGAGGAAAATGCTTTGTCAAATGGATGAGACTCAGAGCTTTATAGATCAAAATCAACCCTTGATTTCTCTCAGAAAGTAGTACAGAAGTGATGTTGTCAGCCAAGAACTGGCAATAACATGTTTTTTCTAAAGCTAATTCCTCAAGCAGACAGGTAGCTGCATGTCATACCACCTGAAGCTTTTGTGTGGCATCTCCCAGTGAGGTCTGTGTAAGATGTGTTGTAGCAATGAGTTACTCAGGTTGCAAGGGTATGGAAACTAGTGAGATTCATCTGTATGAAAGTGGTAAGGGGTGCTATAAAAAGGCAAAGTACATTTCTGTTTCTACCATAGTGTCCAATAGCAGAAAGGAAATCTGTATAGCCTAGCTTCTTAAACAAATGCTTTATGGAACCCACCAGGTTCGATCTGAGGAGCAACTGCCCTACAGTACCTTCTGCAGTCTTACTGGCATTGCTCTAATAATACCATTCCCTTATGTTTAGCAGAGTCTTAAAGGCACTGTGTTATATTACTCAGATAGGTAATAACTTGAGGATATGTCTTCCCCACATTTGATGAAACTGCATTGTATACCATTGAGCTGTCTCCAGTGGGAGGCTAACATGGCCATCGAATGTTTACAGGTGATGTAGCATCAGGGTGCCTTAGGCAAAAGCTCTGAAGTAAAAGGATGGGTTTGCATTATATAGCACCCCCAAAAAACCCCAGGGGGAGAGTTAGAAAAACAGAAGATACTTCTTCCAGTTTTTTTACTTGTAGATTTTCTGAAACATCCATCACTCTCTGTGGATATCACAGAGCACAATGTCATGGACTCAAAGACAGAACTTATCAGCTATGATCTTCAGGTTCATAGATGTGGCTAGTAGACAACTGTTAAAACAAGATTTTTGGTACATGAGCAGAACTGGATCTTCTACAGCTTCATCAACAAAATTAATGCAATCGGTGGTCTTATAAGTATACTGCCATAGGATTTTGCAGTGACATTCTTCACCATCTGAACTTTGCCATTACAAGGGACTGGAACTGTTGAGAAGAAATGTGTGACAGACTATTTCCAAACACATTGAATCCAGTTTGACTAAACTGCCCTCAGTGGTTGATCACCTGGTTATAACAGGGCAACCTTCTTGGGAAAAAGAGTTTCTTATTGAAAAACCTGTGGTTTGAGATGCAAATATATTGTTCTCCAAGTGTAGTGGTTAGCTGGAATAACGTAATTTTTATTAAGCCCTGAAACTTCTTTCTGAAATACATGATACGCAGTATCATATGTAGCTGCACCTAGGACACGCACAAAATGAACATGATTTCTGGCCTTTGTTGATTATTTCTTTGAAGATGCTTTGTATTTAAGATTCCAAGGAAAATTGGAATTATTTTGCTTGGAATTTGGAATGATAACTACAATTATTTTGTAAAAAAAATATTGTGCAAATTTAAACATAAAACATTTTATCATTTAAGCAACTTAATAGTTTATGTGAATTGTTTAATATATATGTGAAATTTCCATTATGGTTGGATATCTGATCTGTAGATGTTAGTGTTGCCATTTCATTATGGCATCAGAAAGATTTTTTTAATGCTGGAAGTAGTGAGCTATATGACAAAACCCTGTCCTAAAATGTAACTGAAGATCTAAGGTGTAAATGTGCTGATATTTGGGCAAATATGTGAACAGAATTCTGAGAGGGGGTTGATTAATTACTGATTATAAATATGTTAGTAAAATCCCTGCAGGGAAAACAGATATAGTGAATCTTGATTTTAAGAAAGTCCATATTCATACTGTTTAAGTTTCTGTTCAGAATTCTGCCCTAAGGTTTAACTGAAAGTGTGTGTAGTGCACACAATCAGATATTAACAGTCTGACAATCTGAGTTAAGTATTGTTACAGCTATGACAGTGAATACAACTCATCTGTGGCTTTGGGCACATGAATGGATTAATCATCTGTGGCAAATCAAGATGGTGTGAATTAAAAAGCTGGAAAATGTAACACAGATCTGAAAATCAAATTAGCCTCCAATCCAACAATAGAAAAACATATACCTGCATAAATTGGGGCTAAATTTGCCAGACCTTCATTGTATTTGCTTCTTTCCCTCTCCCATTTTCAAATGCACAGCTTGTTTATCTAACACAGCTGCCTCCATGCAATTTGCTCGAGGTTTGTGCCTCAGGCATCTTCTCTCTGTTTATGAATCCATGACACAGACATATTGATGCCCTAGTTGATGGTAACAGTTGATTTTTCACCTGTAATACATTTGTCTGTAAGAATCTCTTCAAGGAAAACTGGAACTAGAACCTAGAACTTCTTTTAAATAAGGACAAAATGAATTTGTATTAAATGATGTGCTATAAAAATTTACACTTGTAATTCAAATAGATACTGTCCAAATAGACACATAGTTCCCATGTTAAAATATCTTTTGACATAACTGCAAAAGTTAAAAGGAGAACAAGTCACAAAAGCTATTTCTAGCAGCCAGTTTTCAATAAGATTATGAATTGACAGCTTCAGAGGGCTGTTTCTGACCTGAAGGTTTCCCTCTTTGCACTGAATACTTAACAGCAGGACAGAGGACTTGAGACATCTGAGAGAGCCAGTGCCCTTGAGCTTGTACTGCTATCAACTACCATGGTCCAGAATCTAGACCTTTATTTCAAAAGCTTTTAGTTTTGTGTTTGCAAAGATAACCATAGAAGTGAATTGAGTATAAACCAATGCAGCAGTGTCAGCATCAGTCTGAAGACAGGCCTAAGCAATAACTCTGAGAGAATTATGTGATCTGTTTTTTTAGGACTACTTTATGATCTTAAGTTGCAAACTAATTACAATAACTTAAATATCAGTTTTGTTAACTGCTTCACTGTTGTTCACTGCATGCAAGAAAGACAAGTATAGACATTTCAGGAAGGTTTCTTAGGAGTGACATTCATGTAACAGAATTTGGGAGAGTACAAGACTGCTTTTCATAAACTCTGTTTTCAAATGTAACACACCTAGGAAAAACACTGAAGTTCTAAGAAAATTTCATGATGTGTACCATTTCCCATGACAAGCTGTGTCAAAGGGAGTACCTTTGCTCACATTTGAAAGAAAGCTAGGATTATTGAAGAAGAATTATATATGTAAAAGTCCTTGTTGGTATGTGCTTACCTACACCTGAGGTTAGTTAAAAATTTAAATACAGGAAACTTTCAGTATGGGGGGAGAAGTCAGGTTCTTGGACATGGTACACCAAGCTCTGTCTTGTGTGTATCCCTTCTTGTGTTATCTTTTTTGCTGAGCAATAACACCTGAACAGTTATTGCAATATACAGTATTTGACATTACTGCAAAATTTAAAAAAAAAATGTTACGTTACAAATGTGAGAACAGAGGCAAAGTACTTGAAAAAAAAAAAGAATAGATGTTAGAGGTTACAAGGATAAAAACAGAATGAATCATAAAATGCAGTCAGAAGATACTTGGGGAAATGTGACAATATGCAACAAAATTGTTAAGATGCAGGTAACTAGGTTATAGTTGCATTTGAAATCTAATGAGCAGTCGGAGTCTGAAACCTTGGAACCATAAGAATTAAACTTAGTGAAGTAATGCGTTTTCCCTTTTCTTGCTTTGGAGGTTTTATTTTTCTGTCTAGAGGTTGCAGACCTAAGTTTCATTGTATTGTGCCTGCACTCAGTTTTACATGTAGAACAGATATGGAACAATGGCTACCATTTAAGAAGACATTAAAAAAAAAAGAAAAGAAATAGACACTTGGTGTGGGGTCACAAACTGCATCCAGTAAAATCACTAGCAAATTCCCCATGGATTTCAACAAGGACAGGATTTCACCCTCAATTTGGATGAAGTGGGGTGATGTGCTGCACTGCTGGTATGTATCACACAGGGAAAAACATGGTTTACGTGAGTATAAGTTTACGTGAGTATATATAAGTTTATGTGAGTATATATACTTAGGGTATAAGTATATTCTTTGTCTTATAACTCAGCAAGGAAAGGGTTTGCTCATTTGGTTCATATGCGCAAGGGCTAAGTTGGAGTCTAAGCCATTGCATTCCTGTTGACTGGGATCACTAGGGAACAGTAGAAGGTGATACATTGCTGTCAGCCGTCCTGGTCTCCAGCTGTGTCCTTCTAATTCGAGTCTGGCTTTGGAGACAGAGCTGCTTTTGGAAGCTGATGACACTGGCTGTTTTAATCCATAAATTCCCTGGCATCTTCTTTCTTAGTTTTTAATAAAAGTTGGTAATTCTGGTAAGGGATTTTCAGTTGTTTTTGTGATATGTTAGCACACTACATGAGCCAAGGCTCCTAAGGTAGCCCTGTGGTCACAGGTCAGTGACGCCACCTAGGAGCTACCAGACACAACTGAGAGGTGGTAGTCCATCCAGCAGGCTGTGTGGAGAGCTAGGCTGCCAGGGCAGGAAAGCTGGCTTGCCTCTGCAGCAGGCTCCCCAGGAACATACTGAAAATCCAGTCAAACATAGCAAGCAGGTCTTACTGACAAGAGTTTTGGTGTTTTAGAGAAAAGTTTATCATAAGGCCTGCCTATATTTCTCACAGTTTCCCCACAAACTGTGTCACGGCTTCCTTACCTACGACAGAGCCTGTTTTGTTGCAACATCAAGATGTGTCAAGTTGAACTCTGTACAACTCGCAATCAGCAAGTCAGGGTACTTGCCTTTAAGTTTTGGAGTATGGGGAATTTACTTTATGTATCTCTTAGAGATTTTCTGAATTTATGTTAGTTAAAATTTTCATTGTGTTCTAAGGCAGGTGGAGTTAGATTTCTGGTCACCAAGACACCTGGTTTTAGAGACTGGCAGACCTTTAAAATAGAGCCCACAAAGTAAAATTCCCTAAACCACTGCTAAGATAGATCTCAAAAAAAGTGGACTTATTGACACATACTTAATATATGACTGTTTGCTGTAATATAAAGATGTAATTTGCATTCTTGAGGAAAGACCTCTGTAGTTACTGAATGAGTTCACCACTTATGACCCATTGGTTATGTAAGCATGCAAGCAGATGCTCAGCAAACTTTTAGGCCACATTATTCTCTAAAAATTGTCTTGCGTATATTCTGCCACATCTCATTTTCATTTCAAGTACACATAATAAGGGAGATCTATCTAACTGTTAAGTTTCACCTAGTGAATAAAACAATGTAGGATGCCTGTTATTTAGGGAAATTGTGTTATTTGTGAAAGTATTGTTATTCCTTTGACTCCGTGCTGCTTTCTTATTTTGAAGCTACTTTGACAGCTGACACTTATTCCTGTGGCTAAACTCCTAGCAGTTACTTCTTAGCTTACCCAACTAGGGACATGAATGAAAAAGTGGTAAATACCACCCAATTTCTATATTTGCAAAATCTTGGGATTCCATGGCTCTTCTGTCCTGATCCCCTCTCCAACACCCCCCCAAACATACAGTTATGTTTAGGGGGTGACTTTTCTCCATTTAGAGGGGTAGTTTGTTGGCCACTTCTCATTAGTGTACTTTTTTACTGTTACATTTTATTGTAAGGCTTATGATTTTAGAGAGAGAAATACTCTGATAACTGCTCAATGCTCCTTTGAATACAAGATTGGTCTCCATTTGGACTTGTATTTTCTATTGTTTTCTTCTAGCTTAGTTTTAGATGTCCTAAAGAACAAGCCTCTCCCCTGGGGGCATTTGCAAAGTCTAGTAGATCATTCTGTCAGGAAGTTTCTCCTGCTATTAATTTTAAATTTCCTCCTTCTTGATTTCATTCCATTACCCCAAGTTTATACTTCCTGTACTTTCCAAATAATTCCTTCCTCTTCTGTGTGTTTATATTCTGCACATACTTGCAGTGATTGTCTCAGCCCAGTTATTATTTCATTACCATAGTCATGCTTACCTCTTTTAACCTTTCCTTGTATCAGTTGAATCAGGTCCTTTATCAGTCCATTTCTTTACTCTGAGTTATCTCAAATTTGACAAGATTCTTCTGATTGATAATAAGATTCCCAATATTTTTTACTTTGTATGGTTGTATTTTAAAATACCTGTTATTCACAGAACACACAATCATTTTAAGACAAAAGTTATCAGCCACTGTTGAAAAAACTATTTACTACTTGCTAATTTTTACTGCAAGTTATTTATTGTTCGAGTATTTACAGTCATGCAGAACGTCTAAAGCGTGTTTAAGCATTGGATAAACATATACGTTTACCGGTGAACACTGGCAAATTCAGTTGTGCCTATATGCAGGAAGTAGCATATTCCCTTGATGACCTGTACCGTAAGGTCATATGGAGACTGCCTCTTGTATCTGTGAAAGAAGACTGTTTATTATGCTCTTGACTTGTGAAGTTCCCATTATTAAACACTTCTGTGTTTTGGTAGGCAGCTTTTGGCCAGGTGTTATGATGTATGCATTGTAGTGCATTGTATCATAACTCTCTGCCCCACTCCCGAACATGTGAATTATTAGTTAGCCTTCCAGTTTGCATAATCTCTGTGGACAACTGTGGTCAAGTCTTGGTTATGCTCCAAGCCAGAGCGGTATGGCTTGTGAAAACAGAAGTTTTGCATCATTCATTTGCTCTTAATACTTCTTACATTAGGGTCTATGCCTGGTCAGTTTAATCCTGCTGTCGTGGGATTTAACGTGGTTCACAGCCAGTGCATGAACAGCAAATGTATTTTGAAACAATTTGATACATGCTGCATCCAGAAAGAAAGAAAGTTTACCAAAAAGTACTGCTTCTTAAACATGTACTACCTATCTGAGGAGGGATCTGCCTGCTGAAAATAACACATAGAAATGCATAGCTTTGTTAAAACGGCTCATTCCAGCACGCAAGTACTGCGGTGATGGGCATTCTGGAAAACCCTAAGATAGGCGGGTAGGTTCCTTAAACACAATGTGTATGTTTCACAAGGCATTCTTTTGGTTTTGTTTTGTAGCCTAACAGCAGTGGTCAAGTAGTAGGGAAAGTGCCTGGCCATTTTACTCCAGTTTTGGCACCCTCTCCCCATCACAGTGCGGTGCGACCTGTGACCCTGACCATGACAGATACTAAACCCATCACTACATCCACTGAAGGTGAGGCATCTTCACCTACAGCAGCCAGTAAGTATTTCTTTAGGAAACAAAAAATGTCCATCAAAGATTCGATATGATCTCAAATTGAGGCCAGAAAAAGGCGCCTTTTCCTACTATTTGACCAAGTGGATGCTCATCATTTTGCATGGAGAGCAAATGTGATCTGACTGCAAAGCTTTTCCTCCTCAAATTTCAACTGATGCATCATGTTACACAAACCAAAGTTTGTGACATGACAACAAAAATGAAAGGGAAAAGCCTGCGTATTTGACCGCTATTCAAGAAAAAGAAAACATGGTTGCTCATCTAAGGTGGACATTGTTAAGACATTGAGAAGCACACCCAGACAGCAAGGTTTTATAATGACCCACAGATGGAATTCCAAACAGAGATTGAATAATTTGCTCCTCAATGAGCTTTCCTACAGAAATCAAGCCTTGTTACAATGCATACTGAATCTGAGCTATGACAATTGCATGTTGATATAGGTTGTGTCATTTTTAGCAAAAAAACCTGATGTGGCAAAATAAAATTTTAATTCCTTGTCATTGCTGCAATGGATGGTAGATCCACTGTTCTTTTTTAAACAAACAAACAAACAAACAAATGCTAACTTTAACGTTTTATGATCTTTATTACTATTTAGGACCATATTATCTGTCCTATTATCTTCAATGGAATTGCGGTTTTGGAAATAAGAGCAAAGGTGTTACTATGCATAGGGTAATCTCTTCCAAATACTCATCTTGTGCTCAGTGATGCAGAATGTTGCTTTTTAACTACTTTATGCATTTCTGTTGTCTTTGGACTTTTATTTGGACTTGAGATGGCCAGTGTTACCAGTATTTATCAGGGCGGTGAAGATTTTTAGGAGACATTTCCAAACACACACTTTGGAATAGAACTTACCAGTCTTTAAAAATATTAACGTCTTCAGGGTCTGTTACATTAAAATGACTTGCTTTAGACCTGTTTAGTGTTTGAACTGTGAATCCAGTCCTTAACTTTTGGTCTGTTGTTAACAGAAACCATAAATTGTATGTTTCTTAGGTGTTATACTACTTTAAATCTTTTCATCAGAATGTGAAGCAGAGATGAGATTCAAATGCATAGGAGTGGCAGAGAAGTAAAGGAGGAAAACCAGTTATACCTTTATTATAAAAGGATAGTAGTAACTTTTGGACCAACTATTGTTCAAGTAAAAAAAAAACAATCATGTGGATAGATTTATGGAAGTATTTTAGCTGTTCTTTTAGTATAGCAGAGGTTTTCTTAAAAGGTGGTAGAGTATATCTGTATCCTCCTTGGTGGTTTGTGGTACAGTTCTTGCATCTTTTAGGAGAGTTAGTTTTAGCAACAAACAAGAAGCTGTTGCTCTAAACTTTTGATTCAGAACAGAAACTGAGAAAATTGAGTTCATGTATAGTTTCATGTATTCATGATTTCATTCTGCTTCCAAACATGACCGGGCCTGGCCTAAATAGCTGTCTCAGATGAGGTCAGGGTTTCTAATACAAATGGCAAAAAGAACAAATACAATGTCAGAACTGCGTTGGGATGTTTTCTGGTAATCTGACCATATTATTCATCATTAGAGGAAAGCACACCTAATCTGTTCATTGTCCTACTCCTAAGGGAAAAATTTGGACTATATTTTCAAATGAAGTCGACACCCAGTTTCTCATGCAATTCATTGGAATTTGGGTACCTGATTCCCCATGAAACTTAGAACATATCAGCTTAGATATTTGAAATAAGGCCTCCTCATGCTTCCCGAGCAGTGTGCAAGTAATTTCATGCCTAAAGATCCAATGTCTGTTACTACAGCACATAAATAATAACAAAAAACCCCTTTATTTACAAATTTTATTTGAATGTGCCAGTTCTGCGTATGAGATAGTGTATAAATGCTACATGTTCAGAGTGTTATGGTTTTCAAAGCAGTGCAGTAGTCTATCTGGTTGGTAAAGCCTTTTGAAACTGGATTGGTAACTGTAAGAGGAAAAAAGTGAAGGAACATAGCTTGTTGATGAAGAAAATAGCAAAAAACTGAAGGATCATGTCCTGCTGGTGTATAAATTATATATGAATACATATAAGCTGTATTATCAGTTATAATAGACCTGCCACACAGAGTGCTAATGTTAACTTAATGGGAAAATCAAGACTAAAGATATTTTAAGGTATAGTTTTACTTTTATTTGCAATAATTGATTGATTGGTTCAAAATATATATAGATATTTATATGTAAAACATACACTTAGCGAACAAGTTATCATTATTATTCATTCTGATGAGAATAAAATGAAAAATGAATAGCACTGGTTTTCATTCTGAGGTGCAATAGCAGAATTGTTTTGAATGAGAAAGAACAGCAGGCTTTGATAATATTTGGGGAACCCTGTGGCCTCCACCATAGTTTCCTTCTAATAAATGATGAATTTTTATGACAGTTTTCAGTAAAGACTGTTTACTGTTTAAAGCCTTTTTTTTTTTTTAATTTAATTGATTTCATTTGCTTGTATTTGCTGTGTGACTTTAATATTAACAGGCCAATTCAGTAAGTACTCCCATCTAGCTCCTCACTGGCATCCTTGTGTATGTCTGTTCAGTTTTAGTAGTTTTGCTTTGTCTGCCAGCAAGTTTCCAGGCAGTGAGTTGCAGTGCGGACATCTCCACACTGGGAAGTGGAGTAAGACCACCTACCTCATTTCATAAGTGCCACCAAAAGCCATGAGAGAGTAATGGCTTTTAGGGATTACTGACAGAGACAGACAGGAATGTGACCTACAGGTGAAGGATCCATATCCTGTAACTAATTCCAGCATTACCTACCATTCCCTTTCTCCTCAGAAATGGATTTCTTTAATCTTCTGTAGCAGACAGTGAGAGACTTCCTTAAATTGTCCCTCTGGGAAAACGTTGTTTCTTGATGCATAGGGGAGTTGAATATTTAACATTAGATTGCACAGTAAAAATTAGCTCCCTTCTCATGAAAATACTAATCAGATTACATCCTGTTTTCAAAAGCCTGTAAAGATTCATGTCATGCCACATAAGCTGAACTTCGATTCCAACTTTTTTTGTTCTTTTACAGTTCTTTTACAGTTTTGTGATAGGCCTTCACAGCAGTAAGAGTAATAAGTGTGCACTAATATTTTCTCTCAACATTGCAATCTCAGTGATTTCACTGGTGCCTTAGATTGCTGTAGTGGAAATGAGATTCAGGCTCGTGATTCCTTCAAATACATATCTTATTTAATCACTTAAAAAATATATGTATGTATTAATCAGAGGAACTTTTATTTAACAAGAGACATCATTATGATTTACACATGCAGCTTCCATTGAAGTTTATAGGAATTTACACGTCTTTCCAAATTTGGTCCAATTTTTCTTTTGCATTCTATTAAAGTCTAAATAAAGGAAAAACACAGACACATCCTATATAATGCAAAATCATAACTCTGGATCTCTCATATTTGTGCTGTACCTGCACAGGGTAATACTTATGATAGGTTGGTATTTTTATCAATCTGTTTTGTTCTTCCTTAATCAGCCTACACAGCCTCAGGCACATCCCAAGCCAATCGATATGTGGGACTAAGCCCAAGAGACCCATCCTTCCTACACCAGCAACAGGTGGGCAAGTTTCACATAGGTGTAATGATATAGAGAAGCTTTTGCAATATTACCTTCCTACGTGCTGCCACTGTTATCTTGGATTAGACTGGGATCCTAAGGGTTTCAGTATTTGTCATCGGAAGATGAAGCTTATTCAAAACAAAACTGAACCCTTTAAGAAACATCAATTTAACACATGCTTTATTTCTTAGATTTGTGCCATCTTAAGGAACTTCTAATCATGTTTCTTTCAATTATTTTATTTTTCAAGAGCTCATACATGTAATCTTTAATAGGATTTTAGGAAAGAGAATGACGTGTATAAGGAACAATGCTCATTTCAAAATTAGTTTAAAAAATAAGGAAAATTTCCAAAGCAAAAAGTCCAAATTATTATTTTCAAGCTATTTTGGTGTTTTTGTTCCCCCCCCCCCCCCGATGTTTCAGCCTACATTTCTTCATTTTAGTTCTAGAAGATGAGTTATAAAACCAAATTCTCAATGCAACACATCATCATTTCTAGTTTAATAGGTTTAAATTGGTCTGCTGATTCCAAACATGATAAACCCACATTTTTGTTCTAGTTTCTTACATCATTTATGTTTCAAGTAGCATTTTAAATTTCACATCTCATTAATGCTGTAAATTTAATGCAAATGAAGTGTTTACCCAAACTGTGAAAACATACAGCCGAGATTAATGATGGCTTACAAACAAATTAGCTGCAGTCAGTAGCAAGGCCACGTGTATACAGAAATGTTACATTGCTAGTAACAGGAATAAAGTCAGACCCTTTAGAACTTTAACATATTTTATGATGTGTGTTTGTATTGCTCCTAGATCTTAACAGCAGAGGACTTTGAAATTAACAGCATGTAAAATGTTATAATGAAAAAAGTTGAATGTGGCAGTAAGAAAAGAGCAGTTAAATAGTCCTTGGTATTTATTGTACTGTATTTTTTTCTCAGGCTTGGGTTCCTGTCAACAGTTGGTACACATGCCTGATGCATTTTTCAGTAAAACCTACCTGTTCTGTGTTTGTTGAGATATAGCTGAAGTGTCCCTCATCTGGAACTCCCTATCCCTATCCACTCCCAGGGCAAGGTGGCAGTATGTCCATTTTAAAGGTCACTACATGCAGAGTTCAGAGAAAATCATAAAGATGATTATTTATTCAAGACAGTTGATGCTTTGCCAACTTTTTTTTAACCAGTGAGACCTAACTGGAAACATCTGTACACTTTTATGAAAATACCAAATGACAATTAGTGGTTTTGCCAACAATTCATTTTTCAGTAAATTTTCTGGTGCATTGCTTTTTGTTTTAACCTCTCAAAGATTGTTGTATTATGAAATGTGTTATAATTACTATAACATGGTTCTTTTTCAAAGATATAATATATATGCTTATTGTATTGTATCTTAAAATACACACAACATCTCTCTTTTTAAACACAGTGCATGTAATTTCTGGATTTCCTTTCGTGTGAAGTTTTACATAGTTTTACATACTCTGACATCCAGTTAATTTGGGGATGTGCAATTTTTTTTTTCACTTCTTGTTTTTAGACACATTTTTTTCTGCAAATTTGCTACTGCTTAAGCCCACTCCACCTTCTTCCAAGTTCATTTAAAAGAGTTACAAACTTCTTGTCACATGCCAGAAGGTAGTGGCAGCACACTTAATTTTCTCTTGGCTGAGTTTATGACATGTAAATCATATATTGCTTATTTCATGCATCTTCTATATGTTTTCAGCTTTGTGTAGATGGAATTAAGTTTGGAGATTTCAGCAGTGTCATAGGAACATAAAAGTGAGAGGGATCTCAAGGGTCATCACAGTCTTTGGTGTTTACATGTACTGTGTCTTGTACTCCCTTTCATGGTAAAACATGTGGCCAGATGGCTTAGGGGAAGGGGAAAATAAATTAAGTCTCATATACACTTCATAAACAGAAAAATTCTTCAATGCCACTGTGTGAAACCAATGTTCTCCCTTCTAAAGTATATTGCTTCATAGTCTTGTTATATTAATTCAAGTGCATCAGTTGGTGACCAGTGAGCCACACAGTAAATTTAAAAATTGTGTCATGGTTTCATCTTTGCTGTGAATTCTCTATTCTTTTCTAACTTATGCAACGGATATATGTGTATGCTTGTCTGAGTGTGTTTGGGCCAGGGTGGGGGGGACATGTGTGGATGCTTATACATACAAATATGTACAAAATTAGGGAATAGTATGTACTGCTGAAACCATTCGAAAGAACAGAATACTTCAATAACAAAGCTTTTTCAGATAGATAAATACAAATATTTAAGTGCGTATCTGTAAGTTTCTAATGAACTAGCTACCTTCACTCACTTAAATCCTAAAGGCATCTCTGAGATGACAGTGCCATATATGTTTATTACCCAGAAAGTGAGGTAGAGCACTGAGATTGTCTAAACAACTTTAATAGAGCAAAGGTTATCCTTTGGTAAGGCAGAAATGAGATTGATTTACTATGTCCTTTCATTACTTTACAACAATTTAGAGGAGACCACTCTTCTTGTGGCAGATTTTAAATGCATTTGGTTTAAAGCAGCCCATGATGAATGAAAAGAAAAATCAAGGGGTACGTGAAATAAAGGTAATCAATCATTTTGTATTAGTGGAGAGATATTCTAAATTAGAAAGCCAATGGTTTTAGTTCCAGAGAGGTCTTTTAAACATTCACCATACCCTGTAATGCACATTGACCCCTCAAAAATAAATATTGTCACCGGTACATTTTTTTACTTCATTAGAGGAGTCTTTATGAAGATTTATTCTCTCTGGTTATGAGAAATATGGGCATACACCGTTGAGTACTTTTTGTTGCTGTTGAAAAGAACCATTATGTAGCCTGTTTAAATTGCAGTAACCACAATAAATTTAAAAGTTACACATGTATTTTGCAACACACACTTACATGGAATCTTCTGACAAAGTGATAGATTGTTACAACTTCCAGTAAACAATTTATAGCACAACCTATCTGGTGTACTCACATGTAGATGGGAAGCACTGAATACAACTTTGAAAGACAGCGCATAATAGCACCAATGGGAGCAGTTTATTTGCTTTTACTGATCTGGATACTGTGAAAATTCTGTTGTTACATGCATTACTTAGCATGATACGTTGATAGTTAGGAAGACAAGGTTCTAATGAGGAATTATAACTATGCAGCCTACTTTCTGCTGCAATTGCTGGTGGATCTTCCTGTTACCTGCCTTGAAATGCCAGGTATTTCTGCACTGAGACATGAATAGTTACAAAACATATCTCTTGCTTCAGTGGCATCTAGAGAGTCACATGTATCTTATAATTTTGTTGTAAAAAAGTCATGTGAGGCCCCCCCCCCAACTGTCTACTGCAAATTGTTAATGACCACTTAGTTTGCTTTTCTTGATTCAGCATCAGCTTCTGAGAGTTGTTAAGTATTGATAATGTAACTGCAGAGAGGGAACCACAGGAGGGGGCAAGGGAAGTGATAAAAGCTAGTACCTGAGTGAGAGAATTTTTCTTAATTTTACTATTGGTGGTTGGTGGGATTATTTTATGAAGTCAAATCTAGTACTCGGTGCTCATCATCTGTGCTGAGAAACATCTTAAATGAATTGCACATAAAAGAAGGGTTGGATAACCTTCACAATTATATGGGAGCACCTTTTTTCGCCCTTCTTTCTCTGATTTGCATCTACCGAAGATCTGTAGTTTCTAAGCCTAGACTAGAGGAAAAAAGAACAAATTGAAGATTCTCTGTCAAATTCAATCTTCTACAAGTGGACAAAGTCCCTTTCCAGATTCTAGCTGGGTCTTCATTCTTTGACTAAATGATTTTAATGGGGAGATCATTAGTTCAGCAACAGTCTTAGTGATCAGAATTCTCATGGTTATGTGATGGCATTTCTGTAGCCTCCTTGTGTTACTGTTTTCAACTTCATGAATTTATTATGTTCTTGAAATGACAGACATTTAGAGACAGGTTGATGTTGTTTCTGGCTATGAAGCTAGAATGTTGCCAGAAATACTAGTCATGCACTTTATCTGTGTAAATGATATAAAAAGATAGACGGATGGATGGATAGATAGACATTTGCATTTATTGCAAATACAGATTAATGGTTTCACGAATAATAAGATTTCTGTTGGAATGAATGAAATAGCTGATAGGTTTTCTTTCCTGGCCATTTATTTAATTTTAATGCACCTTGGAGCCTTGTATGCGTGATTGTATTTTTAATTAGAAAATATATATAAACGGGATAGCTCTTGAGGTCTGTGAAGACAGTGACCTCTAGAACTTTCCTGTCTGTTACAGTAAACTGTGCTAACTAATGCTGGCCCAGTTACTGAGGAGGTAGTGAACTTCTTCTGTCTTTGCACAGAGTAATACAGTGGCATGGTTTTCACTAGAGCTTGGACTTTCGGGTGTGGTGTGTGGTACGCCTGGTTTTCACATGGCTTTGACATTTGCCATGTACATAGTAATAAGAAACACTTCAGGTCTTTAAAATGCAAAATCAGAAAATTGTAGATAGCTTTTTATTTCCTACACACCAGAATGCCCTGCCTCTTTGGTAGGAAGTTGTTCTTACCAGATGCATCCTTTAGTTACTGAATCACACAGTTAAAAATGGAGTTCTCTTCATACTATTCATCATGGAAATTGTAAACTTAAATGTCCACTGAACACACAGTATCTGCTTGCAAAATATTTTGGGTGGATGTTGATTTTGCTTTCAGCAGAAAGCTGAAAGAACACAAGTGGACTCTTAAAAAGAACTTCTCAGGAAAGCCAGGAAACACGTTATCAACACTTAGGCTGTTCTTATTGTGTCCCTTATCATAATTGACAGTTTGACGTAAAACTGGGTCACATGACCACCAGAGAGGTATGTAAATGGATAAGAGGTCACCTTTCACATATGCTTTCTGGAAAGGAAACACATTTAAAGGAAGTTTCGGTCAGAACAATGACAATATGCAAATGTTATGTTTTATGGGCTTTTCTCAACTAACAGAAGCTATAGCACAGTCTCCTATTACACTTTCCAAAATGCGTATCTATTTTCAGTAGCGATCACAGAAGCTTGAGATGAATGTTAGTCTTAGACAACCACTCTTTAAATAGGAGAATACAAAACCTGCTTAAATATTAACCCATAAAGATTATTCAGACTATGTTTAAAGATTGAGCTGTTGAATATGGGTTTTTAATGTATGTGGGTTTTGCATACTTAAAACTCTGCAGGATGGTTGTGCTTGGAAGGTGCCCACTTTAAACTGAAAAGGCAGCTATAGTGAAATCTAGCTCTCGGGCAGAACTTCATATCAGTATGTCTCACAGCACTGGAAAGTGCAAAACAAAATCGCTTTTCTGACATTTTACAGAGGGCACAACAGGAGCAGGGAGGTAGATGAGTTAGGAGAAGCACTCGGTCTACTGCTCTGCTTCTGCCTGGGTCTGTGACCCCTTCCTATGACACAGCTGAGGCAGGTGAGGGAGTTGCACTGCCTCCCTGGAGAAACACTTGCAGTGGTCTTTGTCCTCTCTGCTGCTTCATGAGTGTAGCAGTGAGCACATATAGCAGGGATGAGAGACTGCTGCAGCTCCATGTGTCAGGAAATGGCTGGGCTGCCTGTGAGATTTCCCCATCTGCTGCAAGGCTGGGCATCCTTCCCCACTTCAGAATACAGAACCATGTTCTTTTTCTGTGTGGTTAGGTGAGAGATAAATAAAAATATCATTGATAATGTTTCGTGGATGGAAGGTGTTATTGAAGTGGGGTTCATGTGGCTTGCCTTGCTGAAAATGACAAAGCTGTGGGACTGAAGAGCAGGCCTGTCCAACAGGCTTCTAGGAAAGACTTTTCATCATGTCACATGCCAAATCAAGTAATTTATTTTGCATTCATAGCATATTTTTGAGAAAGTTAGTAGTGTTTTTCAGCATTTATTAAATGTCTAATGAGAACTATTTTTGAAGTCCCTCTACTGAGATATTTAAGTTTTCTGAAGTAGCCTTCAAGTAGTTTCCTGCCTCTCCCTTTCACATGTCCTGCAGAGAAAATCTTTTAGGTGGCTTACTGTGGGTGAGTGAATGTGCCTTCTCGTCTCCAGCTAACGCTGTGGCATGGTTTTAGCGGTCACTTAAGTTATTCTAAGGACTAGAACTAGCCAGAAAGCTTTCACCATGACTCCAGATAACATACAGCACTCAAAATACTATACTTAAGTGCCCTACATCCTTCCAAAGCTTGGTACTCATGTCAGGTCTGTGCCCCCAGGCTTTCCCTAGTGGGCTGTCTGGACATCCTCCAAGGGCAGTGTTCCTGCTGTTGCTGTGAACAGACGTCTTCTTCCAACAAATGGAGCCAGGGCTCACAGAGCTCTCTTAAGCTTCTCCAGCCTTTTTACCCAGAAAGCACTCAACACACATGAGGGATGCAGACACAGACTTTGAAAGTGATATTTCTACATACTTCTGAAAGTATATTTCTAAATCTTAGACATTCTCCTCTAAGCAGGAGTGATTTGGGAGAGAAAATTTTATGTGAGGGAGAAAAAAAAAACATTTTCCTGGAAGGTTAGTTTTTAAAGAAAACATGGCAGTTACATGAACCTGCTGAGGAGTGTGGAGCAATAGTTTTTAACATTGGGAAGGTGGTTTTCAGCACAGTTGATGCAGTCCTGGGATTATCACAGAAGCCGTTGTCATACAGACTTGCAGTTCTTCAAGGTGTTGTCAGTATCGCAAGTATGGCACAGTTGGTGCAGTGAATAGCACTACAGTTTAACTGTAAGTCTGGTGTATCATGAATCTTCATATAGAGGTGCGTGTATGTGTGTGCAGCATATATAAAAAATGCACGTGTTCTCTTATTACTGTTACAGTATTTACATGTATATGTATTGAGGTATATATGACTGTATATAATATGAAGTATGTCACTACTAACATTTATGAAATAGGTTTGAAAAGCTCTTTTTGGAACTTTCCTAATGAAAAATTTAACGCATTAATTGTACATGTGGAAGGCTGTGGGAAGAATATAATGATTTAGTGCAGAAGCTGATTTGCTAAAATGTAATACATCAGTACCTTACTGTTTCCCTCAAATGGCAAATGCAATCAGGTTCTATAGCGAGCTAAGTGCTTTCCAGATTTTGGACCTAGAACTAAGTGCATAAAATCATTTGGTAAAACTAAGTTTGTGATTTTAGTATTTTTTATGGTTCTAATCAGCCAAAGGGCTTTTATTCATAGATTTTATATTTTGTGAAAGAAGAAAAGAGGAGGGGTTTAACCTTTCAGTCTTGTGTTTCAGCTGGAAGTGAGTTTTTATGGCTGTTATAAAGCTTTAAAATACGGATCTGTAATGACGATGATGACATTCTTAAGGATTACAGCAGAAATACATCTACTGTACATTGAGTAACTGAGCTGACATATTTTACTATGATGTCTTCAATATTAAAATCAGGTTTACAATACTGTTTTGTATAGTGACTAAACCAAATATTTACCTACCCCTTTCTTTAAACATATTTCATATATTATTCACAGTTACCTCTAGCAAACTTTTTGACTGCATGTTTCCCTTTCTGGTTAATTTCATGAGGTTTAGTCATGCTTTTAATGGCCTTTAGAAGGTCCCTTGGAGTTCTTTAGATAATAAACAAGAAACAATCCTTATGAAAACATCAGAGACTAACATTTCCATTTCTCAGACCTTAACAGCAGGAAGCTTATGAGTCTAACAGTCAGACAGGGTCAGGTTTGCAATATTGTCTTGTCCTCAGCATTTGTATTTTTCAGGAAAAGACTGCAATTAATTGTGGTCCTGTGAAAATAGTTTGTTGTAGTTTGTTTGTTGTAGCCTGGGCTATCTAAAGACTGTGAATACGAATAGAGGAAACTAAAACACATCGAATACAATTAAACTCAACAACAACATTATCTTCAATTCAGAGTGCTGTATCATATATAATGGCACAGCAATTTATATACAGCATGACTATACAGAGGTTAAAATGTATGTTTTCTTCACAAGCCAGATAAGTTCACTTTTTTAAACTTAAAAATAAGCAGTATATCTTTCCAATAAATCTGCTAACACTATAGGGCAGCTGTTAAATAAAGAGAGCTATAGAGGTTTGCTTGAACAATCCATGAAGGCAGAACTGATGATCTGACTACCTGGGAAGAATTTGTTTCAGCTAACATTTAGTACATTCCTCATTATATTAAAATGCTATAAAGTATTTTAAATGTTATTATTCTGAGTCTAAAGCAAGATTAGATTATTTTGTCACCTCTTGCTAAGTAATACCACTTTCAGTAACACGAGATGAATAAATTTCAATACCAAAATACCTTTATCCTTCTTAAATAGCAAGATAAGGACATATATTTTGTTTAATTTGGGCAAATTTTCTATAAATTGCATGTCTTCTATGTTTCACAAAATGCATGCTGCAAGATATTGATTATATTTGACCTTTACTTAATACACATTATGTAGAGCATTTCTTAGAGAAAACAGCATTTTTATTTCCTTTCTTAAAGTATCTCGCTATTAAATATTAACATTTCCTTTTATTCCAGCTCAGTTTGTAATCTAATTATGGCTAATTGTTATGTGCTAAACGCTAGTTTTATGCTTTATTAATAGAGGACCGTATTAAAGTAGCATTATCTTAAGCAAATCTATAGGCATTTATTTCTCAGAATAAGTTATTTTTCTCTGTTTGTTTGTTTTATTTTTTATAGTTACTTCTTGGGAAAGTAAGGCTTTTGCCATGTACAGTACTAGTTTGCATGTATTCATTTAAATACTAAAAACTGTAGTACTGCTCGATCCATATCTGACTGCTAGGTTTCAATTGACAGCTGAGAATTTGTGACTGGACCATGAATCAAAACGGCAGGCATTTATACCCCAGTGCCAGTGAGGATACATTGGGAATTACTTGGCAAAGGTAACATTTTAATTATTTCCACCCCTACACCACCTCTAAAAAAGTTGCATTCAGCTACAGTATCTGTTTTAGCAGGCCTCCACAGGAATATGTGACAGCATTTGATCAAAACATGTGTGTAACATTTCTCCCATACGCATTCAGGTTATCTTTAGCGTAAGCTGAATTTAGAAACTGCGTTAATTAAGCACCTGGAATCACAATGCTGTGCTGTCAAATGCAAAGATTTTGTAAATTTAAGTGAATACTGATCTTAGGCTTTAAAAATGAAAATGTCATTTGCAGAATAGAGGACATATTTTGGGGGGCTAGGAGTTAACACAAAGAAAATGATGCTGTTAGAAGTATAGATGAGTACAATAACAAATGTCTGAGGTGGTGGTGGTTTTGGACAATGAATAACCGTACTATTCATAGAGACTTTTCTGACTAACCAGGTGGTGTAGATTTAGGTCACTAACATGTACGTGAAGGTAAGATATAAACCATCTTATTTCTCAACTAAATAACAGAATAATTAGTAAAGATTTACACAAAAGAGAGTTTATTTTTGTATGAAAAAAGGCAAACAATAAAACCCATTAACCCTTGGTATATTAATAAACTACTCCTTATTATCTTTTACATCTCTTGGTATATAATGAATTATGGTAACAGTAGGAGGGGGCGTGTCTAAATAGGTGTGTAAACAAATCAAATTATTGTGATACATCAGTTTTTCACCTCTTTCATGTGCAGGATTATCTGCAACACTCAACACTTAATGGGGGTTGTACACGTGAAGCCTGTGGGTTGAGAGCCTGTCAGATGAAGTATTAACTAGTCACTCTCAAAATAATTTTAAATACTTCCTGGACATTTGTGTGCACATGAAAGTATATGTACTTCTGAATAGCTTGTGTAAGTATGTGCGTGAATGTGAGTGTGTCTATGTATTATGTACAAAATGCCTTTTGAGGCACTGTATTGTAATATGGATTGCTAGAAGGTTTGGGGTTTTTGCATGTCAACTTGGAAGGGTAATTATGGAATTTGAAAAGTGCTGTTTACAAATCTGAAGTTTAAATGCCTTGAATATTTTTGCTTTACTTTTCCTTTTTGCAATTTTTCTGAAATAATATGTAAAATCTGGAAGAATTGTGGTGGAAAAGCAAGGTGTTGTCATTTCTTCCCTTATAGATTAAATGGCACAATGGGAAATTAGCTAATGGATTCATCTCATCTCCTCAAGGGCTGTGATTCACATTATAAATCCCCATCATGCAGTAATTGCCACAGTTTTCAATGTACTGCCAAGAGTGAATCCAAACTGAGCTAGTATAGCACAGAGCGGGTGATTTATTCTCCCACTACAAAGGGTGTTGCTTTTTCAGGGCATTGACAGGCATTAGGAGAGTATATCACAACTGCCTATCTAGGAATATCCTTGAATGGTTTTATTCAGTCACCACTCCAGCCCCCTTTAAAGTAATGCCAGTTTATACTGGCTGAAATACTGTCCCAGTGTTTGCTGAATTCTGTTTTTCAGTACCCATCACACAAGACCCTTGGTCATAAACTATAAAAAGACAGGAAAGGGAGGAAAAAAGGTTTCTAGGTGATGACCAAGGAAACTTTGGTGGTGAATACAAGAATGCTCCATGATCCACTCACCTTTATAGACAAAACTGCTTTGCAGGTCACTCCCAGAGTGCTGCCTGCCACTTTGACCCTACCAACATATAAAAGTGCTGCCAGATGGGCTTAAGCACAAAGTCTGCCATGGGCATCTCTTTACAGGCCTAGGATTCACTTACTTGGCCTTGAATTAAGCACAGCCTTTGAGACCAAAGAAACAAACTGTTAGTTCTCCCTAAGTAGATAGCTTTTAGGATTTGGGCTTTGGAATACAACATTCCTCAAATCCCATGTAGGTGAGGATCTAAGAAGAGAAATGATACCTGCACAGGCTGAGGAGCAGTGAGCCCTTCTAACACTAAAACTAACACTAAAAAAAGAACATATTGCAAAAGGAATTGTTGCTTGTTGGCAAAGAAACACATCCTAGTCAAGACAGTCAAATTTTCTCCCACAAAAGGGTTTGATAAATGTTTGATTGTGTGATTTCCTCAACTCTGCAGTGTCCATTTTGATGGTACTCAATCTGACCTTCTACAGCAGGCTTTTGTGGTTATTTTAAGTATACTGATTTTTCAGAAATGTTGTTGACCTCAAGAAGGTAAAAAGTTGTCAGTGCCTCAATGTTAGCTGTCCTGTCTCTACAGAAATCAGGTAGCAGAGGTGGCCAAGCTGAAAGCTTTGTCATGGAGCATTGTTGGTGAACCACACCTTGGAAACCTGGGGAGAGCAAATGATGAACAAACCTCTGTTATTTCTGTGTTCTTTGTCTTATTAGTAGCTGCCTGCCATACCTGATAGTAGATACGATGCATAGATTTCAAAATATGATACATACGTTTCTGAATATATTTTCTGGGTTTTTCTTTCCTTATAAAATTATGTATTTGTTGGCATTTAAAGTCCCGCGTATAGGGCAGTAGTGCTCCATACGCAAAAGACTGAACTTTGCAAAAAAAAGAGAATATGAGTAACACAAGATAAAAAAAAGAAAACCACAAAACTTTAAGTCATTGATGCACCATTTTCTTCAAAACCAGAAGACTTGCACGTAATAGTGATAACTAGATTAATACTTTGCTTAGCTGAATGAAACATTCTAGTATCTTTAAAGGAAATTCTTATATAAAACATCCTGTGAGCATCCTGAAAAAAAGGGAAAAAAAGCCAGTCATTCGGTAAAGTATTTGGAAGTAGCACGTTTTTTTTTTTTTTTGCTGTTGATACCCTAACCATCTACAGTTATGTTTTTTTCTTGCTTACAGCATTTATGGTACATATTTTATTGTGTCTGCTGAACTTTGGACAACATTTAAGCGCATCAATAGAATTAAGTTCTCAAATACTTTTAAGTTCATTTAGGTCATTTTTTTTGCTATACATATGAAGATGATACTCAAAATCCATTAAAAAAACCCCACAACCTTCTTTTTTCATAACCACAGTTCTGTGGTAATAACTGTTTTCCTAGAGACAGAAGGTGAGGGGAAGCTGTGAAAATCTGTAAGGCTCAATTAGGAAAATACAGTCTCAGTTGCTACATAAGAGCAAGAGCATATGCAACAAGTAAACTTAAGACATGAGTGAGAGTGAGAAAAAACGTGTGTGTGTCTGTGTGTAAGCCTGATAACATGAGTTTGAGCCTGAATCTCAGCCACTCTTTATGCCATTGATATTAATTCCAGCAGGACCACTCGTAAAAGTTGCCATGATGGGTCTCAGAGCGTGTTGAGTATTTGCAAGTCTTTCACAGACTGTAAGAAAATTTTCATGGCCAAAGTGTACATTTTAACTCAGTTATTGCCAAACAGATTTTTATTCCCAACCATTGTTATTTATATTCATTTTTTTAACAATCTTTCTGTGTTAGTTTTATGGATTAACTGTTACTTTAACATTACATTTACACTACTCAGGCAAATGTACTAGGTTAGCATTTCCTGCTTTCAGTCTGTTATCTTGACACATAAGCATAGCACAACAGCTGGTTTGTTCCTGGAGATGCTGAGGGGAGCTCTGTTCTCAGAATGCTGAATTTCCTTCTCAGCTCTAGCTGTAGGGGTGTTCAGCTTTCCAAGCATAATTTTTTCCTCCCAGCACCACTCTGGGTTTATGATAATGATGCTGATAAGGCAATCAAATGGGATAATCACTGATTTGTGAAAGAAATAGGAGGGGAATTGAGAAAGGGGGCAGATTGCTTTTGTAGCACAGTACCTTGTGTGTGTTTGATGTGAAGCAAACACATAGCTAAAGTAAAACGGTCAGCAGCATTGCTGTGGCAAGCACATTTTGGCAAACACAGACACCTGTTAGAGCAATGGTTCATACCCTATGGCCCCCACCTCCCCCGCCCCAAACCCCTTGGGCAATGTTTTGGAATAGAAGCATCAATTCATTACAATTTAAGAACAAAAATGCTGAAGTATCCTGATTGTAAAAGTATTCATAGAAAGAAAACCTAATGATTTCTGGTCTTTATCAATTTAAATTGCTAAGTCTAATAGTTTTGCCCAACTCTGTAATGCAGAAAGATGTGCAGAACATTACGTTTCCTCTCCATCTAGGCAAACATCTTCAGAACACTTCCTAAGAAATTAATTGTATTCAAGCCAGACTTGCATGCTGCCATCCCACAGGAAATGGATCAGCAATCCATTAAGATGCCATTAGATAATCTAATTTGGAACTTAATCTCTAAATTAACCATGCTCCATACTTGAAGCATACTTGAGAGAAAGAAAAAAAGTTTATGTTTGAATCGATAGGGGAGCCGAAGCGTGAAGAAGGCTGTTTGTTTTTTCTGTAGCTGTGGTCACGTCTCAAGCCGTCTGGTAACCAGGAGAAACCAGACATGATGTAATTCCAGATTGAACTTGAACTTCAGGGACTTAGAATGGGGGAACAATGAACCATAGGAATCAATAATGTCCATTTTCCACATGATTATGTTTGGAGCTTTAAGTTAACCTTTATGGGAGAAGCAGCAAGAACTGTAGTGTGACCAAAATGAATGAGATGATCCAGAAGCAAGACGTTAAAGTAAAGAAAACAACTTCAGTAATATTTTCTGAGCAGCACTGCAGATTCCAGCAGGATTAGAAAAGTTCCCGCTTTGCAGTGAACTGGTTGCCTGTTCTGAGCGCTCTTTGTTCTACTTAGGTAGGACAAACGTAATCTTATGTTTCCTGTCAGATGATTTTTGGCAGCACTGGTGGGGAAGGAGGAGCATATTATAGAGAATTCCCAAGTGTAAACTGTATCTTTAACCCCTTGGTTACTCCAGTTTTCTACTTCTTGACCATCTTACCTCCAATTGTTTCTTTTGAAGCAGTAAAACTATGCTGTAGGATTTTGGTATTTTTTGGGGTGCACTTAGGATTATCTGCATTATTATTTAATCATGCTAATTTGATAAATAAACTTCTAGTTATATTTTTTAAAAGTTCTAAGGTAAAAAAACCTAACAGATTATAATTGGAAATGGTATTACTTGGGGAAAAAAGCAGTGTAGATGTGGAAAGTGAAGAGTCAGTTTCTCATAGGTGACCCAATGGTCTCTGGTAACCTGAGCCCATCTTCTCCATGGTTTGGCTCTATGGGAGGCAGCCACCCACTTGGTCATAGGCCCCTCTGTGCATGTGCGTGTTTGCAAACCTGCTTTAGCCCTGTTCCTGCACCAAGCACTCATGCAGTCATGGCCCAGAACACAGTATGGACATGCACCTTTTCTCTGGGCCCTTCCTCTGCTGTGGATTTTCTTTGTTAGTGATGGGGTCTGTGGCTTCTTCCTAATCTTTCCTTACCTTTTTTTCATTATGCTATCACAAAAAAGGGGCCTTCAGGGAATAGAGTAAGTATTCTTACAGCAGAATTCCCTTTTCCCTCCTCTGGGCATAAATCAGTAGGTCTTTACCTCCTCCATCTGCTAGATGGGTGGTATGTGCCCGCTAAACTTTTTAGTCATCCTAAATTAAGCTGAGATATACTTAATATATCTCTTGAAATCAATGCTCACCTTGGAGGTGAAATTTGGCAGCTGTTTAACTACAGATACCAGTTTAGCATGGTAACAAAAGTACCACATTAAGTAGATGCCAGAGGGGTGGTTATTCTTTTGGCAGAAATGCACAAGTGGGAATTTAGCCAGGGCACTGAGGTTAGCACAATTGTGTTTCCAAAGTTCGTATGATCTTAACAATTTGAAGTGGTAAAGTTCCCTGTACTTGTATGGGTGAGCACTTGCTTACTGCAGGGATAGACGAACCTCGCTTGGTGACTCGCTAGTGCCACTTCTCTTGACATTGAAGGCATTTCTACTTTTTCTGTCCAAAGACTTACCTGGCATGATCTGTTCTACCTCGTATAAGCTAATGTATTCATGCACAGGGTGGTAAAGCTGCAAGAAATACTGGTTAAGGTGTACTTTCCAAATGGTGAAATACTCTTACAGACTTCTGAAGCTGTTATAGAAAGAAGGTAGTAACTGGTGGAAAATAAGAATCTTAAAATCCTTCAGACTTACTTACTTGGGTCTGATTGGATTTATTTTTTATTGCATTCAGTCAATTGTTTAACATTATTATACTCTTTATGTTATTATAATCTCCAAAGCAGACTGTATATACGTATAATGTTAGTACTGCTTGTGATCCATTCCAGTAATATTTTAATCAGAGGTTCTTGAAACAGCAATTATTATCTTTAAGAGGAAATCATGGCAGAAATCTTGATTGAATTAACATGTGAAAACTGTAATGGAAACTGTAATGGAGAATGTTAACCCTGTAGGATGCTTGCAGAATTTTCCTTTGCTATTTTATTACATTTGAGCAGATAAATGCATTATACTTGCCATGGATAGAGGGGGAACTGATGACTGTATAACACAGCTAATAGTTTAGTTATGGTGAGAGAAAACTGTTTCTGGTAGTGAAATTACTTAGAGGTATAATGCTTCAGGAAGGTGGTCCTGCAAAACATACTCTCTCAAAAAGTCTACTAGTCTGAATCTCACAGCAATATCTGAAGGATATCTTATGTAATTTTCTTCAAAACTTAGCCTAGAGAAGTTTTTTGGAGGTCTCACTTCATATTCCAAGGGACAGGCATTTATATTATAACCTCTGTCAGTGCAGGGCTCACAGATTTCCTCAGGAGCAGTGAGCTGGAGAGTGGGGTAGACGTGCTTTATTCCGCTCATACATACAAAGGTTTTTTATCTTTATCTTAAAGGAGAAGCCATGTGGACAGAGGGACATCTCATTACCTTCTGCAAGGAAAACCAGCTTGCCTGTGTCCTGGGCAGTGGAAAGAGTTTTGGCTTCCCCTGTGTTGAGGCACTTAGTGAACAGAGACAGAGCATTGCCTCTGTTTTTGTGAAATTCAGGGCTGGAAGTTTACCTGGGACTTATGCAAATTGCTGGATAGTGTGGTGAAGGGAAAAGTGTTTCCCCCTTTCCTGCTGTTGCCACCCATGTGGCCCCCAGGCAGTTTGCTTTGCAGTCAGCAGTAACTGGCACATCTGCAGAGAATCCGTAGATGGTTTCCATGGCAGAAGCTAAGCTCTGAGATGCTCACAGAGGTCCTTTCAGAGCAGGTTTGAGAAAGCTGACATGGGACCTTGCTCTTCTGGGCTGTCGGTCTGGCTTGGATGCACGCAGGAGCACTAGGGAGGTACAAAGCAGGGTGTGGCTCATATCGTAGTTGAAAGTTCAATTAAATTTACCGTAAATGTAATGGGGTATGTGGGAATGTTGGATAGACAGCCATATGTAAGCAGCTTAGCAGATCCTGAGTTATTTTTTTGGTTATTCTTTTTATCATAGCTGTTCTCAGAGCTTTGTGCTGTCATTAGTACTATTCACCTCAGTAACTTTCATTCAGGTTTCCTCTTTTGTCTGCAGTAAACACTTGGTGGGGGTATCAGGTCTGGGGTGGCCTGAGATAGAGTTACATCAAACTGCGGTATGATAAAGCTAATTTCTGAAATACAAACAAAGCCTTGATGATCATGGCTTAGGAGTGCTAGCAAACAGAGGGAATGGCCTGTCCTTCCTGGCTGCCAGCGGAGCCAGCTGCTGCCCAGTGGGTGCATGTAGATCAGGGACTTCAGCCCGCCTTCAGAGGTGTCAGAGTGGTGGCTTTTCCAGCCACCACATGCAGATAGCATGTAGCTGTCCTGGTGCCACAGGTGCTCTGTTGCCTGCACCATAACTGTCTATGGCCGGCAGCAGGAGGCTCTGCGCAAGCAGCATGCGAGGCTTCCAAAACTCCTGTGGGATTTACACAGTGTTAACTTGGGAGATTTATTACTCCCTGAGGATTCATAAGCAGGATTGATGAATTTGTTGCAATTTGCATTTTTGCCATGGTCATAATATAAGGTGGGAGGATTGAAAGGTTCAAATAAACACCTATATTAAATTTGTAGGTCATATGGCAACAACAGTCCTATCAGTCACTCACTACAACATATTTTTATTGAGCACTTTCCACAAAATCAAGAACTCTGTGTCCTATATGAAGTAGTAGATAAGAAAGCTGCTACAAATAGTAGTATGTTCTTTATCAACACTGACTGCTTTTCTTTACCCACCGTAGTCATTAGAAGGTTTTCAACTTTAAAAAAAAGAAAAAAGTCACGTATATATGTATCTGACCAGTGAAGTGCGCTGTAAATCTTCAGAAGGTTAACCTGGAAGCTGTGTATTTAGCCTTTGCAACAGAAATTGTTTAAATACCATGTTGACCCCACACAAAATTTACGTTCTTCTAGTTAGTGTTCTATTTTGTTTAAAGTCACTAAACACTAAATCCATGTTAACAGGACAGCACAGAACCATGTGCTGTAAAACATATATTCAGACAGATCCTGAGCAAACAAATCTGCTTGTTTTTTTTATTTTTATTTTTTATTACTGGTTCCTATTTTTACAAATCCCTGTGCTTGGAAATGATTTGCACTGTGTCTTATTTCAGAACTTACTTCTTAACATCACTGAAATCCGAAGAGGAAGGAACAAAAAATGCATTTTAAAACAAATTGTGAAGGAAGATGAATAAGTTGCAACAATTAAGCCTCTTCAATGAGGTTCTGATATTGAATTTTTTTTTTTAACATAATCTTTTCATCAAGTCATATCGGACAAATCTGTCATGCATAACTGAGTTTAAGTCTTTGTAAGTATTTCAAGATTTGCAGTGTAACTGTGATTTTTGAGTTTCAAAAGGGGTTATTTCTCCAACAACAGAATTTATTTTATTTGCAATAGTCAATAGAATTAAAAAAAAAAGAAAAATTTTTAATTAAACATATTAGCTGATCTTAGATTTGAAAATATAGCAAGATTTTTTTAATTTCTGAAGAGGTTACAATTCCTCAGATTTTTAGGTGACCATCAAGAATATATCCAATTGGGACCCCTCCCCCCCCACAACCTATTGAATAATATTTGTACTTCAGGCATTTAAAATATATTAGGATATTCATATTTCTCATATTTCCTTGAGGAAAAAAATTAGTCCTGCTCCCTTCAGAATTTGACCATCATTGAGACAAACAGGTCAGCAATTTTTTCCACTTTTTTTGTGTGTAAAACAGAGTACCTGAAATTAATTGTTAGGAATCAAAATAGAAAATTAACAGGTTTAGAGAGGTAAAGAGTATCAAACAGGAGTAAATGACAGAAGCTGTTTGTATTATTTTTAATATTAAAGACCTGAGGAACACGTCCTCTGGATTTCAGAAAATAAGTTGACCTCTTTCTTCAATGTTCATACAGCAGCAACTGAAAGGATCACATAAATCTGCCAAGTGAAATGTAGTTATTTTGTACACATTTAAAACAGATAAAGGTCTATTTTCCTCTTTACACCTGATGCCACAGAAGTGCATCTGCTCATCCAAGGAGAGAGCAGTGCGGAGGGCTGACCAAAGACAGAGAAGGAACAAAACTTCCAGTATCCGTCCTCCACAAAACATGTGTCAGGGGGTTTAGTCTTTAGATGTGTTATCATGAATCTTATCAGTCTGATCCCAATGTGTATTCCCAAGTCAGTTGTTGTGTTTGTGGAAACACCTAGTGCAAAGAAAAACTCAATACAATGAAATGCGGAGGAAGCATGTGTTTGCACGCTCTGTGTCCAGCTCTGGTAGTAGTTGCTTGGCAATGATTGCTGACATGACGATCCTGTTTTTCTTCTGAATAAATTTGATGAGACTTTAGAGAAAGTCCATTATTTCTGGGTTGCCAGAAACATATCTAAGGAAAAGGCTGCTCAGAGTCTGCTCTGGGTACTGAATAGAGGCAGCTGAGGTCTTTCTTTGAGTATCCATCTTGGAAATACTGGTGGGTACGGTACCTACTACTAGTTGGTGCCTGGTAAACATGTGAATACCATTAGGACTTAAGCTCTTCAGTGACAGAGTGCTTTTGAAATGATGACTTAAGTTCCAAAGTCATTGAATTGCCTTTGAAAATATTTTCTTTCTCTGACATTTGTTGAAAAATTTATGGTACTCGCTGCTACCCTTGACTCACGGCTACCCCTGGCTGCAAGTGTTTACATGACTGGGCCCTGTGTTGTCCAGTATTCCTTAGGCACTAATACCTTTTGGGAAATATCTGTAAAGAAAGTATTTTTTTTGAATACTAAAGGTCCTCTGTTCTCATGGGGACCCATGCACCTCAGAGGCACATCTTGGGACTGAGACAAGATAAACTGCCGGGTTGTAAAAGGGTAGGAAATCGCACAGGAAGCTTAACCACTGGACATTTGTATTGTGTTCTTGAAAAGACCAAACCTGTACACTGTAGTGTATTTCAGTAGCTCTTAAATAACATCTGTGGTGCCGTATAGCGTTACTCGTGTGGGTTAGTTGTGTCTGCTCTATATATTTGTGTCTGAAATTTTGGGGAGCTTTCATAAACAAACAGGCCACTTAGTGTAAGATAGCAGTAATACTACTTGCAACTGAGATCAACACAATTATTTTTCTTTCAAATAAGTCATGCTTTCACAAAGAAAACTGTGAAGTAGAATTTCAAGTACTATTCACAAATTTGGTTTCTTATTTTATCTTAAGTAGCGCTATTAATAATGAATATTGGCTTAACCCTGATTCAAATTCTTTGTGTTCTAGTTTTTGCAACATGTTTAATTTATGTTTTGTTTTTTCTCTCTCTTTCTCTCTCTCCTTATCTCTTTCCCCTTTTCAACAGTCCTGGTACCTGGGCTAGCTTGGTTCCTTTTCAAGTATCAAATAGGACACCGATCCTGCCGACGAATGTCCCAAATTATGGTTTGAACATAATTGGAGAACCTTTCCTTCAAGCAGAAACAAGCAACTGAGGGAAAAAAAAAAAAATAAAATAAAAGCAAAATTAAAAAAGAAAAAAAGAAAGGAAGACAGGACAAGAAAAGAAGCTGAAGAAAGAAGAAAAAATAGACCAGCAATTGCAGCTCTTACAATCACTAATTCCCTTATGGTTGAAACTGAAATGACATAAAAGGGTCGATGATATTTCACTGATGGGTAGAATGCAGCCCCTGCTAAGTAGCCTTTGTTGTATGAAGTCCACTGGGAAATAGATGTTCTGTCTCTGACAATATATTTTAACTGACTTTCTAGATGCCTTAATATTTGCATGATAAGCTAGTTTTATTGGTTTAGTATTCTTGTTGTTTACGCATGGGATCACTATTCCTGGTTATCTCACAAAACAAAGGCTAGGCAGCAGCAAGAGAGCTGCAGGAGGACAAGGGCCGTGAGCCAGCCGTTTTTCTCAACACTCTGATTTCTAAATGTAAAGTTCTGTAGCCTTTAGTTATCAGTATGGATTTATTAAACTTTGGCCCTTAATTCAGCCTTTTCTAGTGTGTTATGCAGTTTGAAGTTTTCAATCAGTATGAACACACAGGCTCTATGGAAGAAATGCCTCTACGTAGGTAAAAGTGTTATCTCCTCATGCAACAGTAAAAAAGGAAAAAAGTGAACGTTTTCCCCACTAAAGAAACACTTACAGAGGCAAGTGCAATTTAAAAATCATATCTAAGGGGTCATCACTATAAGTCCTTCAGCCCTTGGACTCTAAATTGAGGGGATTAAAAATAGAAATAAAAATTACTTTGAACAAACTTATTTTTCCCCTCAGTTTTTGAGGGCATTAAAAGGCATTAAATCAAGACAAATCATGTCCTTGAGAAAAAGAAATCAATGAAAACACAGCACTTATGTTGGTTTAGCTGCTGCCTCCACAGAGGGGTAGGATTTATTTATTTAAAGTTACTGGTTGCATCAAGAACCCATAGGGTTTACATGTTTCTGTAAAATCTGCATCACAGAGACAAAGAGATAGGCAAATCCATGTCACAAGGGCAAAGCTTACCGTTTACAAACTGGTAATACCAGGATGGGGATATGTTATATTTAAATAATGCACTCAATGTAAGTCTAATTACAGGGTGCTGAAAACTTGCATGGTGCTTTCAGAAGTTAGCCTTGTTCAACAATTTTCACATATTGACAGATATATAATGTGCATGGGCAGACATTTTGCCTCTATGTCTCTTTAAAAAAATCATTAAAATACTCTTTCCAGTAATCCTAATTTGCACGAAGATATAATGTCCACATTACGTGCCTTGCCTTGAAATCTAAAAAATGGAAAAAAACAAAAAAAGAAAAAAAACACAAAAAAATTGACATCACTACACTTGTTTTGCTGCATTTATTATAATTTTAAATCTTTACCATTTTTATGACAAAATATTTTGTACTCCAGATGGGAAAAAAGTGTGACATCATGGATTTTTTAGACAGTTATACCTTTATCTCACATTTATAAAGCATATCATGGCTGTGTATAGTTGCCGCTTAAAAATTGTAATCGACCAGCAATATTTTCAGTATTTTGGTGTTTTTTCTATTAACCTTTCATGTTTTTCATCTTCCAATTAATATTGGGGGGAGGGGATACAAATTTATACGAATTATGCAATACCAAGTTTTGCCTATGTAGGTAGTGCTTTTAGCTGTATTGGTTATTATAGGTAAGTACACAGATTTAAAAGAAAAAAAAAAAAGAATAATGTATGCTTTTTTTGTTTGTTTTAATTGACCAAAGTGGGTACTGCTATTTTTGCAGTGTGATGAGGTCCTTTTCTGTACTGAGAGGTGGACAGGGGATTTTTTTTTATACATACATATATATATATTCTGGGGTGGGTGGGGAGGATTTTTAACACTTTACAGTGTAGCTGTGAAGCAGTGCACCCTTAGCCAGGCAAGGGCTGCAAAGCGACTGTTCTGCCTACTGTGACAAACCTTCAAATCGGTTCCTTCTTTTTAACTTCCCACCTGGGGTGCAAGCTGAAATCATTTCTGGATTTAAAAAATAAATAATGAATTCTGTTGGAGGCAGACTTGACTTGAGGAAATTGTTTTACTTTAAGGGTTTTTTTCTTGAGAAAGAGAGAGAGAGACAGACAGACAGAAAGAGAAAGAGGTCAAGACCCACAAAGAGATGAAGCCTTTTCCATTCTGGCAAAGATACTGCATCCTAAAGTGTTCACGTTAGAAAATGTTTTTGGCTCAGAATGACAAAGACGCTTGCTTTGTCTGGGAAATGCATGTGCAGGGCCAAAATCTTTGCTGGCATAATTCCACTGAGTCCAGTTGACTCTGGAGTTGCTCCTGCAGAGAATTTGCCTCTCTTAGTCTGCTTGACTGGTAAATATTCCTTTTTTTTTCTCTATGTCAAAACATTTTTTTTTTTCCCCAAGTTTGTTAACTCACAGCATCTGAATTACAATTTTCATCCTGCCCAGGCTGTGTCAGAGGTTTGCAGTGTCATCTCATACAGCAGGTCAGATGGAAAGATCTGGGCTGTAGTGGGGAAGGAGTTTCTTAATGAACTGAATTAAACTATGATGTAAATAAAAGTGTATTTCCAGTAAAATCACATTTTGCAGATCAGTAGTGAGCCTGTAGCTGGAGACCTTTTATGTGCTAGGGATCTTTGTGATGTGTGGCTCAATGCAGCATGAATTTTTCTTAAAAGCACATCCTTTTATTTGGCCACAAGCAGAGGAGAGTATAGACTTGTGGATATGGGATACCCTGGTGAGAAAATTCATCCCTTTGCCATTGCGTCTGCTTTTTGGAGGTTTTCCTACCCTGGAGCAGCCCCAGAGGTGCAGCTCCAGCAGCAGTCGCCCCACTGAGCGCTGGGCAGTGGCACACCAAAATCAGTTCCTTCTGGCTCTGGCCAGCGCGCAGCGGCTAATGAGCCCTGGTTGAGGTGGTGCATCTCTGTGTCTCCAGCAGGAGATATGTGTGTAGGCAGGGCCTGAATGGTTACAGAGACAGGAGCTGTAGAAAAGCAAATCCTTGAGATTTACCCATAGCTAAACTGAAAAAAAGAAAACCCCACATAAAAAGATAAGACACCAACTGAAAATGAAAATCAACTTTATGTTGCTCTTTTTCTGAGCCCTGTGGTGAATTCATTCACTAAGCACATGGCTATTGAGATTACCAAAATGCACTAGGCCTACCCAGAGTGCACCTCAGGCTCTGGCCTGGTAAAACAAAGTACATATTGTCCTTTCTGCATGTGTCTGATACTGAGTTGTTCATGAGTAGAGGGGTGTGCTGGGACACTGTCCTTGATTAGTGCTGTTAGCATAAGCTTTTAGTAGCACACCGGGATGAAACTGAAACAAGTTCAGGCTTCAAAGTGCAATGGTCAAAATGGTGATTGCCCCTGTAGAAAGATGGATGCCCTTAACAGAGCTTTTTTGTTACCTCTGACCTCCTGTATGAAAAAAATTGAGCTTACAGATGCAACATTTTAAAAAGCAAAAACACCTTCCTTCCATGTGAATGAATTGGGTTGTTAAGCAACTGTGGGTTTTTTTTCTACTTGCCTCTCTAATCAAAAAGCCTGTTTGGAAGAAAATGAACTTTTCATTTACTGTAGGTTTGGGTTTGGGCTGTGGTTTGGTTTTGTTTGTTTTTGTTTTTGTTTTTTTTTTTAAGCTCAGCAGTCAAAAGATTAAGATAAGATTGAGAACTCAAATCCAGTCTCTGGCCTCCTCCTTCACCAGGAAGTGTATTCTGACTAAATCGAGCCACCCCGTTCTATGTGCACTGTTCTGCCTTTATTAAGTTGCTTTGCAGCCCTGGCCTCATGGCTGTGCCACTGAAGTGTGTTTCCCCTGGAGTGACATGAACGTTTGAGGCTTGACTAAGGAAAAAAAAGGCAGTGAAGGAGACTGTACATAAAGACATGGCAAAAATATTAATTATAGCAATATAATTGTGGGGTGATGTTCAGGTGGGCAGCTCCATTGAAAATATGTGAATGAATTTGTGAAGCTGCAAGTAGCGAGAAGAAAGGAGGATCTTCTGAATGAACCGCCTACCTTGTAGACAGTAATTTGTACACTGTATAGTTTTGTTAAGAATTTTTTTTTAATTAAAATACCCTTGTTTGTAAAGCTAACTTTTTAACAATTATAATGGAAATGCATGTCATTTCCATTTTTAAAGTAAACAAGAATATTCCTTGTTTGGAAACTGGACTTGGGTTAAAACTCTCCAGTTTCGTAATTTATGTATTAAAAAAAAAATCTGTCCATGTTAGGAGTTATTTCGCAGATTCCTGTGCTTGAAAAGCATAGGTTACTAATCCTTTAAAAATGTAAATGGAGAAAAGTTATATTTTATGAAGGTTATTTTGTTGTATTTAGTATTGGAAAGTTGGTTTTCAGAGCATTTCAAAATGTTGGAAGCACCACTGTCTTTTTATTAGTATATATGGCCTTTAGCAAAAGTTTTTGTGATTGTTACATGATGGTATTTAAGATTAGGTTCACAGAGCAATTCAGGATAGGCAGAGAACTAAAACAGTACTTATATCTCACATAGCTGTGTCCTCAGGGAGCAGAATTTTGGATTTGCAACTTGTAGCTTCATAAGGACTTAATGAAAGAGATTGCACAAGGACATATGCAGCTGTGACACCGGAGTGTGTTCTGTACCTAAATCTAAATTATATTTACTGTGTGAGATTATGAAGGCTGCAGAAAGTTATCCCGTATTCAGTGTACAGTATTCACTTCTAATGAAACAACACTCTAACGTTGCTGGCAGTAAGGCCCCAAGCATGACATCCAATATAGTTTACATGATCCTGTCAAGGTCTTTTGTTAACATTAACCAGCTGCATGCTCCTGGACTTTTTTATTGGGTTTCTATAGAAAACTGAAAAAAAAAAAGCAAGAGTAAAATCATATGCAGGCTAATCAAGTTAAACAGGAAAAGCTCAAAGTTGAATGTTCTACTCCATGCTGAAGGAGCTGAAAACTGCCTCCTTCTTATTTGCACTTTCTGCTAGTTCCCCAGTTTTTTCTAGTTCCTCAAAATTGTGTGGGTGTGGTGGAGCACTGCAGTTGGAGGTAACACGGACCACTGATTTTGCCCTTTAACCCTGCACAATGACCTTTGCATCAGCCAAACTTATTGCCATGACAACTCTTTGTACTGTTTCCATGCCACAGCTCTGTTGGTCACATTGTTAATAGTAAAGGGGACAAGTTGGAGACGGTCAATTTTTACATTTTTTGTTGCAATTTTTTCTTCAATGGTTGTAAGTAGTTGGTTTTTTTTTTTTTATGATAAAAGGGTTCACTAGTTATTACTCTTTAGAAATATCTGTGTGTTGCAATTCAAATGTATGTTGAATTTGTGAAAAGGGCTTCAGTGCCACTAGCATCATAATATCCTGGATTAAGCCTTCAATACTTTTATTGCATGATACGGTAACAGTAAAACAAAAGGTGGCCTAAATAAATGGAGAACAGTGTGAGCTAGTGACACTAAAGCCAGTCTTTGTATTACTGTATTTTTGACAGAATGGTTTTGAAAACTGTGCTACAGGGACTGATGTGGCAAATGTATCTCTATATGCAGAAGGAAGTTTTTTAAGAAGTATGGCTTATTATGCATTCTTCATTGAGGGCATTGAAGTTGCATGGACTGATAAAAGTTGATGCAAAATGAGAAAGAAACAAAAACCAGCAAAATGTTTACCAAAAAACTCAAACAAATGAGCAGTGCCTGTTCAATTTCACAGTCTCTGTTGAGTTCAGTTGTAAATATGTTTCAGATAACATTTTCTTCACAAAAAAAAAAAATAAATCTCTACAACATTGTAGAATGTGAGGGGTTCCTCAATCCCAGGCGTAGGCTTCTAAAGAGCTGCATTAGATTATGTCTTCATCAAGCTGTTAATTTGTGCTTATATCATATAGAACTTTTAGTAAGCTGGGAAGAGGCACCCCATCTCAATGATATTTCTCTGAGAACAACTTTTGTAGGGCTGTGTGTTTCTTTAGATACATTTAGTACAACTGTAGGTGACAAGTAGTCAGTTATTGCTTGCTAGCTACACACCAGGGTTGATCCATTTTAAAACTTTTGGCATTTTTCCCCATACTGTAGGCCATAAATCCTGAAGGTTACATTTTAATTAAAAAGGAGGTGCATGCACAGTCTTTGTGTAATGAACCTTCACTAGTAGGATGCATTACAGTACAGCTACTTAATTTTGGAATTAAGGCCCTCTGGCACCAGACCTGCTTTTAGCCTGAGTGTTAACAAAGGTTTTTATTGTGCCTGGTTGGAGGATAATAATGTTCTTTTTGGTACTTTTTTTAGGTTACAAATGAACTCAACTGCCACAAGTTTTAAACTGGTGTAAATCAAGCTTGACTTAATGTGATTGTTACTGTTATATCCAGCCTATACTGCTAGCAGCTGCTCATACTGCAGTCAATTACTGGAAGCGGATATATTTCCTATGCAAAAACTGTTTAAACAATAAAAATGAGCTATGCTACAGACCCTGGTCTTATGTTTTCTTTTCTATCTCTAAGAGTCGTTATTAGTAATATCTTAGAAACTAACCTTAAACCTTGTACCCTGATAGCATGGCACAACAGTGAGTTCTGTGTATACTTAGTTTCGATTTAACGTATTTGTTTGCATACATTTTGGCTTAGCAGTTACACTGAAAAAGGAGGAGAACAGAAACAAAAGGACCTATAATTAGGTAATCAGCTCAATTTAAAAGTTTATATTTAGTTTTCATCATCATGTTTTACCAGCCCTAGTAATTATACAGGTGACCTGAACTGCTTCTCCTGTGATGTAAGATTAAGTATGATAGCGGAAGGGCAGGAGACCTCTGTTTTCTTTCAATGTTATTGACTTGTGACAGACAGTAAAGCTTTGATTTCTTAATAGCCTTCATGATAACATTTTCATTAAATAAAGACAGCAAGATCCAATCTTCCCAAAATTCTTCCTGACTTCGGAAATCATTGTTTTGGGTCAAGGTCTTTGAATTCTACAAAAGAAGAGCATCGTAAGTGTGAATTAGCTGTGTATATGGGATGTTTCATTCAGCTATTTCCTGGAAATACATTGTTTTCTTCTTATACTGGTAGGAATCCATAAACCAGTAGCAACAGTCAGGAAGTAGCATGAATATGGTCAAGAGATGACTGACTGGATCATAATGTAAAGACTTAAACTGGATTATATAAAAATCCTCAAATTTTGCCCCACAGTGAAGCTAAACAGCTCTCTGTCTACTTAGATAAAAATATTCTGCAGGTTCTAGAGCATAAGCTTTATCCACTTCCAACCATCAGTGTGAAAAATGCAAAATGGTTTGTTATTTTTCCCCACTTGTTTGTTTACACAAAGACCATTTGTTTATTAAATGGACTAATTTTTCTATGAAAGGCCTTTTGTTGTATTTATGTGTCTCCAAAACACAGTGTCAGGCACTGAAAAGTTAGGAAATTCTACCAATTTGTCCTGCTAGAGTTTCCTTGAATGCTGTCCTTTGGACATAATTTGAAAACTATATTAAGGACTTCAGGATCCATGTCTAAAACTCCAAAACAGAAAACCTTCCTGCATAACCCAAGGATGCTTAAATTCAGTCCTGCCACCCTTTTCTGATGAGGAAATTCCCTATTTCTCCAGCCACTCTGCAACCCGCAGCAAAGCAATCTGCTGCTGTACACAACCCACCAGAATCCTGCAGCAAGCTTCCTGCATGACTTTGATCCTCCATGCCATGCATGCCAGCTGCACAGTGGCACTGATGTCAATAGTTCAGGACAAAGAATGGCAGCTGCCTGCATTTATTCACATTGCCAGTGCTGGAGCCAGGGCTGCAATGCCATGCTCAAGGTATGCACTGTAGTGTCCAAGAACACCAAGATATAAGGAGCACAAATGAGAGCATGCAAAAACAACCATGACTTGCAACTAGGTTTTTGAGAAGAAACAGATGATCAGTGAACTGCTGTTTAAGGTCTTTTCTTTTAACTCCAGCGTTATTTTTGTGTGTTTTTGCATGAACTTAAAAATTATAATTGAAAAATAACAGAAATCTTGCCACTAGATCCAAACACATGCACAAGCAGCAAGGTAGAAATGTGCTGTGCCACCTCACAGTTTTTTGCCACTTAAGTCATCAAATGAAGTTCTTACGTTATCTTTTCTGTGTGTGGATTTCTTTTCGAGTCTTATTTTTCTTTCTATTCCTGTTACTGACCTAAATTTGTATATTATAGCTGTTACTCAATCAACTTCTGGCTGATTGGGCAAAGCTGAAAACAAAGGTAGTCTTGGCTTCTTCCTTGTGAGCCTGGGCCCACAGGCATCTGTTTCCTTGGGGCTGAAGGCACTGAGTGCTAGCGGACCCTTGTGAGTGTTTAGCTGCCAGAATCTGAGTCACATCCATGGGTGTCAATGAACAGAAGAAGGTTATTGAATGCTCAGGGCTGAACCAAATTTTGTCTGTACTTCACTGGAGCAAAAGAAAGGCTCATTGCTGCTGTCCAGGTAACTCTCATGCCCCTTCTCACATCTCCACTTAAAAGAGAAGCAGCCTTAAGTCTTTCTGGTAAGGTAACTACAGGATTGTTTTATAGACAGAGTGTATATGTCACCCTCAGGAATGGCAGAACCATGTCTACTGAGACTTAATAACAGAGAGTAGTCTAAGGCAAACTGTTGGCATTGTTGGTCAAAACTTGACAGATTCAGGCAGGATCCAGCAAAACGAACTTCGTTAGAAGAGCTATCCTACTCCTACCTGACAAATACATGTTTAGAGTATCCACTGATGGTTTCTTTAAGGTCCTTATTGGCATGAGATCAGCCACTATTACCAAGGCCATTACTGGCAAACATCGATTGACTGAGCTGCTGAGAGCTGTAAAGATCTGTCTAAAGCTGTGCAAGGATTTAAGTGTGTCTTGAACTCAATTTATGTTTTAGGGTATTTACCATTATGTAGTACTCCAGTCCACTTTTCTTACTCTGTCTAGAGTATCAGCATGTTCTGCAGACAAAGAATGGAGTGAACAAAGTCACAGGATATTACTTGCAAAATAGGAAGCTTTAAAAAATATGGGAGGTGGTGACAACACCATCGGTCTTTCATCCAAAGCTTGACTTGCAGTTGGCTTCTGCACATGCTGTTATGTGGTACCTAAACAGAACCTGTGGCTTAAAAAAGAGGGGGAGCCTGCTCTTCTCAGATGTGGATCTGATGCCACTGGAGTCAATAGAAACCCCTCAGCTGACTTTTAACAAGGATTGGATTAGGCCTACATTGCTGGCAAGGCACCTTAATTTAGGTGAATTTTGATTTCCAGGTCTTAACGTGTGCATTGTTTTTTTTTTCCCTAAAGTGAGTGCCTTAGGGTGAAAGAAGGTGTTCAAAGCAGAACATAACTGTTTCTGCTTGCTAAGCTGATGCTCACTACTAAAACAATAGTATCCATTGACTATATTTAGCTGCACTACAGGCTGCCAAAACCAGCACACATTGCTGTGGGCAGACAAGCAAGGAAGTCTGATACGCAACAGGACTGGGGCAGGGATAAAAGATATATCTCCCCATAACTGACAAGTCAAGCACTGCAGCACTGTGAAGCTGGAAACATATCAATTGTAAGCAGCTGTCTATTCAATTTTCAAAAAACTCTCTGATCGAACAACTACTGATGTTTCAAGAAACAAATGGTGCCCCCAGTTAGACTGCTGAAATGCCTCTGAACGCAATGAGGTCATCCAAGGGTAAGTGGGGGCTTTAGTACTTAAACACTTTTCAGACATAACTCTGGTTGTAAAACACCTCTCTCCCAAATTATTTGAGATTGAAATATCTCCTTTAGTGTATTTTTCTGCTGCAGTGTATTGAAAAATGTCACAGTTACTTACAATGGATTTGCTTCCCAGCCCAGAAAACTTGGACCTGTGAAAACCCTCAGAAGTTGAGTACATATTTCTGTTTCATGGAGACAAGAATAAAAAGATAAGATTTTTTTTTTAGGCAGCTTGATTTCCTTCCATCCCCCTCCCCCTTTTAAAATAATGTGATGTGAGAATTCACTTTGTATGTAATACCTGAAATGCCTAATGTGTGTTAGTTTGTTTTCATTTTGAACAGGAGAGGAGGACACACACCACAATAGCTATAAAATACATTTAGTAATAAGAAAATAAACTAAATATAACATGATACCTCCCCAAGTCATCAAGTCAAGCTTGTTAAAGGTTTTTTGGAGAGTAGCAAGCATGACAGAGCTCAGCATCAGAATAAGCACCAGCACAGTGAGGAACTTCCTGTTAATTTCCTGTAAACTATTCAGAACTGTCTGTGAAGTTGTATACCTCAGTTTGTCTACACCATGTAAACACAAATGTGAAAACAAACTGCTAGGTTTCCTGTTGCTAGAGTTACAGTGACTGAGATATAGCATGTAAGTTGCCTTGGAGCCTTCTTGGTACCACAGAATTATGCACTTAGCCGGTTGCACATTGGTATTAAATGGCATTATTGGGATTAAAAGTAGGTTAAGATTATTAGTGAATCAACTATATCACCATACAGACACAAACACACTGATTATTTCTCAGAGTCCTAAATTTGCTTTCATAATGTGGTTTAGCACACAGTAGCCTGCCTGTAAGTGAAGTGACTTTTTCTTATTTATGTTCTACAGTGACATGAGCATTGCTTTCTAAGCCAGCCAGTGAAACCAGTTTTCACTGTGAAATAAAAAAGAAGTATTTATGATTACATGATTCCATCAACATCCCTGCTGAGCCTATGCAAGTACTTCTGAAGATTTTTTTACTAACTTTGTATAATATTCAGGCTCTCCTGCAGCTCCTTGTCTCCTGCACCAGTTTATCTTTGCACTGAGTTCTCTGGTGTCTTATTCAAAGCTTCAGGTTTGTAGCAAGGATTTTTTTTTTACCCACTTTCTTTTCACAGTGTTACTGCTTATCCTTGTGGTCAGCTCTTTCTTCCTTACAGCCATTTATAAAGATACTGCTTTCTCGTATCCATGAAGAAAAAAATCTTCCACTGTTTTCTCCTTCTAAAGACTTATTAAAATTTCACAGAGCCTGGCCAGTTAGTGGCTTTCATTCATAGGTTCTTCTGCCTCAGAGAAATTTTCCTTAAAAACAAAACCAAACCTCTCAAATGGTCCCCTGTATTGTCAGAATAAGTTGTGAACACCCAGACAAGGGAAAAAAGAAACAGTTTCAAAAAAACTCAAAGCCAAACAAAGGTAGACTGAGAAATTTCCAAAAGTAGAGGAACGCTCAAAAATTTCTGGATTTTAGGGTCATTTTTAAAATGTGACGTGTCCGAGCATGTTTTTCCACAAGCCTGGCTTCTGGAGCAGACCTTCGTATCAACACAACATCCCTGACCAGCATTTGAGTCCTAGCTGTGCCTTGCATGCTGTGGTGAGCCAAGAGAGTGCTCCAGACTACAGAGTTTGCACAAGTTAGAAATATTAATATGTGGGCCTGGGATGAGTTAAGGCACTTAGGAGGATGTGGAAGTGAGTTAAGCCAGTCATGCAAAAGTAGCTGCAATCAGATTGTCACCTTTTGGACTGCTTTTACTTAGTGCCTTCTGGGCATGTTATGCAAGCATCACACAAGACTGAATGTCCCATTATGGCTACCAAGCTCTTGCTGCTCAGGAGCAGTCAGCAGCAAGAGCCATAGGGTGCTGGCAAGCCCAGACTCGTGTATCATTAGTAAGCTTCGACAGTGCCTGCTGTGGATGGTGTGTTCCTCTAGACTAGCAGCTTTCAATCTGTGGTCATAAGAAACCCTGAGGTCCTTGGAATACTTCTGTAGGGGAAGTGAAAGGCAATTAAGGAAAGAAAACTTACTGTCAACAGGCTCCAATGCACTATACAATGCCCATTAGAAAAATTTCAGGGTCCACAAACTGGAAAAAGTGATTTCCATGCCTTCAGTGTTTTCTTAAAATAAAGAGTGGAATAGGGATGATAAAGTGAGTGGTACAATGATGGTCTCATAGTAAGTAGTTTTTCTGTTGCACCATTAGGTTTTGAAGGAGATATGGGAGACCCTTTCCAAGAATTTTTTAGGTTTATAACACTTCTGTTTAGGCCTGTGAGGTTTCATACAAGGAACAATGTGAGGAACAGAAAGCCCTGCTATCTTATGAAAATATACGTTAATTCCCTTTACAATTTGATAGTTATGGGGAGGGTCCCAGGAGGACAATATTACGATAAGACAGGAAAAGAAAGTGTTGCTTTATGCTCAGGGAGGAAATTTCCAAGGTTGGACACAGCATCCCACTGTGAGACATCAAAACTCTGTGTTCCCAGGGTGTTGGGGACTGGAGAGACAGACAGCTGACATATCCAGACTCACTGCTGGCTTCATAAACAACTCCTGCTGCCAGCCCTGTCCTTGCCTTCCCATGGATTCATAAGCCTCTTCTCCACCATGCTCAGTGCATCCCCTCTCCTTTCGTGTCTTTACCCTTCTTCATTTACTCAGGCTCTTTACTTGCCATTCCCCACAATCTCACCTGGATATTAATCACAGCGGCAGTTCCCATAATGCTTCCTTTGTGCCATGTGTCCTCCTTGTCCCTCCTGAGGATGAGAGGTGATGGAGTCAGATGGTGATGGAGTTGGAACACTCTGCCCCAGGGAGGGAGGTGGCACACAATGGGTGAGCAGGAGCTCTAGGAGGATCCCTTCCCATCTCAGGGAGCAGGAGAGGCAAAAGGGGTGTCAGAACCCTGCACAAGCACCAAGGGCACCTGCAGAGATGACAGGCATGCCTTCCCTCTCCTTCACCTCCAATGGCAACACTTCTGCAGAGGAGTGGCTATGCCAGGGTGCCACAGTGTCAGGAGCCCCTCTCCAGCCTGACTTGAGCTTGGCTAACCTACTGCCTCAGGAGAAGCTGGGACCTGCTGGGCTCAGTTGTCTCAGAACTACATCTTCAGATCAAGGTATGTGTTCTACCTTGGTTGCACTTAACTCCAGTTTTGACCAATGATTGCTAAAATAAATAAACAAAAGCTGAGGGTCTGCAGTAGCTGTATATGTGGCTGCTGGGGTCTGGCGTGTTTTGTCCTGGAGAAACAGTCAAGGTGATCATAAGCTTGTAGGCAGAAACAATTCCACTTCTACATGTTTGCTCCAGGGGTGTGATGAAAGGGCAAAAGACTTTGCAAAGATGGTTGACAAATGCTGGTAAACAAAACCTTTCTGAGAGGCCTTGTTAAGCATGGCCAGAGCAATGGGTCCAGTGTCTAGAGATCCTGCCTGGCAGTATCCAGAGAGAGGAAAATTACAACAGGGTGAGCACAGTATAAGGCAAAATTATGCTTCTGAATGAACTTGTCCAGCAGTTATAGTGAAACTGTGGATTGGGAATAAGCTATAAACATGAAGGAGGGACTGGTATGGAAAGGGAATGTTTCAAGTTAATTGCACCTTGAAGCAGCTTCAGGGATGGATTTTCTCCCTGTTCCCTTGGATGGGCAGTGCCTTAGTGGCTCAGCACTTCAGTGGCTGCTGTGGATGGCCAAGCTCCCAGGTCAAGAGAGCAGAGAGGTGGGAGCTGGGGTCAGCAGCTTGCCCCAGAACAGGCTTGTGCTCTGTGCCTGGCACAAAATTTATCAGTGGCTGCTGCTGTGTGCAGCACTGAGATAGGTCCCAGCTGCTCTATCACAAAACCTGCAGGAGTTTAAAGACAGAAATATTAAAAACAGTCCATAAGGAAGAGCTTAATCTCTACTCTCTCCCTCCACCCTCGTTTAATGACTCCAAACTTAAATGCTCTGCTCTTGGTCTTGTGTGCCACTCTTCAGGCACACAGATGACACCTGCACAGTGTAGAGGTATTTGGGCAGAATAAAAAATCTACTTTAAAAAAAAAAAAAATCCGTCTAATTCCTGAGGGGCATGGGTCAGCCTACAATCATTATCAATAACTCTTAGTGAAGCACAGGGCATGGTGCAGCTGCTAGAGGTTATAAAGTTCACTCAGACTCAACAATTGTTAATGTGGTTTCATAAATAAAAACACCCCTTGAAAGTAGTATAATTTCAAGGCTCTTCTCAGAGAGCAACACAGTGAACTTTCCAGTTGATTTGCAGGTAAACCTTCTAACTTCTAAATTATCTGATGTTTGCTGCCTGATTTTGTATTGATGTGGGATGCAATGACTGGAAAGATCTTTTTGGCTTGCCTTCCCTTCATCCCCTTTTTCTCTGGGTATGTGGCTTAGACCTGAGACTACAGAAACAAATATTTTGGTAGCAAACAGAAAATTGTAGATGAGTTTGACACCAAATAGCACCTGCCTGAGCTGCCACAAGGACTCATGAGTCCTTGGGGCTCCTTGAGAAGAGCGGAGCACCTGTAAGCAGTCAGCAAACACCTCACCACCAGCGACTCATTCCCCATCTTCCTTCATGCTGGTCCTATGGGGAGTCTTCAGTCAATGGGGCATGAAAAACTGGAAGCTATGAGCAACTGTGCACTCTGTGTATTTATTTTGATGATGTTGCGCTAAACAAGTGACATGAGATTTTTTAAAAGGATTTTAGGTATTTCACCAAGGGCTTAACTAGGCGTATGTTCAGCATGGTCTGTTAAATGATGATTCCCGACAATCATTTTCAAAATGAAGACCTGTGGATACTGGAAGCTGGAATAGTTAGACTTTAACCTTCCTGTATCTTGGTTTCTATGTGGTCAAATAGAATAATAGCACTTCTTTGTACAATCTACTTATTTAGTTTACGGGAACTTAAGCAGGTGACTGCAGAATCCCCAGTTCACTGAGTTTTCTAGGTGTTCTCAGGACAAGTAAGAAACTATTATTACAAACCCAATCCACATGTTTGGAAGAAGCAGATTTTGGAGCCTTCTAACACAGGTTGTTTTTGCTCAACTTGAGGCAGAAGATCAGTGCTCTCTCTACATGGAAGTCACTTGACTATATTAAGAGTTTTGGTGAACCTCAAATCTTTCAACCTAGAGTTTTGTAGCTTGAATGAAGGAATCAAAACCACTTCCTCTACAGGCAAAGCTTCCTTGCAAGACAGAAACCTTGCAAAGAATGAAAACATTCACCAGTTTGCATTGGCTCCTAATACTAGTCTGCTTGGTTGTTACTGAAATATGCAGCATCACTTAACTTCCCACAACTTGTCTTTGATTAAGCAGAAGGTCTGGCCTGGGTTTGAAATAAATATAATGGTATGATTTCCAGTGATGTCATCACCTTAGCAGTTGTAGAAAGAAAGCAAATATTGATGACACCTGTTTCAAAACCAGAGGCTGTAGACTTTGCATTGTTAAAAATACAGTATTATTTTGCATTTTACTGCTGCAGCTGCCTCTCTGGAGAGGAACTTGGGAAAGTGCAAAGTTGCTCCAGTGAAGACAACTTTAACCAACTTATTTAACAAGTTTGATACTTAGGAAAAAGACAAAAATTCCCCTGAAAAGTACATTAATCCATATATAGGTCCTGTACCTGGGGGTGGAAGACTGAGCTGCCTGATCCATTACAAACAGTGCATTGCCTCCACATAAAAGTTGAAGGAATAATTAGAGAACAGAGAAAAATCCACAAAGTTGACTGTTTACTTACAATTTGTTGACATATTGATTTACTTTTTTCACCTTTCATATTAAATTCTTTCTCTTCAGCTATTTCAGTGATGTTGATATACTAATAGGCAAAAACACTCTTCAGCTAGAGGAAATGTTATTAAATTATCTGATTGTTGATGTTCCTTCACACATTTTTGCATGATCGTCATGGTTCTGTTACCATTTTCATGATATCTTCAGAATCCAGGTGAAAGCCTTTGCTCATTTGCCGTAATGCCATGCTGGTATATACCATCATGACAAATGTTCTCTAAAGTATGGCTTCATTGAAAATGATTAGAATAAAAAAGTTGAAGAGATGTACATCTGTATGGCAAGGCAGCTCACAAGAAAATGTGAACTAACTTTAAACTAAAACAAGGGTCCCACAGAAGTGTCACACGTTGCAGCTGAACAGCTGTTCCAAGAGCGCAACAGAAGTGAACTACTGAATAAATCTGCAGAGCAAACACTACAAGGTGAAGATATGAGCTGCTGTCAATAAAGTGCAGGAATGCACTGCTGGTTTATGGCCTGATTTGCCATTAGCAGTGATCAAGGAAGATGGGGGGAGCACTCATGTTGGTCTTGCCTGATGCTTCTCCATTGTTTTGTTGTCAAAAACTGCACATGAGAAACCCACCTTTTCCACTTAAATGAAACCTTCCTCCTGTCCTGTTGCACCAGCCCTTCCATTTAGTAGTATTTTGTTTCTCTTTAATTTCTTGGAAACTGATACCTTAGGGCTGTTCCATTGTTTATTTGTTCAGGTGTCTGTCATCATGATTGATACAGTTTAGTGCTTGACTGAACATTCATCTTTTATAAATGTTTATCAACATCTAAGAGCTGCAGAGAAAAACAAAATGTGGTACTGAGTTATGGGATTTCTACCTGAATATGACTGAAGCTTGAAGCATTCCTAAGACAGATGAGACAGAGTAAAGTTTTTGTGCTGTCCTTCGTACTCTCCACCATCTGTTGACTGTACTTGTCTGCTGGGATCAGAAACTATCTTTCTTTTTCTCCTCCCCCCCAGTTAGGCACACGTACTGTACATGACTCAGTGAATTTCAGATCCCCAGGTAGGGCCTCTAGGCACTACTTTAATATTCCTGGAAATATTAATAATAATAGGAAAGACTGGCCTCTCAGTTTTGAGGGAGATGATTCATACACAAAAGAACAGATTGTGGTTATTTTAACACAAAGTTTCATTTGTAACATCTGGAAGACCAGAATAAAATGCAGGCTCATTTACCCAGCATGGGTCATGTTTATCACCCAACTGCTCCGGGACAATGGGACGTTTCCTACATGGTCAAGCCATACACTTAGTTTTTGAGAATAATGTTTGGGTTTTTTTTTTATTCTTCTGAGGAAGGAGAGGAGAGATCTATTTACCAAATACAAAGTTGGTATCAAGTCAAACTAAATTGCTTTGAAGTCCCAAGTCATGACCTACAGTAAAAGGCCTATGTTTTTGGACTTAACTGGCAAATTTTAGCAGAGAGTGTAAAATATGAATTGGGTATTTCATGATCTTATGATCTTCTATGCTTTTAGGTGTGGTATGAAGTACATCTCTGGGAAACAATTTTCAAAACCATAAGCTCAACATGACTTGGAGAAATTAAAGTGAGGTAATCTTGTTTATACTGTTGTGCTTCCTCTACCTATCTGCTTTTGATTTATGTGACCAGGAGAAGATTTTGTTCTCTTTCTGAAGGTTTGTTGTAGAAGAAGATTCTCAGCTGACTGCAAAATTTGAGCTAGGGGAAGTGCTATCTCTAAATCACAGAATCAACCATCTTTCTTAAAGGATTAATAAGCAGATCTGAAGGATTTGATAAAAACTATAAACACCACAAAATAAATTCACAACTGCTAAATGGGAGTTGGTGCCTGGGTCAACAGGACAGAATAGAAAACCCAAGCACCTTCTGAAAATAATGAAGAAGTGGCTTTAGTCACTATTGAACAAGTGGCTGCCATTCTTTGGTCTGTTCAGCATCTATATCATTAATTGTGAAGGGATTTGTATGGTGCACATGAGCCCAGAATTTATTAAATCATAATTACATGCAGATGATGTGCTCAAAGCCAAGTGCTACCCCATCTCTTGCTATTAACATGTCCAGCATGAGTTGCAACTTCTTTTGCTGTAACAACTTAAATCTCCTCATTTACTGTATGTTTTTTTACCTTAAACACTTACAAGATATTTATCTTCTGATTAGGTTTATGCTGACTGGACTTGCTTTTTTTTCTTGGAGATCAACTAACTTATCCAGCACAAAACAGTAAGAAATTTAATTGTAGTCTGACAACCATTTTTACAGTCACCTTGCAAGACTTCTTTTTTCTGACTTGAGCACTTTCATTAATAACTGTAGGATTTCTATCCTCTCAAGTGGAAATAAAAGAATCTGACATGTCTTCTTTTCTCTAATGAATCTGAATGCTATGTTTCAAAAAAAAAAAAAACAGGAAAGAAAGAAAAAAAAGAGGTAAAAAAAGGAAAGCAAAGAGAATGTTTACATAGTTTTCTGATTTCTTCAGGCAGTTGAAACCATTTATTAAATAGCTATGAAACCCAGGCTGCCTGCGAAGAAAGAGACAATTTTGCATGAAATCTCATCTCACTTTAGTGGGTAAGTAAGTGGAGCTGTCTGCTAAAAAAATAGACAAAAATGGAGAGATGTAACATGACAAAAATGATAGAGGGAAATGAAGGATATTAAGGAAAGTAACATGGTTGGCAGGGCTCAGAATAAGGAGCCAGAATACGTTAGGAACAAAGAAACCCTTACAGTGAAACAGGGCCATTACCAAATGGAGAGACCAAAAGTTTCATAATGATGTTGAGAAGACAGACTGGATCCAGAGAAGTGCTCCATTAAAGGTATTCCTGTTTGGAAAGAAGCAGTATAAAATCCCCGTATGTCATCATGTGCTGACATGCTTATCAGTTCTTTGCTGAGGAAGAAGAGCACTAACTATTTGCAAAAGCCAATAACTAGATAATACATAGGGCCAGAAAAGGGTTCTCAAAGAGAGCCAAAGGCTATTTATATCTGCAAATGTATTCACTTAATAAATATTAAACATTAAGGAAGTTCCAAAAGCCTGAAAAAATGTAACAGTTTGAATGGGTTGTTTGGTAGGTTGAAAAAGAACTATTTCATAAAAAGTAGTAAGAACTGAAAAAAACCTGAAAAAACTCAGCCAAGTTAATGTTATAAATGAGGCTGAAACTAAGATCAAAAGGTTCTGGTAAACTAAATCAGAATAAACAAACCAAGGGGCTGGACTACAGCACATACTCATTACAAGAAATAGTGAACATTATAGCAGCGATGGCTTTGAAAGAGTTTTAATACATGTAAAGAGCAAACTAGTCAGCTTGAGCCCTGAAGCAACATAGGATAAAGAGGGTGAGTAAACCCTTTTACCTGACCTACGAGTGGTAGTGCTGTGGCTTTTATATGTATTCTATCTCCAATGATAGTCAAAACAGCACTGTTATGATGTAACAGTTCAAAGGTGAACTTCTAAAGTAAAAAAAAATCTTGGAGGAAGAAAGATTTGATACACTTGGAATTCAGGAAAAAGCATTGTGGTGGGAAATTTATAGAGCTTGGCTTGTTTTCTTTATCAAATATATACGATAAAAAATAGTAGGAAAATGTCTATAAGCTGAAGCTGCACAATTTAAATAGAAAAAACAGATTTTTTTTTTAAACGTTAATGTTACTAGTAAGCAGCCAAAAGAGATTGTAGATTCTTCAGCTCTTATCTTCAAGTAAAATATGAATCTTTTCTTGAACCTGTTCTTCCATCAAATGCAAAAATTACACTAATATCAAAACAGGAATACCTGGATAAAATTAACTAACTGTCATAATTGGAGTTCAAACCAGACTGATGCCATACTGCATTACTTAGCGCCTTTGGCTGATGTCTGTTTGTGGACAAGTAATGCTTGAATTCCTTATGCTATGATCTTTCTGTGTTACTGCTGCGGACTGATTTACTGATAAGAAAGTACAAAGGAATAGGTAAACATGGTAATGTTAGAAGTGATAGAAGCAGGAATTATTTGGAGGTTTACTTTCTAGACCATTTAATTCTATGTACAAATAAAAAGTTCTCAATTCTGAAACTAAATGGATTGATGGATATTGAACTCTGCCTTTCACTTTCAAAATGAACTGTGCACTTTATACAAGTTTAGTTTTCAAATGTTGATTTCTGTTTGAGAGAATTCCACAGTTTTTATCTTAAACTGTGATTTACTTGCTTAAGTTTGATTGTTTCAGTAATCTACTGAAAGAGCCAAGAAGTATTTCCTGAATGCTATCTGGGCTTAGTTTTCTCAAAAATATTTCTTTTTTTCTTTCCTCATCAGACTATTCACACTTTAGGTGAAGTTTGTGTAGGTGAGCTCTTTGTGTGTGTATGCTGGAGACTCACTGTGGTTCCTTACCAAGCTTATTAACACTTTCTCTAGAGAAACCAGATCTGGCTGTTCAAAATCACTCCTTGCTGACCTGAAGGTTGTGTCATTGTTTGGTTTCAACTTTCTTGAAACCAGAATTTCTCCTTTTGTGTCTGTGGTGGGTTGACCTTGGCTGGCTGCCAGACCCCTACCCAGCTGCTCTCTCACTCTCTGTCTTCAAAAGGATGGGGGGGAGAAAAATAGATGGTGGATCGAGATAAAGACAGGGAGGTTACTTAAAAATTACCCTCATGAGCAAAACATACTTGGCTTGGAGAAAATTAATTTGATTTATTGCCAATTAAAAACAGAGCTGGATGAGAAACAAAGACAAAAACTAAAACACCTTCCCTCCACCTCCCCCTTTTTCCAAGGCTCAACTTCACTCTTTCATTCCCAAATCCTCTACTTCACCCCTTCCCCAGGCAGCACAGGGGGATGAGGAATAGGAGATTACAGTCTGTCCATCACAGCTCCTCTCTGCTGCGTCTTCCTCCTCACACTCTTCCTCTGCTCCAGAGTGGGGTCCCTCCCACAGGCTGCAGTCCTTTAGGAAATAACTACCTGATCCACCATGGGGTCCTCCATGGGCTGCAGTGTGGATATCTGCTCTGGCATGGTTCTCTCCATGGGCTTCAGGGAAATATCTGCTCCAGTGTAGTTTCCTCCTGGGGTTGCAAGGGAATCTCTGCTCCAGCTCTTCCTCCACCTCCTTCTTCTCTGACCTTGGTGTTTGCAGGGCTGTTTGTCAGACTTTTTTCTTCATTCCTCACTGCCTGTGCAGGTTTTTTTTGCTCCTTCTTAAATAAATTTTCCCCAAGGTGTCACCAGCTTGGCTGATGGGTTCAGCTGTGTCCCGTGGTGGATCTGTTGAAGCCATCTGTGTCTGGCATGGGGCAGCCCCAAACACTTTCACAGAGGCTAGCCTTGCAGCCATCCCCTTCCAACACTTTGACACCTACACCCAGTACAGTATCCTTGCCATTTTTCCCCATCTGATCTACTTTTAGGACTAGAGGCTATGTAGGTGTACTTTGTGCTACTCAAGAAAAGTTTCAGTAGCCACAGTTGATATTACTTTGTGGAACAGCTTATGCTAAGTTCCTTCTGCCATTGGCAACCTTTTTGTTTTTGCTGAAAAGTGATTTCTTGAATGAAGTTATGGAGGAAGTGATGAGCTTTTTCAATGGCAGTACTGGGAAGAGCTATAAATTTTGGGAGAATTAATTCAATACAGAAAAATATTTGTACTTACTGGGTTTGTGTAATATTTTTACCTGGGACTCGTACAATGTCCAGCTTGCTTGGGGGATTCACAAGAATATCCTTTCCTTTGGGGTACAAATACTACAAGAATGATGCTTATTTTATGGTCTTCTAGGTTTTGTTTCCAGCTGAAACCTGGAAAGACTGTGCAGAAAGGGGAAAAATGCTGGTAAATGAGTTCTAACTGAACTGCAACATTGCCACATATTTCATATGCTTAGATTACCTCGTTTAAATTAGCCCAGACCTTGATTCAACTCCTGGGGTGTTAGCTAACATAAGAACAATGTCCACATTTGTAAGCAGGACCCCCTTCTCATCAGGAGTCTGAAACAGAGCGTGATGGAGCTGGCTGAAGCAGGGGGCTGAGAGCCAGCCTGCGGCTGTGGGATTCCTTCCGTAAGGAATTTGAAATAACTCCTCTCCTGTAAACTTCCAAAGCAAGATGCATGACAGTTTCCTTTGCAAAAGCCCTAGCTCAGTAACAGTGAGAGAACATGGTCCAGCAGTTCCTTGAAGTGGAACAGCAGAGCCAGTAAGACAATAGCATAGCTGTGCAAGTAAGCTACTTTGAGGGAAGAGGCAGTAGTAAGTCTTGTGACTGATTTATGACAGGGAAATGAAGACTATGCAGTGGTATGTAAAGCTTATGCACCAGCTGAACCAATCAGTTGCCCCACACTTTCTGGTCTGCATGAAACAGATAGGCTTTTTTTTATTTCTAGGAATAGAGGAATAAATGAACTTTTTTCTCTTTTAAGCTCTCCCTGACAGCACAAATTCTAATGGCTGCACGTGTTTTATCGTTGCAGAGAATGTGAGTTATTGCAGTTCTCTCTCTGTGCAGTGAGTTGAAGGCCGACCCAACCTGCCACCCCTATTACAGGAAATCCTGCAGGAGGCACAGCCGGTGGAAAAATGATGCAACAAACACACCTTGTTGTTTCTCAGCCATTCTTTTTGCTTGGCTAAATGTTTGACTTCTGCTGGAGTACTGTCAGGTATTTCCGGATCTGGGACTCCAAAATCAGGCTGTAGATCACTCTGTTAGACCTTTCCTCATTGTGTTAATTCTCATGTCATGAGATACCCAGGTCTTGTGGTACTCTATGCTTGAAAAGAAGAAGGAAAAAAAGAATGCTAAGAATACCAAACTACTTTTTTCCTATCAAGAATGCACAAAAGGTTTCTTGGATGTGATTTAGGAAGTTCTGCCTCGTGACTGAGGTACACTCTCAGGACTGCATTTTAGAACAACTAAAACCCTTTGCTTCCTCTTGCTGGGTCTTATAGGATTGCAATATTGTATGTTGCAGTTCAGTGACATGTTGAGGTTCAAATACAATACTTTGAGAGCTCTCACAGCAGAATTAAATTCAGACTCAGGGTGGGAGCAGACTAAAGATACTTGACATTGGAGAGAGGTAAAGTAAGAATAACAACTTTTGCTGGTCTTGGTTTAAGAACACCTTTAGAGCCCTGACAGCATTACTATGGGATTAACATCTTTCCAAAAAGCCAATTTAGCAAATCACTACAATGAACTGTGCAAATGCAACATGTAAGCTAGCAGCACATATATTTTTCTGTCTCCTTTTACAGAAAATATTACTGACGTGTCCTGAAGATTTGTAAAATACTGTTACATTTGAAGACAGAGCAATTCTGAATACTCAAGAGGGAGACTTGCTGTTTTATTAATTGGATTAAACTAAAACATTGTGTTCACTCAGACTGTTTGAATGACTCTTGTTCAATCACAGTTCTGATTTGTGTATTATTAATTCAGGAATCAAAATGTTTTTTGTTTGTCTCAGATAAAACTTGCCATAGCAAATGTGGCATAAACAGATGCATTAATCCACAGGAACACATAGCAGCCAACAATTAAGAGCACACACTAAACATTTACAGAAACATTACTGTTTTAATAAATGACATCCATTGTGCCTTTGTGAACAATGGCACATGGGAAAAAATTATTAATAAGTCTGTGAGATAAAATTACTGTTATACAGTGGTCATTATCATTGTAACATTTATCAAATCTGAGCAGGCAGCAAAATATCTGGCTTTAACACTGGCTTTAAATTTCATCCTCTTTGTCAATGCCCATTGTCAAAGATTTCATGAAGCTAAATAAATTGCACTTGATTCTACTAATACATGGAAAAATCAAGGAATATGTTGTTTTGCTTTGTAGGTTTTGTTTATCTGTTTGTTTTCTTCCCTACACATTCAGTTTGGGTTTAAGTGGAAATAGCTTGGCTCATCATGTTTGTGTCTCCAGAAAATGTAACGAGAAAAGTGAACTACGCTTGACGTCCTTTTTGTTTTTGAGTAGGCTTTTATGATCTCTCAACTGTGCACTTTCCTCATGCTGCAAAAGAGATATCATGCAGCTGATACCCTGCCTCTTTCATCTGAATGATGTCATCTGAGATTGAAATGAGTTCTACACCTGAGATGAGTTTTCAGGGCCTCTTGGGGTAACCTCTAAAGCTGACATACTCATCACTAGTCCAACTGATGTGGCTTAGCACAGCTGGCAATGTAAGCTCAGTAACTGACAGAAACTGAATGAAGACTGAGATTGAATTTACACCTCATATATCCCATAAGGAGCAATTTCTCAAGGGTAATATTTAGGTGAACAGGTAGAACAGCATTTGGCAATGTCCATGTGCTCACCAGTTCATGCACCCTGCTTTCAGTTGCTTCCCCAGGATCATGGGTGGGATGGCTGGGTGCGGAAGCATTTATTTTCTCCCTAGTAACAAGTGATAGAACGAGAGGAAATGGCCTCAAGCTGCACCAGGGGAGGTTTAGGTTAGATATTAGGACAAACTTCTTCACCGAGAGGGTGGTCAAGCATTGGAACAGGCTGCCCAGGGAAGTGGTTGAGTCTCCATACCTGGAGGTATTTAAAGAACGGATAGGTACGGTGCTTGAAGACATGGTATAGATGAACTTGGCAGTGACAGGTTGACAGTTGGACTCGATGATCTTAAGGGTCTTTTCCAACCTTGACGATTCTATGATTCTATGATTTTCCCAGAGGTATGGGAACCAGTTAAGGTAGTAGGCCCTTCCCTCCTCCCTTCTCCAAAACACACCTCTTTTACTTCTCAAAGTGAGGCTGGTTTTGCTCAGATGCAACAGTTTACATGGAGACCCTTAGAGCAAAGGTGACAACAAAGAAACTAGGAAGAGAAATAGATCTGCTTACTAAGAGTACCCATCACAAAGTTGTCCAGCAAGCAGAAATGCCCAGTGAACACTTTGAGGTGCAAGGGAAGAAGTTCTCTGTAAAGGCCAACTAAACTTTGCAATTGCAGTTGTATAGTACCATTTGTAAGTTATTTCCTTCTGAACCTAATGACCTAACCCAAAGAATTGCTGTGTTATATTATTAAAAAAAATCTTTTTGCTCCTTCCCTTGTATTGTTTTAGTCTGCGGAGTTAACAGGCAATAAGGACCACCTATTCTCTTTGCGATGCATCTTTCTCTTCAGAGGATGGCTACTAAATAGTTTCAGTTCACATAAAAATAGTTAGTATATAAAGTAACTCCTTTTGTGGCCCATGAACACTCTGTTTTTCTTGCACTGCATTAAGGGGATGGTTAGAGTGTAAGCCACGTGGTTTGCCCTGGAGTGTGGAGGAAACATCACATCTTCAAGAGAAGTAGTTAATTTCCCATAGCTGAAAGACAAACTTTGGTTTCTACAAGAAAGCAGCTCCTGCCTTCCAAAATGTGATGAGGCAATAAGTCACTCATGTCACGGTACAGAATAGATATTTCTCTGGTTAAAAAAAATGCTGAAAAAGTTTTGTGAGAGAAGTCCTATGGAGTAACAAGATACTTTTCACTATGTAGGATTTAGCTAAGATGAGCTTTAATAATGATAAACTGTGGTTGTTTGGGATTTGGGAGGGGTTTATTAAAGTGCCCTTTAGACTCCTAATATTAACTTCTCTAAGTTCTCCCTACCCTAGTGTCGTGGTTTAACCCCAGCCGGCAACTAAGCACCACGCAGCCGCTCGCTCACTCCCCACCAGTGGGATGGGGGAGAGAATCAGAAGGGTAAAAGGGAGAAAACTCGTGGGTTGAGATAAGAACAGTTTAATAATTGAAGAAAAATAAATTAGAACAGTTAAATAGGCAAAGCAAAAACCGTGCACGCAACAAAGCAAAACAAGGAATTCATGTTCCCCCCTTCCTTCTTCTTCCCCCAGCTTATATACTGAGCATGACGTCACATGGTATGGAATAGCCCTTGGGCCAGTCTGGGTCAGCACCCCCCTCCCCCCCCCCCCGCCCCCGGCTGTGCCCCCTCCCAGCTTCTTGTGCACCCAGCAGAGCATGGGAAGCTGAAAAGTCCTTGACCAGTGTGAGCACCACTTAGCACCTATTTAGCAACAGCTTAGCACTACTTCGCAAGAACCAAAGCATCAGTGTATCATCGACATTGTTCTCATCCTAAACCCAAAACACAGCCCCATACCGGCTACCAAGACGAAAATTAACTCTATCCCAGCTGAAACCAGGACACCTAGCTAAACAGAAATGCTGGGTTAATGTCAGCATTCACTGAGTATTTTGGATACTATTTTGGTAGTTCATGAGAAGGGAAACACAACTGACCATCCACACAGTATTTGTAACACATGCTCAAAGTGAATGGAGAAAAAAGGGAAGTATTAGCACTGCTAAGGGAGATTGGCAGTTAATTTTAGGACTAAGTTGTGGTGGCAGCAGGTACAAAGCATTCTAGTTCCTGCTTCTTCTCCTGAATAACACCTGATGGTGCAGCCTTTAAATCACACCATTTTTCTCCTGTATGTGTTAAATTCTAAGGTAGCCACATGCAAGACAGAATGCTGAAATGTAATCTGGATTACTGTGACACAGCTCCAAATTTAGGCCAGCCAGGGTGGCAGTGGTCTTAAACACATAGGCCATAATACGTAGTCACCTCCTTTCAATGAATCATTTTATTCCTGCCTACCATTTTACAAAATGCTCTACTCTGGATTGTTTACTGGGCTCTTAAAAATTCGTATTACTTTTGCTGGTCTTACCTGTCCCTTGCTGCAATAATTCAGCATTTTCTGACAGTAAGAGTGATTGCTTGCTGGCACTGCTGATTTTGTGCGAGTTATCTTTATTAGAGGTGAACTAGAAGTCTTGGAAGGATAGTATTATCAAAAAGATGCTCTTCTTCGTCTCCTCTTCCGTTCCTAAATATCCTGCCACTTTCCACCTTAAGCCAGCTGGTAGATTTATACTGAGATCCCCCCAGTCTGGCCATCAGTTTAGTTACTGCAGTCCTCTCCTTGGTGAAAATGGCTGAACTGTGCTGTGTTGCTGTTACGGCTGCAGAATGACCTGGAGATCTGAAGCAAAAAACAGATGTCTCAATAAATTTTTGTCAAAATGTAATTATCTTAGGAACAGGGAAACAAATGGCAAGGGGGAGGCAGAAGCAGATGTATGAAGTTAAAATATGCAATCATAATTATAAGGAAATTTTGAATAACTAAATGGAGGAGCCAATGACTGCAGTAGAAAAAAGCCCTCCTTGACTGCTTGTGATTTTGATTTCAAATGAATCCCTGAAACTGAGTTTCTGATAATAGTGCTCAAAGCAGAAACAGTGGGGGCTGCACAAAAAATATCATCCTGAGTGCCTTTTCACAGATAAATCTCGGCAAATATGACAGGCTATCTTTCCCCCAGGAATAGGGCCAAGTCGCTTCTTCCTTTTCAGCAAATAAAACATGATGACCTATGGATTTCATCAGTAACCACAAAGACTTTGTGTTTTCACTGTGTAGAAGGTTGGATGTATATTAATACACCATGCTTAATGGGAAGGTGCTTTATGAATAGATTCTGATTGTGTTTCCATTGTATAAAAAGAGTGGATTACTGTTTTCATTGTCACTGAATAGAAGAGTGTATCATCTGAGTGTTTAAATAGCAAGACCAAATGAAAGACAGGCTCCAGATCAGGTTTCTAAGTCTAACCAGATGCTTGGAGGTGCCCCATCCAACACCTCACAGAGGATAGCACATAAATATTCCAAAACAGCAAGGTGAGTCTTGTTTTTTGATTTTTTTTTTTTTTAATATTTAATGGGAATGGAGTTCTCATTTTTAGATAAAGCAGCCATTTATAACTTTCATAATATGAAGAACCAGTTCCTTTGGAGTTAGGCTGAAGTCTCTAGCTTTTATTATAGGCTACTGGCCATGCCCACTTTCCATAGCAGGTGTCTTACACTGCTACTGGGAGTCCTTGTGGTGATAATCTTGTGGTGAAAGTTACTCTGTACCAAGTAATGTCTGGCTCTAGACAGCATTATTCTACAGAAAGTCAAGTTCAGAAGTTTGTATTTGCTGGCTGCTCTTTGAAGAAAGGTTCCTCAAATCAGATCCTCAGGTCGGTGCTGTTCAGTACTGTGGTGACATTTGCAGTGCTGTTTCTGAAGGTGTATGGTGAGTAATGGGGAGAGATAATTTCTCTAAACCAGCAGGTTAAGTAAGACAAGTAGGGAAAACTAATCTACTCATCCAGTGTGAGACCAGTTTGTTAAACTGCCTGTTATGTGAACATAAAAGAAGCCATTTCTAGCTGCTGTGACTGATGTTACAGAAATTCCAGACCAGTTAGAGGTCTGCCTAGCACAGAGAGGACTCAGGTTCTCCTCATCGTGTGCAAAAACCATTGCCATACCACTGCATACTGCCTCTTGGTACATCCACAGATGCCCTTACCAGAAATGCTGGCACCTGAAGTACCATGTGCAGCCAGGCTGCCTTCCGCATGTCTTTCTTCCCAATGGACTTGCTGGAACTTTTACAATTAGAAAAAGTTTAATGAATTAAACCTCTACTGAAGCAAGTTTTAGCTCACTGCAGAGGCTATTCCTTCTTTATTTTCCCTTCTTTGTCTAATATTCATATCTGTCCTGTGAGTGCAAAGGATTCCACTATTGTTAATATTCACATGGAAATAGCAGTTTATGAGAAGTGTTCCTATAGCTTGGAAAGCAGCTGGCTGGGATCCATTCTGTGAAGAGGGGTAAAGATTTTTCAGGAAATAGGAAAACTTTGCTCCTGTAGCTGACACCTTGTTTAAACATTTTAGGGTTTGGATGTACTCATGGTCAATTTATGGCATCAAAAAGAGAAAATATGCAAGCCTGTTTCCTTGAGAAGGTAGCCTGGTTCCTCCTAGACACCCTGCTTTTATTGTGCTGTCAGACACAAAAAGTTTTGTTCACAACCTGAAGTGTCTGGGACCCCTTATTTAACCTCACTGGTGGAAGTGGTGTTTCTGGTTTTGTTTAATAAGTATGACGATTGAATTATAGAAGATAACATCTCAGCTCAGACATCTTACTAACCTGTCAGTTTTTCCTTTTTATATGCCCATTTTATAATTAATAATGAACAATGTTCTCCCTCCCACCCCCCAAAAAAATCAAGTCTACTTTAGACATCAAAGCTCCTCATTTAAAGGCAAGGAAGACTAACACTGACTCTTCTCTAGTGATAAGCATCCCTTTCTCTTCTCCCTCATTGATATATTTTCAGGTATTTCTAAATAGACATTATATAGGAAAGAAGCAGGGAGGAATTAAAACTAAATATGGATACTTAATCAGAATTCAGAGCTCACAGTCGCAATGTATTCTGTTGCAGTAAATCTCCTGAATTTTGTTTTATTTCTTTATTAATTGTAACAGCCCGAAAAGGCTTGCTTGAGTGGACATTGTTCAAAGATAACTTAGGAAGATACGTTTTTGCTCTGCTCTGTTTTGGACTGGAGCTGAGGATACAACTGAAAGATTAATTTCAACTTAATAATTTACTGAGTAGAACAAGCCCAACACTTTAAAAAATACCTTACAGACTTAGACATCTAACTTACTGAATTTCAGTGGCAGTGGACACCTAATTTTAGCATTATAGCTGAGCTTACAAAAGTCTTTTGAAGATTTAAGCATGACCATAAAATTTCCTCAGGTGCAAGAAGTCACTTGAGATCTAAGACACAGGAGAAGAGAACAAAGATCAAAATGAGATCTTCAATACTCCTAGTTAGAGCTGCCCCACTCTAGAGGTGCCCAGGTTTTTCCAGTTCAATAATTCTATTTTTCCTGTGAATACTTAATATATCCAAAATACATCTAAAAAGCAAAGTGAAGTTTTGATAATAACATGTTCTAGGTTAATTTACGTAACCTCAATGTCAATGCTAAAACAGACATATTGACATACTATGATTTAGACACATATTTAAGTAGACATAAACCCATGCTACTGTGTCTTTATTCCTTCTCTGTACTACTGTGAGGTACGGAAATGTGCTATCATACATCACTATTCTACCTTCCTTTTGTTGTTGATTTATAGGTCAGTTCGTAATAACTGTTTGCACAAATTGAGCTGAGGTCAATAATAGATGAGGTAATATATCTTCTGAAACTCCCAGCCCAGAAAAGGTCTCCTTCAGAAAACATGTAATGTCTTGACACCACCAGGACCAGAACCAGTTACATCCCATTCTGGACTACCATTTGGACTACCCATTCACTCAAGGCATGGGAAGACAAAGTCTGATACATTTCTGTACTGTCCAGTTGTGAAGAGTACAGTCAGGCTGTAGTCTGACTCACTGAAGTGTGTCAGTGTCACCTACCAAGAGAGAGAAAAACTAATTTTGTAGCTAAACCCATTCCTGGAGAACAGTTTCCTGTTTTCACTAGGTGTAGTGGTGATTTATTTGGCGTGTTGTTTTTTTTTTTTTTTTTCCAGTGGGGAAAAAAATATATGCTGCATCCGAAATTTTAATAAAGCCTCATTTACAATAATGCTAACAGGACATTTTGAAATGCTTACTTTCTGAGCTTCTTTCTCCATTTTTGCATCTGATAGGCATTGTTAGAACAGAATATACAAGACCCTGGGGGTACACTTACTATAACAGTTTTCATTCTTGAGTTAGTACACTTATCTTTTCCTTTCCATCAATACATGATTTACCAGTGATTTGTTTCAAAGTCCTTAAAGACAACTGTAAAGTTAGGCCTTCATTTCGTATGCAGTCTGCACAACAGTGGTGGTCTAACTGTACTTATTGGTAGCAAAATTACTAAAAAGCATTATTGTGTCAGATAAAAATAAATAAATGGTTTTATTGCATGTAAAAAGGATTAGAAAGAGGTCCAAACTATGGTACTGGCTGGCATAACCCAAGGAATCTTTACTGCTGTTCAAAATCTAATTTGTCATCACAGCCTGGCTTGGCATTTCCTTAGTCCGTGGATTCTGATGGTGATCTACTTCATCTCTTGAAGCATTTTATGTCCTCTTGTTGATCTGGTGATGTCTGCCAATACACAGCCAGTTCTGCATTTGATCTCCCTTCTTACTCACAACTTGACAGAGTGCTTGCAGAAATAATGGGCCATTAGAGAGACCAAGACAGCAAGTCTAGTACTGAGGATACTGCCATCTTTCATCACTGGCCAACACCAGAAAAGTTCTACCAGGATTGGTGTGGTTTGGTTCTGAAAGTTTCATACATAGAGTTTGCATATGTGAATGATGATGTGTGAATCCTTCTTAAAATTGTTTGTGTAATGCACTAATTCATTAATGCCCAGAAATGCTGAAGCATTTGGAAGAACATGATCTCCTTAACTGTTGAAAAGGTGGCAAGGAAAAAGCTTTTTGGGGGGTGTGTGTGTGTGTTCAAATTGTTCTGCAAACTACAGGATTAGTTATGTTGATTTTCATGGTGTTTTGGGCCAGACTATCAGGTTTAAATACTGCATGCAGTACCTCTGTCTATTTGGCTATACCTTTTTATTGTATTATAGTTATGATATTCATTAATAATTTAGGTTAACTTAATATTTTATTTAAATATATATATTCACAAATTGTTAACAGGAATGTTGGGAGCTTGGTTGTAAAGCATAGACACATCTGTGGATTGTACCTTTTTTTAACCTTATCTTAGTTCTCCGGGAGTACAAAGTAGTTTATAAACATGCACGTATGTATTTATACAACAAGAAATGCTTTGTAGGAAATCCTGAGATCGGCAAGGGCTGCGCATGACCTGCTTGACCTGCCAAGTAATAAATAAATAGCCTCCTCCAGGTATAAACCAAGACTGCAAAGTTCTGCAGTCTTTTTCAAGACTGAAAAGTGAAAAATTGAAATTCAGAGATACAGGAAAAGAAGGTTAGAATAGAAACCACTATAGGACCTTTGTAGCATGTTATTGTAGCATGTCTGAGTAGGTATATGCATCTATATAAACAGGATGTTAATCATTTAGACTGTGAGTTGAAGGAGCAGAAAGGACAGAAATTAGTAAAGACTTCTCTTTTCTTGATGTTTTAAATAGCCTGCTGCCCCCTCAGAGAACTGTCTTTATAAAGAGCAGAGAAAATGTATTTTTGTTAATGGATTGTATCAGCTACTTTGCAGAGTCCTCTGTTGATATTCAGATAATGAGTAAAACCATCAAATATGCAAAAAACAAGGAAGAACATCTCTGTTCCACGTCATTATACTGACCGTTTTGGAAATGTGCAATGTGGTATTGCCTGTCAAATTTTACATGCTTAGCTTTAGAAAACTTCAGAGAGAGAGGTTAATATGCAAAATGTTTACCTGAATTTTCATCATTTTAAGATCAGAAGTCTCTGGATTGTTTGTCTTTGATTTTAAATTTGATAAGCAAGTAGTGGTTAGATTTAAGCATAAATGCTGTAGTTTTTCAGCATGAACAACCTGTCTGACTAAGGCAAAGCAATGACTGAGTTATAATTTTTCATAGTCTCATTTTAAATAAAATAAAACATTGCAAAAACACTGAATAAATTAAACAAAAGTGGCATAATCCAGTTTAAGCAAAATAATTTTTTTAAGTGTAATTTTGTTTGCAGTCTCAAGTGTTAATAAGATTAGAGCTTAAATAAAAAAAATATTTAGAACTTCACACTTTGTTCTTCAGAAAACTCAGTAAATACCTAATTTCAATTTAACTTCCTCTGGATTTTGTGCAGCAGCTTTCTTTTGTTCCTCATGAATCTCTTTTTCTTCCAATCCAACCCCCATACCACATGCTCTGCAATTCCTCCTGTTTCCATTTCATCCTTCTAAGAACTGCTCAGTCTAAGTACATTGCGAACACTACGACACGTCCCAAAACCATAAAGTTAACCCATAAGTGTCTCATGACACACTGCATAAACTCAGGGAAACAGTTCTTGCATAACCTTGTCAATCAATACACACTTCCCAGCAGCTGCTGCCGCCCTGAAATTATGATAAAGGATACCTTCCTGCGTTGACCAATGACACACTGTGATGAAGGGTTTAATTACCATCATTTGTGTACTCTACATAATGCCATTTTTCCTCATCAGTGCTCTCTCTCCCTTATGCACACACTGCATTTCATAATAACAGACAAGATAAAATCTTTGGATGACATCTTCTTATCAAAACAACCAGAGTCTGGACTATATGTGCTCAGGTATCTAAAATACCTTGTCTTCCAAGGCAATGAAATAGTTAAGATCTTTAACAGATGAAAAATAGATTCCAGTACTTCTTTGCTATTTCATTGCTATAAGGGTTAGCTGCAATCATGCTCCTTAATTTATTTTTTGTTTTCATTCTGTTGACTAAATCCTGCAGGTTTACAGTTCCATGGCTTATTGTATGTATGTATGTATATATGCATGCATTATTCAGAACCTAAAACCATATGGAGAATTCTGTTTTCTTGGCTCCTTCTCTCTTTTTTTTTTTTTTTTTTTTTTTGTACCGGGAAGTAGTAAAATGTTTTGAGATGCTATTAAGTCTTTAAGTTACAAAATCTAGATTCCACCTTAAAAATGTTCCATACTGTACGTTGCATAGCCTGGGGTGCTGACTAGCTGCCAAATATCTATCAGAGAGTGATTTATGATATATGATATGTTCCTCAGCCCAAGTGGAGACTGTTTAGTTGAAACATGAGAAAGGAGAGGCCTTGTGCTCTCAAAACCATGATGACAAGTTTCTGTTTGGCTTTCTGAGGGAACATACAGTACAAAACGTGCCATATTTTACAACACCAAAACTTATGTAAGGAAGAAAACTCAATTCACTTAACCCCTGGTTTCCTCAGTTTTCCTTTTTTTTTTTTTCCTTTCTCTCTATTTTTTGGTGAAGTCTGCTTCTTATTGTAAAAAAAAACCTTTTTCTTTTGTTGTTTCCAGGGTCTGTGAAACAGAATTGCTACAGCTTGATTCTGAAAATTAAAATATTTTCAATAGCTGATAGCTGTGTGAACATATTTTTAAAATGAGATTTCAGACCCACAATTTAAATTTTGCTTGTACTTTCCTTTCAACTCTAACTAAAGCCTGTGTTATGATTGCTGATGCTTTTTGTTCTGAGAATGATTTTTCCCTGCAGCTGTGAAGAAGTAGCTCTCCCATGCGGTTTTTGGGATCCACACTTTAAAATGCTGGGTTAGAACAATATGGTCAGTGACCTCTAGGGTCTTGAACAAGAAAATTGCTCAAGGTCTTGTGACAGCATTCATGGATAGTTGATAGTGAAAGCCAGGGAAAAAAAATAAGCTGGCTATTTAACCTAGCTGACATATCTGTTTTAGATAGACATTCAGTCACCACAGTACCTAAGTACTAAAATACAGCATGGAACAGAAACAAACCCTAACCCTCATTACCTAAAGTAGGCTGGATTTGTTTCTTCATATCATTATATTGTCTTTCTTTACATGTCCTCTCTCTTCATTTGTCATTTTCCAGATTTTTCTGTGGGAGAACGGCTGATATGAAAGGCTGTCTTTACACAGGACAGTGAAAATGATCAGCCTAGAACGTGTTCTGATCTCAAGTAAAGCCTTTCACAGCTGCATGGTAATTACATGTCATCTTCAGCATTTTGTATCTATGGTATGTCGAAAGTCTGAGCCCAGACAGAAGATGAAGCAAGTACATCTAATGAAAACACATAACCTCTGGTTACAAAACCTTGCAGTTCCTCACTATCTGAAAAAAAAACCCAAACCCAAACCTTTAAATCTAAGGAGTCTAAGTGCAGAAGGAAACAAGTACTTTTACTGTCTTTCTACAAATGAACAATTATGGTAAAGGCCATATCTAGTCTGGTACATCTAGGAGTGCTTCCCAGGTCTACTATGTCATTATTCCAAATCCATATTTAAGTGAAGACCCAGAACCAGGGTAGCACTATTCTGTGTCTGGATTTCTGTTGAAAGGTATGGGCCCAATAGAGCTAGGGAGTACTTTGGCCACATCCCCAGGCCTGGCAGCTGGGACCACAGGACTGTGGCATGCATAATGGCACCCATCATCCACACAGTCCAGATACAGCCAGGAAGACAAAGTAATACACCCTATGACAAAACAGGAAACTGTTAGCAGAAAAAGAAACTTTACCTCTTCTCAGTCCTTATAAGGTGCTTAAACACAGGACCTTATTTCTATAATATTCATTGAGGACATAGGTAATTTCCACATATGTGATTAGCACAGTTATTTGCAGAAGCTGCAAATCATAATGTGGACTTGAGAGTTCACTTTGGCTTCAGTCCATTGAAACTGTCAGGATGAAAGATCAGGCTTTTATGTTGGACGTGCAGAGAGCAGAGGCTGTAGAGCATGAATATGCAGTGGTCTTAAACCATTAAGATGGAAAGAAGACTGCTGAGGGGGCTGGCTAAATAAACTGTGACAGAGGTATGCTTCTGTTCCCATAGATTATTTTTCTTGCTCAGTCAGAATTAAATCTCTGGGAAGTCAATTTGACTGGTCAGTCAACAGCAGAAAAAATCCAATCAACACTGGCTATTGAGGTTGACTATTCTTTCAGTTCCTGGGTCAATATGCTATCGATTGATAGATGTCTTTGGGCTCAGTTATTGGCCCATTCTGGATCTGTGCAAGTCAACAACTCAGGAAAGCCCCACTCTGAAGGCTTCTTGAAAGCACTGCTTTTTCTTGTGTTACCCACAGGTCCAGGCATAGCAAGCTATTATGGGGTAATGCAGCTGATTGTTTTGAGAAAAGATGGAAGCTGGAAATCTGACTAAGAACTATCTACGAGCCTAGAAGGCAAGCAATCATTAATTTAGGAATGGAGACACTCCATCACTCAGAGCTGTGCAGCTACGTGACTTCACTACGTACGTCTCCCAAAATTGATATTCAGTGTGGCACTTTCTTACCTTAAATTGAATCTTGAGGTATTCTGAAATATATCTTTAGGAACCTGTGACTTTTTAAAAAGTCCTGCCTCAAATGTTAACCTAGTTGTTGTCACATATTTCATTTTCATCCCATCTGAGAAAACAAATAGCATGCTGAGTCTGAGCACATTCACTGCAATTCCTGTGATATGTAAGGAGGCATAGAATATTGCAAGGAAAATAAACAGAAACTTTCCAACACTTAAGAATGGATTGACAAAGAGAGACATAAGCCTGTGAATAGACTAATTCTCTATCCTGTGATCAGTGTGAACCTTTAGTTATGTTCTGAATTAATCTTCCTTCCTGGGTGGCTTCATAGGTAACACACAGAAACAATACTACACAAACCGTGGCTTAAGCTGTTGCCAGGATCTCATCTGTCTTGAGGTCCTTACTTTTTTCTGTCAAAACAGGCACAACTACCACCATTTTGTGTAAAGTGACCCAGTCTCTTCTGCCACAGTGATCCAAACATGCCTCAGCTGTCTTTTATCTGGAAGATACAAGAGCAGGTTAACAGCAGAGTATGGAGTGGCACATAGAAAATGCATAACAAGCTACTGAGACTCATAGCAGGCCATTCTGATTGCCTTCCCACTATATCTCACAGTGTACCATCAATATTTGATGTCCTGAAATAATGATGCTTTGTAATCAGAGTAGAAATGTGCCCATGAAATGCTACCTAGTGACTGTTTTAGATGACTTTTGCAAAAAATGACAAAATGGTCTTCAGGCCTCTCAGCCTGGGGAATGCTGGTATCTGTTACTTCACTGACAATACTGAAAAGATCTAGTTGTGTTTAAGAGAATGTTTTAAGTTGTCTGATATCTGCTCTGCAGAACTGTTAGAATATGAAAACTGTTGAAGGCTATGGGTTCAGCAACTTTTCCTCACTTGGGAATAATCTGTTGCTGTTTTAGAGTATAAACAACCCTACTAATGTTAAAATAATTGTTCAAGACTTTTTCTTATGCTTGGATATTCAGTATAAATGCTGAGACTTGCAACTTGGCTAGTGGCTGCAGCAAACAAACATCCTGTCAAAGTGCCTGGCACTCTGTGTTCCTGCATGATTGGCAGGAAACCGTGTGTTTGGGGAAAGGGAAGATGGACATTACAAAAACTATAAACTTGTTTTCCCAAAACAATAGCATGATACAGAACCAAAGGAGCCTTTTATTAAAATATTTGCTGTTAGATTAGTGTGTTGCATGGATAAGTGGGGGGAGGGACTGGGAGAGGGTGTGATTGCTTAATACATAACTGGGGCTTAATATAACTGACACATTATACACATATTTATTTTCTGGTAGGCTGTGTGTCAGCCACACTTTAGTATGCATGGAACTGAAACCACCCATCTGTATGTGCCCAGCCCACCGGGGTTCATTTCTAGTACACTGTATTGGCATTAGTTGCTAGGTTAGCTTGACCTGATTAGATCTGTCTTCACTATCACAGGGCAATGCAGATGTCCTTCTGCTTATTTGGTCTGTTACAGCTCAAACCACAAGGCAGACCAGGTGTTTTTGTCCCACTAGTACCACCCTAGCATTGTGCAGGAGGTTGGCTTTAACCTCTGTGGGGCATTGTATACAAGTCCAGCTGGCTAAAGCTGCAGTGTGGGTGTGCTGAACAAGCATGCTCCCCAGCTGCCCGGGCAACGTCTCCTCCCCAGTCACTCTCCGAAACTCTTAGTGCTGTGCTGAATCCTGGAAGCTCCTAAGATGGAGGAGAGCAAGGGAGCTCTTTACGTGACTGCAATCCTTCAACCTGAAAGCCTCCTGGCTGTCTCTGATGCCTTCCTCCTGAAAAGCAGTCTGAAGCAATTTATGAGTTTTAGACAATTATACAGGCAACCAGATAACCAATTTAGCTATCTATACAGCAGCCAAGCCAGTAAGGCATGTCAGGAGGGGACTGATGAATCAGACTGTATTTGAAGGATAGTCAAAATTGGGAAACGGAATTTGCTTTTTTTCTTATCTCATCCCAGTAGGCATATCTAGAAATATACCTGCTTGTCTGTGAGACTCAAAAGCATCTTCTGAAACCACTGAAGTAAATTACAGCTAGATCTTAAAAAAGGGGATGCAAAACATGCAAATGATGACCAAGAGTGTGGTGGTGAAGGTGCAAATCAGCTATCTAGTCTGTGAAGGAGGTCTGCGGAGGACATGGGAAAATCTGCAGAACTTGGTTTTCTGTTCTGTTTCATCCTGAATTCATTGACTGTCAGTGGAATAAAAGAAATAGGAATGTTATGACTTGTAGATCTGGTTGCTACAAACATATAGATTAAGAAATGGAAAGAAGCTTCCAATAACCTTGGGATGAGAACTAAGATACCAGTAAATTTGTTATTTGTCCAATTATGAAAGAGTTTCTGTTACTGTGAAAGGGTCTTGAACTAAAAAATGTTTATAATGTCAGCCTTGTGTTGGTGTGCAATATCATCTGGCACATTTGAAGCAGCAATTGCTTAATATCAATGGTGGTTCCAGCAAGGAACATAATCAATTTTGGCAGCAAATTTGAATAACAATGAGAAAGTTGAGTTTCTGTTCATTGGTCAGAAATAAGAACATTTGTGTTGCCTTACAGTGATAGCCTCAATGCAAAGCAGAACTTGTGCTCGTGTAGATTGGGAGTTTCTCTGGAGTTACATGCTTTTCACCTACTGAGGATCTGACCAGGCACACAAGAGCTATTATGCTGCAAAAATGACATAAATAAGTTGAAAGGTGTAGAAGAAAATGCTGAGGAGAGCCAACAGCTTGAGCTTGGAACACATCACCCCCTTGGACATTAGTATATTGCTGTAATATGCTACAACTTGGAAAGAATTGTCTGACATGTGCTGTGTCTACAGTTCCCTTCTTTCCTGTGCAGATGAGGTGTCTACACATCCATGGATCACTGTAGACATTTATGCCCTTAATTGCAGGCAGATATGGTAGGTGTCCTAGGTGGGTTACAGGGGATGAGGAGAATCTAGTCAAACTCCAGGATGGCTACTTTCCTCTGTAAGTAATGCCTTAATCTATAAATAGTGGACATGCAGCATGAGGCAAAGAAACCAGCCAGCCCTAACCAAACTGAGCCCTACAGCTGCATTAGTGCCAGACCTTAGTCATTACAAGGATGATAAAGATCCCACAGGAGGAAAAGATGGTGTCATTTTTATTCCGAAAAGTTGACATGGTAGTTCTTCCTCTAACATTGTTACTCCTTTTTACTGCAAGTGGTTAGCAGATGTTTGGACAAGGATGACATATTGTAGACACAGGAGTAAGACTACATCAATTTGTCTGCATGCTCTGCAGCCCACTGCAAAGGTGTGGGCAGGTAAGGCACACCATTGAGCATGGCAACATGCTGCTCTCTCAGTCCACATGGGTAAGGTCACAGTAGCTTGGGAGATGCATGCCAAGTTTGCTATCTAGAGGATTAACTAGCACTAGTGCAAAGGTAGGACTCAAGCTGGTTAGGGCTGGCTGAAGGTTCTTTACATCATACTGCATATCCTTAGACTCAGTTTTTGCTCCATATTCAAGCTTATGAATGTTTGTAATTAGTTTATTGCAAATAACTGGTCTTTGAATTTACAGCTATTTTGGTACATTTTGATCAAACTCAGGTTTCCTACAAGGTTTCCTACAAATGTTCTTCAGCCTCAATTTAAAGCCTTGTCTATAGTCAACAGATACTCCTCCTGGTGAACTGATTAGCTGGTGTATATGCTGAGTGAAAACAAAAAAAACCAACAGTGAATTGTATTTGAAATTAGAACAAATATCAGTGGGAGAAACTGCATGTAGTCATTGTCAATCATAGTGAAGAAATTTCTCCATGGGTGGCATTTAATTTAATGATTTCAGAAATGGGTGGGGGGAACTCCATCAATTTTTGGAGAGTTGACAGGCTCATTACATTTATAACAGCCAGGACTTGATCCTGCAAACCTTACTCACCAGAGTGAAAAATATTTTAAGGCTATGCCATTGTTATGTACAAAATAAAGGAGAAATAAAGATAAAAATAAACATTTTTTTTCCTCTTTTTTCAACTTTATCATCAGCAGAACATCTCTGAAGCTGATGAAGGGGTGCTCAATCCTATCTGCTCTGAGACTCAAATCAGTCTTCTGTTTTTTCTGATGTATGCCTGAGGTAAAAAGTATAACAGTAACAATAATAATAACAATAACACACAACTCACTGATAAAAACATATTATTAGTTATGCAGCATGGTATGACAAAACAATAATGTGAAGGTGACATAATCAAATACTTACACACTGCTACAACAGAACTAGAACACTTCAATATCTTGCAATGGTGTCTTCTTGCTAGATTCTGCTTCTCCATTTAGTGCTTAAATGCAGGGCCAGAGTAAAATTCAAAAGATCATCAGAATGCCCGTGCATCAAGAATCTTGCTGAATGCTCTTCTAGTGCCCTACTTGGACAAGAGCTGGCAGCTGGGCAGCATGTGGTGATTGTAGGTCTGTAAGTCAGTGATCCTGAGGAAACAACCTCAGGTTCACTGCTCTGTTTCTGTCCTGGACTGAAAAGTAAAGTTTGGTGACTTATGGAAAAATTATTATTCAATTCAATTATGCAATTATTATTCAATTCAATTATTATTCAATTCAGTTAATCAACAATTATTATACTTTCTTGTGAGCCTAAGAGCATTTTTAAAGCATTTTCGTCTAAAAGGAGACCAAAATTGTTTGTGCTTAACTGAGAACAGCCATCTCCAAGGATGACAGTTATCCTGTGCCAGCTGTGGTATGTAATGTTGAGAAGGAAGATAACAGGAAAGAAAGGAAGATAATGGGAAAGAAAGAGAGGGGAAAGGAAGAAAAGAAAAGCGGAACAAAGATGTGACGTAGGCATAGACAGCGGAATTTGATCAGGACACTCAGATCAGTAAATTCAGTAAAAAGTCCCTCAAAGTCTTAAATGGGAAATAGCCAGAGGTTTACATTTCATACTTAAGATGAGAGGTGAAAATCATTTAATTCGGAGAATCAACATATCACATAATGAGACATACTGCAGGGTATGCACTGCCCCATAAAATGCTTTCTTGTGTAGGATCAATACAGTAAAGATGCACATTAACAGAGGCTGCATTGTGTTAGCATTATTTTATGGCAAATCCTTCCTTTACAAATTGATAAAAAGGCTGATTTACTTGTAGAGTTTAATTCTGCCCTGATCAGTGATCACTTCATCACTTGAAATGCTAGAGCAGGGGGGAATTAGAAGGGAGGGAACCAGTTTCCTATTTGTCTTTAAAATAAAAGGCATTGGACACCTGGCACCCTATAAATACTGTGACACTGTACGACGGCAAACATGGGCACAATGCAGTGCTTATTCTCAGTTGGAATCCATCTGTACACTACAGTAGCAAGACAAAAGACGGTTGTTAGCACTTAAAGGCACCTTGACGCAGTCATACCACTTGACTGTTTTATTAATTGCCCCATCTGTTAAGTGAGAACTTTCTGACATAGGTTGCTACGCACCCTTAAACCCCTTGGTCTGCTTCCTATTGGTTCCACATGTGCTTGTATTTGTTCTCAGTAGGCAGAGATTCCAGAGAGAAAATGAACCGCTGCAGATCGATTGCAGTATCGGTCATGCAGAAGACATGGTAAAACATGCCATTTCAGTCTGGATTGCTGTTAACCCTTTGAAGCAATGGAAAAGTAGTGGGGAGAGAGAGAGACAAACCAGTTATCTGCCAAAGATACTGCTGGAAGAAATAGGATTGGTATCACGACTTCTGAATTACTCATCTCGTTAGGGGCTTTCTGCCTTCTAATAATCCTTTGCAAATTACATTTCCACTGCTGCCTGTCTTAGAGCTATGTACTTTGGTATAACCAAGCCAGACAATATTAGGGTGATGTGGAAGATTACACTGCTGTTCTGAGTATTCTTGCCCATTCTGCACCGCCTGGATAATTCTCTGACAAAATTACGGTGACAATAGCAGTGACCAAGGCCTAGAGTGACAGAAGCCAGAGCATTTAAAGGTAAGGCCATGATTCACACCAGCAGGAATAAAATAAAGGCATAGTGCTGTTAAGTGTTTGCAGAAGGTGTAGGCCCACCTCCCTGAATTTTTGGTTGGTGTTTATGGTATTGCTTAGAACTATATTCTAAAACATGGCTTTAAAATGCATTAAGGGAGAACTTGTAGCTCGAAGATGTGGACATCAATTCAAGGCATTTCAATTTTTTGAGAAAGTGGGATGAAAATTAAAAGACCAACTTTATCTGAACTCACAAGTAGCAAAGTGCTATTCTTATTAGTTGAAAACGGTTGGCAGTGTTGTACTTGGCCAGGGCTCTAAAAACTTGGCGACAAATTTCTGAACTTTGAAGGTGACTTCTGTGAATTGCACACGTGCATTCATACGTTTATGCTTGAGGGAGGCAAGTAGGACCTGTTTTCTCCAAAATCCAAGGCAGCATAAAAATCTTCTTCTGTTATAGGGCTACAATAGTGTTGACTGCAAAGCCTGCTAAAGGCTACATTAAATACAAAGGTCCACATAACCCAGTCATTTTTCACAGAATCATAGAATCATTTAGGTTGGAAAAGACCTTTAAGATCATCAAGTCCCACCGTTAACCTAGCACTGCCACGTCCACCACTAAACCATGTCCCTAAGCACCATGCCTACACATCTTTTACATACCTCCAGGGATGGAGACTCAACCACTTCCCTTGGCAGTCTGTTCCAGTGCTTGACTACCCTTTTGGTGAAGAAATTTTTCCTAATATCCAACCTAAACCTCCCCAGCACAATTTGAGGCCATTTCCTCTAGTCCTATCACTTGTCACTTGGAAGAAGAGACCGATCCCCACCTCGCTACAACCTCCTTGCAGGTAGTTGTAGAGAGTGATAAGGTTTCCCCTGAGCCTCCTCTTTTCCAGACTAAACAACCTGGCAGGACCTGGCACTTAGCCTTGCTGAATCTCATACAGTTGGCGCCGGCCCAATGATCCAGCCTGTCCAGGTCCCTCTGCAGGGCCTTCCTGCCCTCCAGCAGATCGACACTTCCACCCAACTTGGTGTCATCTGCAAACTTACTGAGGGTGCACTCAATCCCCTCATCCAGATCACTGATAAAGGTATTAAACAGAACTGGCTCCAATACTGAGCCCTGGGGAACACCACTTGTGAATGGCCACCAACTGGATTTAACTCCATTCACAACTCTTTGGGCATGGCCTTCCAGACAGTTTTTTACTCAGTGAAGAGTACGCCTGTCATGAGCAGCCAGATTCTCCAGGAGAATGCTGTGGGGAATGGTGTCAAAAGCTTTACTAAAGTCCAGGTAAATTTTACCATTTTTGGCACAATTAGATGAGAGGATGACATTACAGTTGAAAAGCAACCACGAGGGATGAATGCATGAGTCCTTTTGGCCTGTAGCAATGGCCAAGTTTGTGCAAGTAAAAAGGAGGAAGCTTGTATTTCATGGGACTGTTGCTCCATGCAGTCTCTGATCTTCCTCAAGTCAAGAATAGGTAGTGGGCTGATCCAGCCAATCTGACTCTCAGCAATGTGGCTTCTTCGTACTGATGTAACTGAAACTGCCAATGACGATGCAGCCACTGGGTATCTGTTTAGTTACACAGTGTATTAGCTGGCCTTCTGAAAAGGCAGAACTTATGGAGGTAAGCAGAGTTAGGTACTGGGCGGCACAAGCTCTGCCAGCACTTCCTTCAAACTAGCTGCTTGTCCCAGACTCTTCTGAGCTTCTTCCAGTCAAAAGCTGATGATTGCACTGGTTATGATTGTTGGGTAAGCTGCTGGATAGCAGGAAGTGAGAATCCTTGTAGGAAAGACCAAGGCTGTGCAAGTGAGAAGGAGAGAGATTGCATTATATGGGACTTCTGCTACATAAGGTATGGAATATCCCTTTGGTCAATTCTGGTCAGCTGTCCCAGCTGTGACCCCACCCAACTTCTTTCTCACCCCCAGACTACTCACTCTTCTTCATTCCTTCCCATCAGGTATTTATACACATGTAAAGATCCTCCAGAGCATTTTTTTTCTCCAGGATGAACACTCCCAGATCTCTCAGCCTCTCCTCATATGAGAGATGCTCTAGTTCATTAACGACCTTGGTAGCGCTTTGCTTCACTCAATCAATTATGCCCATGTCCCCCCTGTATTTGGGAGCCCAGCACTGGACTCAGCAGCCCAGATGGGTCTCACAAGGGCTGAGGAGAGGGAAAGGATCACCTCTCTTGACCTGCTGGCAATGCTCTTCTTAATGCAGCCTAGGAGGCTGTCGGCTGCCTTTGTTGAAGGAACATATTGTTGTGTTATGGTCAGCTTGTTGTCCATCAGGCCTCCCCAGGGCCTTCTCTCCAGCCTGTCAGCCCTCAGTGTGTACTGGTGCCTGGAGTTGTTCCTCCCCTGGTACAGAACATTGCACTTGCCTTTGTTCAGTTGCCTGAAGTTCCTGTCTGTCCATTTCTCCAGCCTGTCCAGGTTCCTGCAGATTGCAGCAGGACCCTCTGATGAATAAGCCTCTCCTCATCTGAAAACTTGCTGAAGGTGCAGTCTGTCCCATCATCCAGGTCATTAATGAACATGTCAAACAGTACTGGTCCCACTATTGACCCCTGGGGTATGCAACTGGTTACTGGCCTCCATCTGGACTTTGCCACTCATCACAACCCTCTGGGACTGACCATTCAGCTGTTCTTTAATCTACCTCACTATCCATTTATCTAGCCCATACCTCATCAAGATGTTTATAAGGATGTTAAGAGAAAGATAACAGTGTCAAAAGCCTTACTGAAGTGGAGGTAAATGACTTCTACTGCTCTCTCCTCATCCACCGTGCCAGTCACTTCATTGCAGAAAGCTGTTAGGAATATGCTTTTGTGAATCCATGCTACCTACTCCAATTGACCTTGTCCTTCATGTGTTTGGAAATGGTTTCCAGGATTATTTACTCCATCTCCTTCCTAGGGATTGATGTGAGGCTTTACCAGCTTGTTCTTCCCTAGATCCTCCTTGTCAGCTTTCTTGAAGAAAAGAACAACATTTGCTGTCTGCCAGTCATCAGGAGCCTCCCCCGGTGATCACAACCTTTCCAAGATAACTGAGAGCAACCTTGCATTGACATGGGCCAGCTCCCTCAGTGCTCGTGGCTACATTGCAACAGGGTCCATGGACATGTATATGTCCAGTTTGTTTAAGTGCTCCCTAACCTGATCCTCCTCCACCAAGGGTAAAACTACTTCCCCTTGTCCTTTCCGACAGGCTCAGGGGCCTGGGGTTCCTGAAGACTGGTCTCACAAGTGAACACTGAGGTGAAGGAGGTGTTAAGTACCCCTGCCTTTTCCAGGTCCTTTCTCACCAGCTCCCCTCCCCCATTTAGCAGTTGGCCCATGTTTTCCTCAGGCTTCCTTTTGCTGCTGATGTCCCTTTAAAAACCTTTCTTGCTGTCCTCCACATTCAGAACTTTAGATTGTTCTTAAAACTATCTAAGAGAAAATCATTACTATCGTTTCTCAAAAACCTCTAGTTAGAGATAAAGCAAACATGTAATGGTACTGTATAAACAGAGGATTTAGGGTTGGATCATGCCAATTTTAATGCAGTTTTTAGATGAGATTTTAGCTTTGTCAAGCTCAGAATGGCTCTAACAAATGCATCAAAGCTTTAATCTCACAGTTTATGGTGGCAACAGACCCTCTACATGGACAGAATTACAAGACTGTTGTTAGATGGCTGATGTTCCAGTCACCTTTTTCTCTTTAAAAATATACATCTGTTGAAAAATCTCAGGGTTAGCCAAGCATGAAAGTTTCCAGGTATGCATGGAGGGTATTTAAGTTGACCTACTGTTGTGGGGGCTCCTGGCAGAAGACCATATGTGCATCTTTCTCACAGTGGACTGTAGTAAGGAGATGTGGCAATTTCCTAGCTTTGGAGCTTTGAGTCAGATTTACTATTTTAACATGGTTATTTTGCACGTATTGAAAGTTTTTGGCTTGTTAACACATGCCTTGATGACTCCAGGGAGGTTCCCGTGAAATTGGTTCTTGCTCAATGTTCCTTTTAATAGATACTCAATTGTAACTGCAAACTGTCTTAGTGTACAATGCTTGTTGAGAGGTATCCAGAGGCTGTGATCTTTAGGTTTTGCCTTTTTTTTTAACTGAGGGATCACATGGAAAAAGGTTGAGAGCATTGGATTGTATTTAGAAGTGTAACTACTATAAATATTCTGCTTTTATTTTTCAAGCCTGGAAAGAACCTTGACCAACAAAATATTAATATTTAATTTACTGGTATCTGCTAATTATTTGTCTTTTCTAAGCTATTACTGTAAAACTGAGGTTATTATTAATGAAAATTTACATAGAAGGATTTGCTCTAGTCTGTTGCTGAGGGGATGAAATAAAAACACAAATACATTTAACACCACTAACCTACAAAGCAAGCTTCAGCCCAACTCAGTTAAGAACAGCACAGTATCCTCAAAAAGAGGGTCTTTTTACAGATAGAGTTAGTAAATAGATTGACACGTGTAATATATTATAAGGTCGTAAGACTTCATAGGACGGTAACTTGTGGGAAGTCACAAAAAGTAGCTGTTGGAGAGACAAGGAGTGTATTTCTCCCATGTCCTGGTCCTCCTAGCTCATGTTTTTTGCCACCAGGCTCATTCTATGAAAACATAATGTTACCGACACGGTGTAGGGGTGTGTTGATCATAAAACTCCTTAATAAATCCTTTATTTCTAGTAAAATAGTTTTTGTGTAATCACTAATTTGACAGAACATTTTAAAACGATTTATAATTAAGAACTAATGCCCATGGAATAGAACATTGTCATAGGTTAATGGCCTCCTGCTGGTTCATGAATGCAGAAGCGTTTATTTTCCAAGCAGCAGGTGCTGATCTTCTGTCAGTGTTCTATTAGAACAACATTTTTTCTATTATATAAAATGACTAGTGCAGTTTTAAACATTTTATCTGATGGATGCTAGTGCATTGGCGTGACAGATACTTACTATACCATATTTGACCCAATGCACTTTTACAGAGTGAAAGGCCTCTCTCTAGGTCCTAGATTAATTACTGACTTTGAACAGACCTTGTTATTTGCTTGGGCTGTCTAAAGAGTACTTGTTTCAATGTTTCCATTCTCTTCTTCCATTCCATCTCTTGAAAAATCCCAGCAAAAATTAAACTTCTAGCAATTCGTAAGCGTTTCCGTAAAACAGTTCAGGCTCTTTGTGGAAGGTGTTGAGGAACAGGAAAGAAAATAAGAAGTATATTCCCTATAAAGCAAACAAAGATTAATAAAATTATATGTTACTGGGATTGCTTGAGGGGAAACATGGTTCCAACAGTGTGTGTGCAGCCTGGGTAGTACTTTAAATCTTGCCTTTGTTATAATTCCCAAAAGTGATCAGGGCCAATTTAATAGGATTTAAGCCAGAGAACTGGTCTGTGCATTCTTCTTTTTTTTTCACATGTACAGGCCTGGGACTCGAGCATGGAGAATAAGTGGTGAAGAAGAAATGTGGTTTTATGCAATGGTGAGTCTTACAGGCAGGTGACTGTATCTTCTAATACAAGCTATATCAGTGACTCCTGTCACCCTGAGCACTTAATTGCTCTGTCTCCTTGTTGGCAGTTTGCGATATGTTAGGAAAAAGGAACTGGGTAGCAGTTGTGGAAGAAGGAGGTCCTTCTAGAAGACTGGGTGCTGAACAAGGAAACAGGTCATCTAACAAGGTACTTTTTGAGAAAAAATGCCATGAATATTTTTTTAGTCTCACAGAACAGGAACTCTCAGTAAGTGACAATGATGTGAACTATATAACCTGACAAGGCAAGTGAAGATTATGAAATTTCAGAGTTAATGGGCTCTTCTTATACCTTTTTAATGTCAATACTGTCAAAGACTTGCAAAAACCCTTCCAGTTATACAGAGGTTAACCAGCACGGCAGCTGAGTATCCTGTTGGTTCTGAAACACCTTTCTTCCTTGTCACAGTCCCTCACTCCTTTGAAACACTTTTTGAGTTAGCTCAGCTTCTACTGCTTCCCTTTAAAAGGTATTTTTGAGTAGCAGTATAAATTCTTTATCAAAATGTAGGCAATATGCTATTTCCATTGTTGAACACTCTATTCAGCCTACATTAAATCAATTAAAGAAATATTCAGTTTTTTTAGTAGGAGAGGGAGAGAGCCCGTAAGAAAGTAGGAAATGATCTTTACACATCAGTATCTCCTGGGGAATAATTGAATGCTAAGACTGCTGACCAGGCTGCAGCTATAATGATCTTTTATTAACTTTTCTACTAGTGTTCCCATTCTTTGTCTACTAAGATCCCCTCCCTTCTTAGTATGGCAGCACTCCCAGGTGGATGACAGTGCAGTAAAGAGTGGTTTTTGCTCAGCTAATAAATGTGGAAATAAGAAAATATTTTCTCTGAAGCTTAGCAGCATTGTCTGGAAATATACCCTTTGTACACAGTATATCCAAATCTCTGGGAACAATGTGGAACTTGGGTTCACATCACTCAAAGTTTAAGTGTATATTAAAGATCAGGAAGGAGCTGGGCCATTCCTATAGGATCACTGTTCACTATTAGAGATGTTGTAACACCATTGATGTTGGGTAACTGCATCTGTGTGAAAATGTTGTGGGACTAATGGCTTGGTGAGATCTTATGCCATTGTTACTCTGGTGTATTAGTATTGATAAAGAGCTACTCCAGAGTTAGGCTAGCAGAAGCCGGAGCATGACTGAACCCAGGCCTCTGGTGAGACAAAACCTTTGTCTTTCTTCTCTTCCTGAATTTCCATGGAAAGTAACTTGACAGCTCTTTATGGGCAGCCTGCGTCAAAGGGAGGAGATGAATTCTGTGGAAGGGTGAGGAAGAGCTGATTCATTCCCAAAAACATAATGGGTCTTATTGAAGAGTTATTCCTGTTCAATACGTCTCATGTTTTGTACTGTGGATTGTAGAGAAAAAAACTGTGCACCAAAATACCCTGGATATTACCCTGAATGTTCTCCCAGACATACCTTTTTAGTAGGGGTGAATGAGAAGGTAAAATGAGCCACAGGGAGTGTGCAAGCTACGCAGGAGGAAGGGTATGAAACAAAAAGAGGTGCCAGTATAAATGACTAAAGAAAACTTGAAGTTGGAACTCACAGCTAAGTGCATGTCTGCTAAGTCTTCTTGGGAAGATCTCTCCCACATCTCCAGCACTTCCACAGCAGATAACCTAAGCTGACATTCATCTTGGCTGCATTACAGAAGTAATGTTTTCACCAGGACACACTGTTGTTGAACAGCAGCCCCATCGAATTACTCATGCTTTCCTTTAGCAGGCATGCATGTTTTCTTTTCCATAGCAGATTTTTTCTTTTTTTCTTTTTTTTTTCAGTGCATACTAAGACATTCCCAGTCCTTCTTCCACTGCTCAGACCTGCTCGCTTTGCTTCTATAGAATGGTCATGTATCATCCTCTTACGGTACTTTGACGGGAAGCAAAAACCAGTTTTGACCAATTTTGTAAAGCAGTTTTGTAAGTGTATAGGAAGTAGTTGTGGAAAAATGTTATTGCTCTTGCCATCTATGCCTTCTAGTTTTTTAATTTCAGTGACAAAACAAGGCCCTCATGGCTAATGATACAACTCTAGTAGGACCAGCCTCTCTCCATCCTGGCCTACAATAGACAAGAGCCTAGATATGAACAAAAGGAATTACAATATGTTTGCACACTTTACTTAGAACAGCATCAAAATGATTAAATTGGATAAGCAATCATTCAGCTGCCCAGCTGCCTCTGGAAAAAGTGCTTAGTGAAAAGGGTGGGATGATTTACACCAACATTAATCCTCCCAAAAAACTGTCAGTCAACAATGTTTTTCTCTCTTCTCCTGAGAAACAGGATTTCTCAGACTTCCTGAGCCAGTGGTATTTAAAATATAAACAAATTAAACCAAAAAACAATAGGTGTTTTTCTACAAAGGAGCTATTCATTTGTGCTTGGCTTTTCATAAAAAAAGGTGTTACAAAATGTCTAACTACAAAGCTATGTTAAAAACATTATTGTGTAGGGGAACATCTTTGTTTTTTTCATCGACATTCAGCTTCTGATTGGTCTACTTCTCAGTCAGCTTGGTCCATGAAAAGGCATAAATCTGACTACTTTATTGTACTCTGATTTTTGTGACACTTCCTCCTTTTGATCAGTGTCTTAGCCTAGGAGTAGTCTAAAATTAGTGGACCTACGTGTGTAGTAAGGTGATAATGTGCTAGTCAGATGATAGGATTTGTCCTTATGTCAGTGCTGTCTACTGCAGACATGAACTGGTGAAAGGGTGCAGAATTACATCTCTGAAACATGTTTCTCAGATGCAACCATATAATAGTCAGCACAGTAAAACAAATATAATACCCTACACTGAAAACAGCTAACAAAAGTCACTACACAATCCCATGCTGTACCTATAACCATTATTATGCTCTCTTCCATCCAAACAGCCTCAATCTCACAAACAGTGATGAGCAATGGAATATGCTTTTATTTTCATATGTTAGGGATAGAGTGACATAACTTGCCTGGGGCTTTGTTCTGCTTCTTGTTGTTTATGAGGTTACCTCTTGGTCATTAAAATGAGAATTGCCCACCATTATGAGTTCTTCCACTAGGTCATAAATGTAAACAGAGGGCCAAAAAACAAACTAGAGCTATGCACATCCATGGTTTGGGCCAATGGCTGAAATTTTCACACTATTATAAGAAAATCTCATGATGCATTTTTCAGTTCTCCTCTTTCTAGCAGGGAACTTGAACTCTTCAAACTTTCTGTAAAGACTCAGTTCATGATGTAAAAGGTCGTTAGAAGCCCTTATTGTGGCAGGGAGACAAATATGTCGTGATGTATAGTCCTGGGAGAAGCAGGAACCTTGCTCCAGGTAGTGAGGACCCTGCTTCAGATGTTTTTTCCTGTAGGTGGTCCAGTATTCCTCTTATTGCAAGGGGCTGGAGATGTGTGAGCAGGGGCTTATCAGTACTGTCTGTCCTGTCTTGCCACTGATCTCCATTTCTGCTTCCTGGGTGAAGGAACTTTGTGTGTATGTTTGTGTGGAGGCTCAGTGCCAGCCATGGGTGTGGGACCACAGGTCACAGGTGTGTGCACCAGGGTGTCAGCAACTGGAGAGACTGGAATGTCTGCATGTTGCCTGGGTGCATATGTCAGTGTGTTCAATTGCTAGCAAACATCAAGCCAGACTAGTGGTAAGTAGGATAAGGGGTTTGGGAGCAACGTATTGGAGTGGCTTTAACTCTGGGCTGGGTACTGTTGAGACCAGAAAATCTGAGACTTGGCTACTGAAGTGGGTGTAGGCCCAAGCCAGGTACTGCAGAGACCAGCAGTCTGAGCTGGGTACTGGTAAGTTCCATTGGTCTGGACCACCTACCAGAGCTACCTGTTTGTGTGTGTGTGTGTGTGCATGAAGCAACTGGGAGACAATGAGGTGCAGAGCTACTGGACAGATGTATGTCTAAGGCCAGTTACTGGAGGGATCCATATTGAATATATACATATTATGTATATATTTCCCACTAAAAGGCTTTTCTCCTGATCAGCCAGAGGGGGAACAGGATGAGGATGTTAGTGCTGTCTGTGTTTTTGTAAATGCTATTTCTTCGGTCTGTGAGGCTGGCTGTGTGTACTTGTATACGTGTATTGTGTGTATGTGTGCATGTCTGCCTGTTGGGAACATGTACTGTGACCCTCACTACTTGCTGGGCTTCGGACATGGAGCTGCAGCAGCCTCACCACTGTTGGGCTGCTAGATTCAGCAGCTCTGAATACATACCAGCAAAATCTTCCATTATTTAGGACATTGACCTGTGGACCTTGAAGTACCATCCTCACCATCTTACACTTGGGAAAACTGCGGCAGAAAACAAGAGGCATAATCCAATTCACCCAGCAGGCCAAAGGCAATCTGTGGTTTTGACCTGCTAGAAAAGTGAGAGTCATCACTGCAAGACAGTGAACAAAACAGAGCATCTCTAAGCTGAGGACACTGTAGGAGAAGAGGAGTGGACAGGAACAAAAACCTCTCAGCTCAACTAGCAAGGTGTCTGTGAGAGGGAAGAGAGTGTAAATGTCTTCCACAGCTCAGCTCAATAGGCAGAGTTTAATATTTTGAGAAATATTCAAAGTGAAGACATTGCAAGTTTTATACTACTTGTCCCAAATCAAATCAAAGAAACAAACAGAACCAGTACACTTCTCATTAAAGAGTGTCATATCTTAGGCTGGTAAGCTATTACACATAAGGTGTAGTAACTACTATAGTAACACATGTCTTATCATGCCTTGTTCTTTAATTGTCTTTCACACTGGATAGTTTTGCATTCTATCCTCTACCTTGCTCCAAACCACATAGTAAAGGAAGCATTTCTAGCACTTATCATTAAAGTCTTTAAGACAGACCACAGTGCAATTAAACTATTGTGCTGCTGGAGGTGCGTAACAGTTTGGCATGTGGTTTTTCTTATACTTCACACTTGGGTTGTGTCAAGAAACAGTGCCAAATGGCAACATGTGAAGTCTGTAGATGGTGGCTAAATATATCTTACTGTGGCTATTCTGCAGATCCTGGTTCCTTGCTTCAAGCACCACAGAGCAAGCCAGAAGCAATGGATTCTTGGCTTGACTTCCTCTGTGGCTGACAAATCCTGGAGAGATTTGCACCCTGAGTTCCTTAGTTGGAGGGAAACTTGTCAGGACACGGGGCATTTTGAACTGGTGCACATGGGGATTGGTGGAGGAGACAGGAGAGAAATCCTGAAGTGAACTCTTTTACTGTTACAGGAAAATACTGTGGCTGTTTGGAGAATGCCCTCCTGAGCATCTCTGGATAGCTTTATTTTGTGTGAAAGCCACCTGGAAAATCTTCCTGACTCAGCTGGAGTATGAAAACCACTTGCCAAAACATCAGTTCAAGCTCAGCTAATCGCAATACTAGTTATTAAGTTGTTATTGGCTTAAGTAGCTCTTGGAACCACGGAGGAGTGAAGTGAATGTGTCAGGAAGTGTAGGACAGGGGAGGTGGATGCTGTCTTCCATTCTTTTCACTACAAAGCAACAGTATCATAACTCATAGCTTCAAAGCTCTGCATCTGTGCATTTGTGTGTGTGATGAGATTTAAAAAAAAAAAAAAAGACCGCATACAAAATAAAAATACATACACTTGCACACATATATATATATATGTATATGCTGTTCGTTTGTCTGCATAAGAACAAGATCCAGTGAACAGCTTGAAGTCTTCTGTGTAGTTGCTTGTGTTTCAGTAGGTATTGTTATGACATTATAATCCAATCACAACAAAATCAAGTTTGATTTTTTTCTGTCATCCAAGCCTGCCTTAATTTGACAGGGACCGTTGGTAACAGGCATTCTCCTTGAAGGGAAACATGGCCCCTTCTGTCTTCTGCATCAAAATCCTGTGATGTGAGGAAGGGGCACTAAGCTGACAGTAGCACAGCAATTTTATACTGGATATTTTTGAATGGTTAAATGGCACTAGGGTTTTATTGCCCCAGGTCTCGTTCTATATCTTAGTGATGACAAAGATAAGTCACCACTGTATGGAGAAAATAAAAAGTGGATAAGGCCCCTGGTTGGGAGAACTGTGCATACAGCCTAAGTGTTTTTCTGACATTGGTTAGCTGGATCTTTGACAAGCATCCACGTCCTTCCCTGTGCCTGTTTTGGAGCAAGTGAATTCCTCATATGAGCCTAAGCTAGTTGTTGCAGTTCCTGGGATACATGTGTAAAAGTATGGGTACTGAAAATGGCTATACCTATATGGTGCACCCACATAAAAGGCTGAGGAATAATGCTGCTCAATCAGCAGCAAACAGAAACTGAATTAAAGTGATTTGTACCCTGATTAAATTTCTGTTGCTCACTATGAACACAGAGGTTCCTGGGCTTCAGAAAACCTCTGCAGCTCTTTGGATGGTTAAAGGGACTGAGAATATTTCAAGGGTTCGCCAAGGCAATTATGACCTTTCAAAACAATGGCTATCTTAGGAAAGACAAGCCAAAATCTTGAATAAAGAAAAAACTGATACAATTTCCCATGAAATGGGAACAGAGCAGCATGTTGCTGTGTAGAACTAAATGATAATATTGCTCCAGACTGGCAAACAGCTCTATTTTGTTTAAGCACAGAGCCTGGGGAACAGAAGTGCATTTATCAGTTCATGAGTGTCTGTTCCCTGTGGTACTGCAGTATTTGACCAATTACTGCTCAGAATGGGTCACAAGGCACTCTGTGATACAGTACCTTTCCAGACTGAAAACTTGAAGATTTGGGTAAGTGAAGCATTCATTTCCACAGTATTTATATCAGTAAAGCCTCCAACAACTTCACAGTTACATTACAAAAAAAGATAATTTTATTATATAATTTTATTATTTGAAAATGTTGCATAAAAATATATTTTCAGTGTCCAGAATTTATTCAGACATAAATATTTTTATTTTTCTTTCTTTCTCCTAAAAGTGCCGAAAGTTCTTTTACTACTTTGACCTGGGGTCTTTTTATCATTTTTTCTCATTTTAAATAATTTGCTCTGGCATAATATATGCACATATAAATACCCATACAAACACACACTTAATAATTAATTCACTTAGAAACCATATTTATTGCACTGTAGCTAAAATGAACTGCTTTGATATCACTTAGATGTGTTTTTCTCCAAGTTTATTGTAAACTGCAACATTATGGCATTTTTAGAGCATTTGGGAGGAGGTCAATCATGATTAAATTAGGACCATTAAAGAATGATGGCAAGGGTAGAGTGTGAATTATAAAGAACATCAAACAAGGGATGCAAGTAACAAAATGAATGAAGCCTGGTTTTCAGTGCATTTGAGTTCTATTTCAACTTTTGTCACAACCCTGTCATAACCTCAATTGCCACCCTTAAACCTATTTGTACCTCAAACTCCTTTTGCATCTCGAGTACCCTTGGGGTATATAATTGCCTGCATCTCTACCTGACTGGGTGGGAGGAGCAGGTAAGGACTAAGATGTGCACCAGCCTGCTGAGACAGCTACGGCCTCACTGAACAGGCAGCTGAACTACCACCCATTCCCCTGGAACAGGCACTAAACTTGGGCTCTCTTTGACTCAGATTTTATGTGTATTTGTAGCTAACAGATATTTGTTCTCTAGTTTCATTTCTGAGCCAAAAAATATTTGGTGTTTTTAAATACCTATTACTTATCAGCAATTTAAAATAATTGCAGTATAAGGGGAAAACTGCAATCCTTTCATTACCTTTCTTCTAAAAGAAAATAAATTAAAATGACCAGGAATATCAGAGTCAGAAGCTGCCGGAATGATCAGAAAAGAAGTTAAAGATATATAAGGATACTGGGGAGACAAGGAAAGGCCATATCTGCATGAAAAAAGGAATTGTTTCAACACAAATTTGTTAAGGTTTGCCTTGCAGCTCTTGGTGGTTATTCCAGGGCTTTCTTTGGGGGTGTGTTGGAGATATGTGCAAGCACAGAGTGGGTGAAACAGTAAGAAGGGCACAAATTCTCTACATATAACTGCCTTAGGAAGTACTCGTAGATTCCTGTGCTGCCAGGAAATACCTCAGAGTAGACTGCTTTGTGGTACTTTGGGGCTTACGGTTTGAGGCTGGACTGGAGGAAAACTTTTCTTTGGATTTGGCTCTAGAACAGAGAATTTCTAAGAAGGAAGCAGCTGTGGCTATGCAACAGCTGGCCCATCCACAACAGCGGGTCAGTGGGGAAAGGTGCTAATGGCTTGACTGTAAGTGGGTCTTGGGATGTAAGCATCCAGAGTCAAATTTTCCATGAAAGGAGCAAAAATTGCTATATTATAGCTGCGCCCAGAACAATACTGATGTAATGAACCCTTTAAAGCTCTTCCGTCTCACTGAGCCTTTCCCCTACGCACCATACTGTCTCTAATAATAGGCTTGAATGAGAGGTTTCTCAGCTGAATGGCTCAATATTGTAATAGGAAAGGGGTCACTGAGTATGAACTACATCTAACAAAGTCTAACTGCTTAACAGAGGCCTTTTGAGGAAAGTTGTTTTGTATATGCAACTGGATCCTTTTTCATTGCCTCTCTTCTACTACCTGCTCAAAGAAACAGGACTCATGCACACTAAAAATAAAGACAATCAAAATGCTGCAGATCAGCACACCTACAAGCTTTGCAGCTCTTTTGCTGCATAATGAAGGAATTATTCTTATTTCAATAAGAAAGCTGAAAACTTAACAAAAAAGAGGAGGGAATTCTTTGCTCAGTGACACACATATAAAGTTTGCCATACAAGGGTACTGAGACGTTGAAAATATTATTTCCTTTAAAGCTGGACAGTCATTGCACAATGAGGCCACATTTTAATAACGTATTTGAGTTAGTAATTAACTGCTACAAACATTTAGGGAGCAGGTAGGTTGTTATTATAGTAGTTTAGGAGTCTATGTGTTTGAGTTCAACAATCAGACATTCTTGCTACACAGAAGGGAATATGATCCTGCATTGGAAGCATTAAATGAGAAGGGAATGTTTTCATTAAAGAAAGTCTGAAAACTGATTTATGGCCCACTGGTTGCATCTTGCACTGGAAAAAGGAAAGCCCCATAAATAAAATTGCTTAGACGGAGTTCAGTATAGTTTCCGAAGAGCCATCTGAAAAGTTTTCTTTTAAAATAAATAAATGCTGAACAATAAAATAACACTGTGTAGTCCTAGTTGCTAGTCCATGTTTTAACTGCTTTGTGACTGTATTCCTCTAAGTTTTTGAGAGAACCTTCTGAAGAGGCAAACTACCAATGAAAAGACAGACCCTAAAAGTGATATATCAGATGTGTAAGGAAACACCTGGAAGTATCAGGACTCTTTGTATCTCAGTAATGCCTGAAGGTCTACTCGTGATTGCAATCCTGTTTTGCTGTGTACAGTTTAAACACAAAGTATATTTTCCCCAACCTACTTAAAAAAACAAAAAGAAAAAAGTCAAAAAAAGGAAAAAAATAAAAGAAAAGAAAGAAAGAGAAAGAATGTTATTAGGTTTGTCTTCACTGCAGAACACACCTGCCTGGAGGAAGAAAGCTGCTATTGTGTATAAATTCCTTAAAAGTCAGCCTCACCATTGCTCGTCTTTGGGTGGGTGCTACTAGGGACTTACATTTATATTAATTAGTCATCTTAGAAGAAAATGTATTTAAAACCGTCTTCTAAATGGTACAGTGATTGGAAGAAGAGAGTAAAGTGGAAAAAACAATTTATTATACCCTTATTTCAGAAAGAAGTCTATCATAGCCAAAGACACCCTATGACATGGTAATGAATTATGTGTATTTGAGGAAAGATTTTTCTCACGAGTAAATTTTTTTTGTCTAGTTATGTAGTGAAACAGTTTGTGTTCCACCTTTCCATATTAAGTTCTGCTTCTGAATACTTTATCTTCCTAGCATATGTAAATGGATACCTTGTCTAAAGTTGATAATATGAATAGTAAAAAAAAATGGGAGAGTTGTATATGTTTACAAATCTGTATCTTACTCAGCAACAATTTAATTAAACACGATCTGTAAGCTGGTTTTTTGGCTTCCTGAGGTAGTAAGTTGAGATATAAGCTCAAGCTCTTGCTCCAAGTGCTCACTGTATTTGAAGAAATTCAGAGAGAGATCCAATCTCCTCTGCTGTTTCTGGTCTATATAATGGACTGAACCAATATGTCAAATCCAAACACTCCTGGCTTGAGCAGGAGGGAAAAAATTCGTGTTGTCAGGCAATGAACTGGATAATTTTTAATGCAGTGTTCCAGAAAACATAAACTATGGCACATGTTCAGTTCCTATTTACTAACCAGAGAACTAGCTGCAGCTGTTTATTATGACTGGTTGTGCCGGTTCGATAGTATGTAATCATATTTGCATAAAGATAAAAAGGAAGGTGTCATAGAACAGAGTTTAGCCATGCTTTTACCATGTATTAAAGGTAATTTCAGAGTAATTAGATATAATTTGTTAAAGAATTCTTCACAGCAAATGATGATTCTGATTTCATAATTACAGGACAATGCTTACTATGGCTTTCAAGGCAGGATAAAACATACCTGAGGGGGTAGTGTCCCACACTAGACAGATCTAATGTTACTGTGAAAGACAGGTGTTTTGTCAGATTTCAGCTACACACTTTCACACCTGCAATGCATTAACCATAGCAGTGATGTTAATGAAGACCAGGTGCTTCTTCCACCCTCCAGCCGAAGAACTGGCATGAGTGTTACTGTGTGCTACCTGGGAGTCTCCCATTTGTCTCTCCAGATGGGCTTCGATGCCTGCCAGGAGATGTCCTTTCAAACTTCCAGTATGGGAAGCAGTTCAGGGTTAGAACAATGTCCAATGGAGCAATCACATAAGGTCAGACAGAGAAAACGCCAGCATCCAAGCTCATGACAAGCAAACATGGTGGCTACTCAGGGAGCAAGCAAACAACATGTAGGAAAAAAGGTACTTCATTGAGGGTATGCAGCCATATCTCTTCTTTTCACACCAGGATCTTGGGCAGGAATCTGAGTGTCCAGAAAATATCAATAAAATAGCTGTAAAAGCTGCAAGATGGATATCAAAAAGATGCCATATTATTGACAGCTGTCAGATACAGTCCAGTTGAAGGGTCCTTATCAAAAAGATGCCATATTATTGACAGCTGTCAGATACAGTCCAGTTGAAGGGTCCTTATTCCTTTAACATCTGAAAGTTTGCTATTTAATCTGGAAATGAGTAATGGATGTCTGGAGCAAGACTTATTTTTAATAAAACACAAGGTTTTCATTGTGATTGCGCCTACACAGTTTTAATATTCTGTTATGGAACATGAAAATTTTTTTAAAGGAATTCTTTACACAGAAATCTTTTCCCCTTTTCTTTGCATTACCACATGTTAGATATGGGGTTGTCCACTCCCTGCAATTTATAGCAGTTAAGGAAAAGTTAATAATGGCTCTGAGAAGGGAAAAAAAAGAAACCTATTGAAAGGGAAAACAAAGGGGAAAAGGTCTACATTCTCAGCAGGAGCTTAGTTAATTATCTGACTCCTTCCCAGCCACTTCTGGCATGTGACACTACCTCAGCAAAACAATTAACCTTTCCACACTGAGGGGAAAAAGCAGGGATGGCCAAATACCAGAACGTGTGACATAGTGCTTAACTCTAAAGTCCTAGTTAAGTTAGAGCAGACCTGAAGCACTGCAGATATAGGGCTTGTTGTTTTCTCTTTGCTTTTAAATATTACATTCTTGAACTGCAAATACAGAGTGGGAGGAGACGGAAGTTGTGCGGAAGGTATAGTTTCAAAAGGCTAAGCTGTATTCTAGTGCATGTAATGGATCCTATTGTGCTGTCCAGTTAATGAACCCTCTTGTACTGAACTCTGATGCAGGAAAGAAGTGGAATCACCCAATGTGCTTTCTTTCTCTGCTCATTTGTTACTGACTTTATTCTGTGTTTGGGATGCCTATGGAATCCTTGGCCAAAAATTCCTTGGGCCATAATAAGTTTAAACCATTTTAAACCAACAAATCAACCTGCATATATAATCTGACCTTTGCGGATCTACATTTTTGTTTTGATCTGATTTTTTTTTCTGAAAGTCAGTCAGCCTCATCTTGATCCCTGGGAAAGTGATGGAGCAGCTAGTCCTGGAAACTATTTCCAAGCACATTAAGGATGAGAAAATCATCATGGGCATGGCTTCACCACAGGGAAGTCATGCTTGACCAACTTGATAAACTTCTACGATGAAATTACTGGACTGATAGATAAGTGGAGAGCTATGGATATTACCTACATGACTCCAGTAAAGCCTTTGATGCTGTGTCCTGGTTTCAGCTGGGATAGAGTTAATTTTCGTCTTAGTAGATGGTATAGTGCTGTGTTTTGGATTTAGGATGAGAATAACGTTGATAACACACTGATGTTTCGGTTCTCGCTGACTAGAGTATACACTAGTCAAGGACTTTTCAGCTTCTTGTGTTCTGCCAGGAGCATAAGGAGCTGGGAGGGAGCACAGCCGGGACAGCTGACCCAGACTGCCCAAAGGGCTATTCCATACCATATGACATCGTGCTCAGTATATAAGCTGGGGGAAGAAGAAGGAAGGGGGGGGGGGGGATGTTCAGAGTGATGGCGTTTGTCTTCCCAAGTAATCATTACGTGTGATGGAGTCCTGCTTTCCTGAGGATGGCTGAACACCTGCCTGCCGATGGGGAGTAGGGAATGAATTCCTTGCTTTGCTTTGCTTGTGTGTGCAGCTTTTGCTTTACCTATTAAACTGTCTTTATCTCAGCCCACGAGTTTTCTCACTTTTATTCTTCTGATTCTCTCCCCCATCCCACCGGGCGGGAGTGAGTGAGCTGCTGTGTGGTGCTTAGTTCCCGGCTGACGTTAAATCACAACACGCTGTCTCCTGAAAGGTCCTTGTAGACAAGCTGTTGATGTATGGCCTGGATGAGCAGGCAGTGAGGTGGACTGAAAACTGGCTGAATGGCCAGGCCCAGACTGTGGTGATCAGTGAAACAAAGTCTAGTTGGAGGCCAGTAACTAGCAGTGTACCCCAGGGGTCAATACTGGGTCCAGTTCTGTTTAACATCTTCATTAATGATCTGAATGTTGTTGCTGCTGAAACAAAACTAGGAGGAGTGGCTGATATACCAGATGATCGTGCTGTCACCCAGAGGGACCTTGACAGGCTGGAGAAATGGGCCAACAGGAATTTCATGAATTTCAACATGGAGAAGTGCAAGGTCCTGCACCTGGTGAGGAACAACTCCGTGCACCACTATATGCTGGGGACTGCCAAGCTGGAAAGCAGTTTGGCAGAAAAGGACCTTGGGATCTTGGTGGACACCAAGTTGAAGAGGAGCCAACAATTTGCCCTTGCAGCAAAGAGGGCAAATGAGATCCTGTGCTGCATTAGACAAAGTGTTGCCAGCAGGTTGAAGGAGGTGATCCTTTCTTTCTCCTCAACACTGATGAGGCCGCACATACAGTGTCAGGTTCAGTTCTGGGCTCCCCAGTACAAGAGAGACATGGACATACTGGAGAGAGTCCAGGAAAGGGCCACAAAGATGATGAAGGGACTGCAACATCTCTTCTACCAGGAAAGGCTGAGAGATCTGAGACTGTTCAGCCTGGAGAAGAGAAGGCTCAGCGGGGATCTTATTAATGTATATAAATACCTGAAGGGAAAATGCAAGGAGGACAGAGCCAGGCTCTTTTCAGTGGTGCCTAGTGACAGGATGAGAGCCAATGGGCACAAACTAAAACACAGGACGTTCTCTCTGAACATCAGGAAGCACTTTTTCACTGTGAGAGTGACTGAGCACTGGCACAGGTTGCCCAGCGAGGTTTTGGAGTCTTCATCCTTGGAGATATTCAAAAGCTGCCTGGACATGGTCCTGGACAACATGCTCTAGGTGGTCCTGCTTAGCAGAGCAGTTGGGCCAGATGACCTTCAGAGGTCCCTTCCAACCTCAACCATTCTGTGATTATGTGATTCCATGATTATGTGATTTTTACCTGATCCCTCTTTCCATCACTGACCTGAATACCTCACACAGCAGCCACTGTCTTCCTAGCTGCAGAAAAAAAATGAATGCAAGTCTAGATGCTGTTTATATATTTGACCTTTGGGACAGCAGTTACACTGAGTGGGTGGAGTTTCTCTGTAGGAGCTTAAGACTACTCAAATGGTATGTCCTTTCCTTCAGTGGCCTCTGGATGAAACATTTTTGCATAGCCTTTGTAACTCTTTAAACTCCAGCTTGCATTGTAGCCAGCATACGTTCTAGGAAAATAAAATGCCCATATTGAAATGATTAGAACTATTACTATTAATATTTGTGTTCATGCAGCAAGATTTTTATATATTAATATTAAAAAAATCTGCTGTGCTATAGATCATGTTCTTGTTTTTACTTGAAGTGATAGTGCAAATGCTGTCTTTTACAAGAAAGTATTATCCTTCCCTACTCTCTGAGAAAAATCTACATTTTAAGACAAGATTCAAGAATACATATTTATCATAGTATTGAAGTCTAATCCATTACGACTATTCTCAACAAATTTGAATTTTGGTGAATGTGCCTTTCTGGGTCCACTGACAACAAAAGCAGCAAAATATTGAAAATTAGAAGTTTGTGTATGCTCAAATTAATAACCTGCACCAGCATGATTACACATGAGATGAAACAAACTAGATGATCGCACCAGGCACTGTCAGTAGGGTTTTATTCTGCACTGCATAGTAATTGTGCTGGGAGTGTGATATATATCTGCAAATGAGACAGCAATCAAGCAGAGCTGATTAATTAATGTTTTTTCTTAATTTTCAGGTCATTTTGTTGTAGCAACCTGAAATGGTGTTTTTTTGTTTTGTGTGTGATTGGACACAATTATGAAATATGAAAAAATTTTAGTAATTGAAAATTGGAGACAAAGAAAGCTCAAAGATCATGTTTTTGCTAGATATTAAGGTGTTTAAACATTTATCTGCATAGTTAGACAACTAATGGGATATTTTTGAAATATTTCTGGTTGTCCTAATGTCTTTTTGGCACTTAAGAACTGATCCATAGATACCTACCCAGAAGACTCCCTGACAGAGCAGCTCCTGAACGAGGAAGAAGAATGCAGAACATCTCACAGAGTTCCTGCTCTAGTGTTGGTCCTCATTGTCCATCCTGTTTGAATCTCTGGCTCAACAAAGTTATTTCACAAATTTTTACAGAATCTTTATAACTTAATGATAATAATTATGGTAGTGGAACAAACCAATGAAACACGTAGGCCAATCTTCTGTCTATGACAACTTCCAAGTATCTCAGTGGATGGCACAAATTACTTGCAAAGCACAAAATCATGGAACAGTTTAACCGTGGGAAAAGTCTTTTCCTAATGCCAGCTGATAATCAGCTTTGTTTCCTGAGGCATGAGGTCTGCTCATCTCAGATACAGACGTAAACTGAACAAGAGAGTGCCCTGCCTCCCCTTCACTGTTCAGGGATGACAGTTTGTGGCACCTGTGGAACAACCGCTTTAGTCTCTGGCTTGTGCTGACTAGCTGTGTATGACAGTGATACCCCTATGTCCAGGTTCTCTGCCATGGAGAGACACAGTCTGTGTTATCACATCTTCCTCCCCCAGCCAAAACTTAACTCTCCAACTCTTACATCAACAGCATAAAACACAATTGCAAATATTCATACTGCACCTAATAGCTGACTTTCATAAGAATGCCTGATTAAGCCCCGAGGTATCCTGCACCTGGACCTCCAAGGGTTTCCTTCTATAACAAGCACTGCAGCTGTTAAGAATAAATTCCACTTGTTCTGGTCATTGTACCCTGAAGCTCTCTTCCTTCAATCTGTCCTGTTTGTTTCTTTTTTTAACTGCCTGTGATATGTTTGGACAAAAGGCTAGATGTGAAGCCCCTTGTCTTCCTGCAGGGTCTTTGGATAGTTAAAGTGGAAGAAATGGCATCGTATGTCTATGTGTCTGAGTTTTAACCTCCCTGACTAACAGTGAGAATATTGCAGTTTGCAATTGTTCTCACTCATAAAAGAGATGAAGAGATCTTTCTCATGATGGAGTGACAGATTGAAAATAATATTTTTGCTCTGGCTTTTTTCCTTCCTATACTACTGCATTCTCTGCAGATGCTCTGCATATTCTGTCCCCTGTGTCTTCCTGCAAGTTTGGTAACTGACATCAGCCTCTAACAATGTAGTTAGTATTCCTTGTCCTCACATGCTGTTCTCTAATGCATGTAGTTTTCCTTCTTTTATTAATAACACTATTTTGTACTATTGGATGTGTAGCCATATCCAGCTGAAAACTAATACACAACATTTGCATTTAGAATGATATTTCAAATGACAACTCCTACTACAGCATCCATCTCTCCTTTGAAAAATTTACCTGAACTAGTGGTGCTTTCATTCTCTTTGTTCACTTTGCTGATGCTTGCAAAATGATGTAAGGTTTTGAATTTTTTCTTCATGTGCTGGTTATGGTGTTGACTTTTGCTGTTTGCAATAGCACATGAAGATCTACCTGGTTAGTGTTTTTCTCTATGATGTGGAGCTCTTAAAGCCTTTCCCTCTTGTAATATTTTGCATTTATTAAAAAGTATTCAGTGCCAGAACACTGTTGGCCTTTCATAAGACAGATGACTGCTTATATTGGTTAACTATTTATTCCAGCAGTTATTGCAGATCTGGTCCCTCCAATCTCTACTATTTAACCCTTCCGCTTCATCTAGTACTGCCAAATATTTTCTTCTCTTTACATCCTCTGTTTGACATTATCCCACTCATAAGCGTCACATAACACTTCTGATAAAACCATTTGTTACTGTTTTCTTCCTAGTCCTCTCTAGAGAAGTCAAATGAGAACTCAGGCAGAACTTCAAATTAAAAACATCAAATACATCAGTCCAGGCTACCTCTGAATAGATATTGTCATCTTTCAACTATTCTTCCTTTTGTTGGGACTCTTGTTTGCAAATACAGATGGGACTGCTATTTACATATACCTAAACAGCCTAGCAGATACTTCCTTGGTTCATCTGGTCCTTTGTAGTGCTAAGTGATAACTCATTGCTTAAGATACTTGCAGGAGTTATGCTTTATTCTGTGAAGGACTTCAACTGTCTGTGAATAACAGAAATTGCTTTGCAATGGCTTGACTATAATTTTTCATAGAATCATAGAATTGTTAAGGTTGGAAAAGACCCTTAAGATCAGCGAGTCCAACCGTTAACCTATGACTACCAAGTCCACCACTAAACCATGTCCTCAAGCACTACATCTACACGTCTTTTAAATACCTCCAGGGATGGGGACTCAACCACTTTGCTGGACAGCCTGTTCCAATGCTTGACTACCCTTTCGGTGAAGAAGTTTTTTCTAATATCCAACCTAAAACTTCCCCTGGTGCAGCTTGAGGCCGTTTCCTCTCGTCCTATCACTCGTTACTAGGGAGAAGAGACCGACCCCCACCTCACTACAACCTCCTTGCAGGTAGTGGTAGAGAGCAATAAGGTCTCCCCTCAGTCTCTTCTCCAGACTAAACAACCCCAGCTCCCTCAGCCGCTCCTTATAAGACTTGTGCTCTAGACCCTTCACCAACTTTGTTGTCCTTCTCTGGACACGCTCCAGCACCTCGATGTCCTTCTTGTAGTGAGGGGCCCAAAACTGAACACAGTATTTGAGGTGCGGCCTCACCAGTGCCGAGTACAGGGGCACTATCACCTCCCTGGTCCTGCTGGCCACGCTACTCTTGATACAAGCCAGGATGCAATTGGCCCTCTTGGCCACCTGAGCACACTGCTGGCTCATGTTCAGGTGGCTGACAACCAATACCCCCAAGTCCTTTTCAGCCAGGCAGCTCTCCAGCCACTGCTCCCCAAGCCTGTAGAGTTGCATGGGGTTGTTGTGACCGAAGTGCAGGACCTGGCACTTAGCCTTGTTGAATCTCATACAGTTGGCCCCGGCCCAATGATCCAGCCTGTCCAGGTCCCTCTGCAGGGCCTTCCTGCCCTCCAGCAGATTGACACTTCCACCCAACTTGGTGTCATCTGCAAACTTACTGAGGGTGCACTCAATCCCCTCATCCAGATCATCAGTGAAGATATTGAACAGGACCGGCACCAACACTGAGCCCTGGGGAACACCACTTGTGACCGGCCGCCAACTGGATTTGACTCCATTCACCACCACTTTCTCTTTTCTGAGAAGCTTAACTATTAGGGTACAGTTCCAGTCTGTAGAGAAAATGTCAGTTCCCAGTCTGTAAAAATGCTTGCAAGAGGGGCTAGTGAGTAAGATCATAATCCTTGATATGTTACAGGAACCGAGTTAAACAGAGGTTTGAGATAAATGTGCTGAGATCATCTCCCAGTGTGACAATAGAAGACTTTCAAAATAAAAAAGTTAGATTTTATAAAAGTAAACAGTAGGGCATTTAACTTTTGAAAGAGAAACATAGAATGTCAGAGAAAGACAGAATAGGTTTCTTTTTAAAAATATTGTTTATACACAGCTTTCCCACTTTCCACTGTGGCCTAGCAGGTAGGTCCCATGCTTGTTTTGAACTGGTTTCTGTAACCTTCAGAGTTTTGGCGGCACTGCAGTCTCCTCTGGTCACCGAGACATTCTTTCTGTCGCATCTGGCTTGTGCGGCTGCTCACTCAGCCTTTCCCAGGGCATGCTCCCTTCCCGTGTAGCCCCCAGCACTCCTCTCCATCCCTCTCGCTGGGAAGGCTCACCTGAATGCTTCTTATGAAAGGAACATAGTGCAAACCGAGAACTAAACAAAACCAACCTACTGTCCACCACGGGAGTACTGCTTATAATTGAGAGAAGAGAGGGCTAAAGTCCACACGCACAGTAAATTGCGACAGTGCTTCATTATGGAATGGCCATTCAGAAACTCTGCATTCTGGGATCTGCTTTTCTCCCCAGACAGTTTTGTTTGGTTTTTTTTTTGTTTGGTTGTTTGGTTGGTTTTTTTTAAAGTGAAAGATTCCTGAGAAGTGCATTATTCAGTGTAAATTCAGTTTGGCCTTCCAACCACATGCTGGATTAAAAGCGTTACCTTTCCAAGTACACAATTGTTTTTAATTACCCTGCCAATGAAGCTGAACAAACAGCAGTCAGGTCACACCGTTCAGCATGGCTCATAAGTTTTATGACCTATGTTGCACACATCAACAATGTGTGTAACCACCTTTCACAAAACAACACTCTAGGTCTCAGCCAGATACTGCTTTTACTCTGGATAGCTCCAATGGCATGTCTTCTTGCAAGGCTGTCATATAACTTCAATATCTACCATTTACATTGTTACCAATCAACTCAAGCTCCCATTACCATGGCTTTGTCCTAAATTTCAAACAATTCCTGACACTCTTCACCCTTAGCATACATGCACTGTGTCCTTCTGAGTGACTTAACACTGTCCATGAAAACAGTAGTGAAAATATTCAGGAACTATAGTGAAAACAGCCTCCTATCCCTTCCACCTGGGTTTATCCTGAAGGTAATATAGATATAGGTTACTCATATTTTGTTCCCAGTTCTGAGACAGGCCTTTCATTAGGATGAGCTTCTGAGACTCTTGAAGTTCTCTTTTCCACTCAAAATACGTACTTTCTCCACTTCTATATTTTCATTTCTTCAGCAAAGTTCTTAGGTATTCATTCAGCACCAACAGCACAGGGGGCATACTGTTCTTTACGTCCCCAAGGCATAATTGGTATTTGGGCTCTTCATAGAAGCATATAACTCTCGTGAGGAGTGTTTAACATCTACAAAGAAGTGTTGCAAGCAGTCATTACCTTCCTATCCAGATTTCCATTAGAAAAAGTGTCTCTCTGTTTTTCATGTAAGAATTGCTAATAGTGAAATTACTGCTCAACAGCAAATGTCCTACCAATTAGAGGTGGGAGAAAGAAATCTTTAGGTTTTTCTTTCTTGAAAAAAAAAAGGTGAAAAAAGCAAAAAAATTGAAGGGGATTTAATTTCCTGCTAGCTCTCACAGCGTGGCTGAGTGTTACTTAGCAGTATGGTGATAGTGTCCAGAGGCTGCAGTGAAGATCAGGCCATACTGCTAGGCAATGCATATACAAGCAGTGTACTGGTTGTGTTGAAAGAGTGCCACAGGTAATCTGTAAGGTCTTCTCTGAGGTCGGTCTCTTGGTAATACAATTCAGAAATCAGGCTGCTGCTCCCTTCTAGTTTAGCTGTCCTTGTTCCTAGCTGAAGATGTAGGGACCTGGCTGGGGTGCATAGCCAGAGTCAAAGAGGTGAATGATCCCAGAGCAATGATAAAAATAAAAATGGCGTATGAAGATAGAAGGGAGAAGGATAGGAAACAGGCAGGGAGAAGTGCATTGGATTAATTTGCCTTTGGGAGTTTTACCCACTGTTTATAGAGACAGTAAGGCAGTTAAAGGAAAGAATGCTGCAAGGATCAGCTAGACAGGGAAACCCAGGAGAGTGTGAGCACATGGGACTGGGAAAGCAGTCTGAAACAATCTTCCAAATTAGTAAATGCCAAGGGCAGCAGGAGACTGACCTTTTACTGTAACCTGCAAGTTGTAATTTCATGATATTAATTACAACCGAGCATACTTCTGAGTGTTACTGGTGTGTTTCTTCTGTTGGCATTAAAATTTCCTCTTTTCCTCTCCTTCCTGATCCACTCCAGTCCCCACCTCCTGAAACAGGATCGAGTTTCAAAGTGCTCTCTGAGATGAAAAAAAAAAAAAAAAAAAATAAGGAAGGGCCCGGGAAGGGAAAAAGTAGTTTATACGTCTTGTGGTTTTTAGGGCCTTCTAAGGAATTCCCAGTGCTGGCCACCTCCAACTGCAAATGCTTTATCTATGAATCAAACTTTATAGTATCAGCTCTAATGTTACATCTTTGTAGAAGGAATTAAATCACTATTCAGAGGACAAATTGCCGGAAAATTCCTGCTTGAGTAATTTGTACCTCAGACAAGTAATGAACCAAATGATTTGGATAGAATCAGAAGGAACCTGCAGTTTTAACACTTTGAATCAAAACCAAAGTTCAGTTTGAGGTTTGGGTTAAAGATGTACCCAAACCGCCCCCCTTGCTATAAATAACTCCACATTTTACAGAGGTTTGATGTTGGTTTGGATCTGACTTTGGGGTTTGGACTCATTCCAAGTTTGGATTTTTGTCATGTCAAATGTGTTGATTTGCTGGAAAAGCAGGGAACGCTACTTGTGTAAGCAGACAAATTTAAGGACACTTGTAAGGACACAAATTAGCAGTAGGTATATTTTTTTTTCTCTGATTCATTCTAAGAGTCAATAACACCACTGTGAATCTGAGGAGAGGAGGAAAAAAATTTAATTCTATTAATGAAAGAACTTTAGTATAAATAACATTCACACAGCAACAGAGCTTCTAAATGTTCGGTCTTCCAATTAAACTTTTACATGCAGTAGTTGCTTTACAGGACGAGGATGTATGCCAGTCTGTTCTACATCCTGCTGAGAGGTAAAGGAATTCTGATTTTAATGGATATGAAGACTGCTTATCTGTCAACACACTTTTGCCAAAAATAGCAGAATGAAAATTTGTGTAAATGCAGACATAAACTATGGGGAATATATGCCTCATCATTTTAATATCCAGGTACAAGAAGACCGCAGGATAGGATAGGGAGATCTTTGCCATGTCATATTTCCACTTTGGAACCCATTAGGTTTGACAGCTACGTCTTACTGTTTCCGGTAGTTGCCCTGAGTTAAAACATCAAGTATTTTTTTTTTTTGTTTTGCACCTTAGAGGCAGAAGATAAAGGTTAGTTTGACCATGAGCTCAATCTGAGACATTGGAGGTCTGAGTCTTTTCAAGTGTCCAGTGCCTGCTTCTTTAGTTGATCTTGCAGACATTAAGCACATTTTAAAAATCTTTCTTAAGCTGTCCCAAGTTGGACACTCTCAGGACATGTCACTCTCTCAAATTCCTTTAGCTAGAAGAAAGGCAGTTTGTTGAGTCACTTCAATAATAGGATACTGATTCACTTATTTATAAGGTAATGAATTTTTCCCTCAGATAGCTTTCTGTTTACTGTAGGAAAAGAACCTCCTGAGTCTAAAATCAACCATGTAGTTTTTGTATCTGTTTTTTTCTACCCACAGTTTGCTACTGTAACAGGCATTCACAAGAAAAATGACAACAATAACATGCATTTTCTTTGGCCTTTCTCTGTGTGAGGCCACCTGGGGAACTGTTTACACAAACCAAATGACAAGAGAAATCAATAAATAGAATATCCCTTTAAAACATTTACTTCCACTATGTTTGTTGGGGTTTTGTTTTGTTTTGTTTTGTTTTGTTTTTAACAGAGACAAATTTCTTTCTTCTTGCACATAAAATACATAAAATATCTGTATATGGAGTGGACAAGAAAAAAAAAAAATAGATAGGTGTGCTGGGAAACCTGACTGGCTGAAGGGGCCAAAACCCCACCAGTTTGCTGGGAATAGGTTTCAAGCTGGCACATCTTCTAGCAGCACCTCAAAGCTGGACAGGCGAGATGCACATATTTCCCCTTTTCAGTCCCTTTCCTGCTTGGCTGACTTAATATGGAGGATTTGTGGAGGGATGTTTTTAATGGCAGGATTTCATATGGTAAGAACGTCATGCAGGAAACGAAATTTGGCATGTTGGCATCTGCTAAAGGCATTTGGCCCATCTTGATGTATGAAAGCCTGACATGACCACGACGATGCTGTCTCTTAAAATTTTATCTTAAAGACTTAAACTAGTCTGTTGTTATGAATGTTTCTAGGGATACAAATCTCTTTTCCATGCTCTAAACGAAAGCTGAAAGTGACAACTGACAATGATGTAAGTGTGAATTTTAGGTAGATCAGAGTCCCTCCTGACTACCTCAAATAGTTTCCTGTACTGAACATTTAAAAAATAAAAAAAGTGCGGATCCCAAACCAAACTCTGAAACTTTCTGCCTGTGTTTGAAATATTGTATCCAAATATTTATTGAAAAGACTTGTTTACAAAGCGTTACATCTGCTGTTTGGATTTCATCACCCAGTTTATACCTACTGTGTAGATGTCATCTATGTATTAGTTCATTGTGAATATTGTCCTAGGGAAGTGTTTTCACTCCTGACTACTTTATATGCTAATGTTGGTTTTGTGCAACGTCAATTTTTAATTTTCACTTTTTGGGTGTCAAGTAATATCAACACTGTACATATATAGGCAGCTACATGTGCATCCTTCACTCTTAGAAACAGGTTACAGATATACAGATTTCTGACCAGAAAGAAATTCTTCCTTGCCAGTTCAGACACGAAAATTTGTGTAACTTCTTTTCAAATGGATTAGATTTATTTTATCTATATTTTTATTGCCTGTTACTGCTGTTAAACTCTAGGAGGATTGTGCATTGCATATAATGCTATCCTTTTTCTGCACTGTTACACAGCAATCTTCAAATTCCAAAATAGGCCTTTTGTCATGTCTCAAGATAATAGCAAATAATGAGCTTTAAATCTTCTTTTGTTTTTTACATTGTCATGTTCTTTCTAGAAAGGAGAGTGTCATCAGCTTGTGTTTCACAACAAACAGCCCCAAAACCTGTTTTATTTTTCTCCGTTTCTTAGGAGTAGGATTGGGAAGGCTGAAGTTGTTTGAACTGCTTTCTGTGCTTATCTGTTTGCTAGTGTCTTGGAGGCTCTTTCTTCATACCTATTTGGCTACAATGCTGGTAAAGCATGGAAAACAATAGAGTTTCTGGAGAGGTTTATGAACACATGGATGTATTCTGTTTTGTCAGCAAGCTGTTGTAAAGAGGGATGAATACATAGCTTGTGTAGTTCCTCTGTTATCCCCAAATATGAAGAGGGACAATGTGGCCATATAGATGTTGAATAGGGAGCTAGGTTACCTTAAAATTAGAAAACTTAAAAGAAGAAAGGAAGGATTTTATTTAGGTTCCAATGCATATGTCAAAATAATGTATGAAAATAAGATTTCACTTTCATTTTTCTATGCTACATTTTATGTTACTAATCTATTTTGCTTAGAAATGTTTTTACTGGATTATGAACAATTTCCCTTTTAAATAAGTATGTGTGTGTGTTTTTACAGGAGGTTGCTGGCAAAATATGTAGCTAAGGCTCAGTTTGTAACCAGAAGAGAAAAGTATTAATGCTCATTGCACTTAATTCAGTGGGCTAAGCCAATCAACATTCAAACAGGTGAAGCCAAGTTTGATCCATTTCCAAAGAGATGCCTTAAATCCTGAAGGAGACAAAACTCTGCATTCTCTATGTGCTTACCAAACTATAATGCAAGTAAGGTCAGTTGATCAGATTTTTTTTTTTTTTTGCAACAGTTCTACACCTGAAACTGACAAAAAAGCTGTTTCCTTGATATCAGAACTTTTTCTTGTGACAGAAATTTTTGAAATAAGGTGTTCAGATTCTCAACCAGATTTAGCTTTTATACAACATTATACTACCACCATATCAGGGTTGGGTGTAATGGAAGACAAGTATCTCAGATTTTTTACTTTCTATTGCATTTAAAATGATCAATTAACTTTGTTCTGATGTGGAAGATGAGCAAATTTGGAATTCTGAGTGCAATGAAACCACTTCTGTTAGTTCCCATAATAACAGATCCTGAACCAGGCCAGCTGGCATGCTCTCACCTTGAAAGGTGTCAGCACAACTCTTGGATGCTTGGATGACCTACTCATACAAATAAGCACTTGGATCTGTCACATGCTGGTGTCAAGCTCTGCCTCATCTTGTGGTCTGACAGCTGTAATATTCTGCCCATCATGTCTCTCCACCCTGGTTTGCTGAAATGCCTTAAGGATATTGAACCAGAGTAAGCCAGGTGCATCCATTGACTTATACTTAGTTTTAGAAAGTGGATAGCAATGTGTTTTTTTTTTTTTTTGTTGCTGTCATTTTTGTAATATGCTGCAGGCTAGCTAGATGGAAATTACAAACAATTTTATGATAGTTCATGGTGGGGGTCTGCAGACATCCATTACAATACTGTCACACTTTGAAGTGACTCTGCTTCCTAGTAAACAAATAGCTTTTTCTGAGTGCCTCGACTGTTCTCTGCTTCTCAGGAGCTGGGAATTCTGTGACAGGCAGAATCTACACTTGAATAGTAGTGTGTCTGGTAAGTTCAAAGTGTCTGCTGCAGCCCCTTTCCAGCGGTTTCAGTGGTATACAATTAATTGATTTGTAGTATCAGTGTGCCATAAATAAGGTGTCATTAGTGGATCAGCAAGAAAAAAACCAAAACAAACAACTTAGGAATCAACTGTGAGTGTAAACATGTACTGCACAGTTAACCTGAATTTTTGGCATGCACATCTAACTGGAATTAACACCCAAGACTGCAAATGTTCCCAGAGCAAAGCCCTACCTCTGATACTACAACACCATTGTTTCTGCTGTTGATCTGTTTGGGCTTGAGGATATCGCCTTTATCCTAAAACATCCCAATATTTGTCCCCAGTCATTGCAGCAATTCCTTCTAGAGGAATTGTGCAAAGTGAGCTAGATGACCATCACCATAAGTGAAGTGTTACAAATCCTTCTTCTTCCAGGAACCATACTTGATGGTCTATATTGGCACTTTGCTTTTTAACCACTTAAATGTATTTCGATGACTGCTGCAGCACCTGAACGTGGTCAGAGATACAAGTGGTCTTGTAGCAGTTTCTCTGGAAAGCCACAATTTCAGTTTAGATTTGAGATTTAGTCCCACTTACAGCAGGAAGTGGGACAAGGGCTATGGGAGATAATGAGGTGCAGAATATCAATGTAAGAGGAAATATCACTTCACTAACGGGAAGCAGGAACTGGGGATACAATGCAGAGATTGGTACTCCTGGAGGACACTGAAGAGGTACGTTTTGCTGCACTAGGTAAGGCAGGAAAGATTACCAGCTGTCTCTGGAAGCCCTAAAGCCACATTTGCATGATGCTACTCTGAGTTAATAAAATTTCTGTTTCCAAGGTGATTAAAGTGACGAAATGTCCATTTATGACACAGCACAAATAAACTTGTGAGAAGATTTTGAGTGAGAACTGAGGCACTTCTTCCAAAGGGCTTTTCTACCTCTCGAATGAATATTAGTTAACTTCAGTAACTGTCATATAGGGCAGTATCAAACAGCTGACCGCAGATATGAAGTTGTACGAGCTCACTTGATGATAATTGATTTTTTTTTCTTAAAATTTCCTAAGTCCTACAGTAATTGCTCTTGCAAGGAAGGACTAAATTTGAAATATTTATCTATGGAATTTCATGCTCATAGTTTATTCTAGTATAAAGTGGGAAGATGAGTTCAAAATCTTTTTCATGCTCTATTAATTAAGTGCCTAGAAAATTATTCAATTGACTTTTCATTTCTTTTACCAATCCCCTACTGCTGACACAACTTTTGACACTTGGGATTCAGACTTGCTCTTTGGGCAGACTGGTTCTTCAATATATCAAAATGTATAAAGTTTTTCTTGTTGGCCATGGATTTTCCTCCTCTTCTCTAGAAATCGTCAGTGGAGCCTTATTTGACTTCTAGTTTCATGGTACAATCTATGATACTACAATCCCGGAATGGATAATAAAACTTTTTTCTCAGTTAATTTTTTCACTTGTTACAATCCTTTTTGCATCTGTTACTTCTGGACTGTGTTATTCTATGCCTTTGGGGGTGACTGTCATCTGAGTGGCCTGTGTTATTAGCTGTTGCAAATGAAATGACACTGAAATATGCTAGCTCATATTTTCATTTTCTTCGTTGTCATCAGTTCATAGTTAAATCCAGTATCAAAGCAAAATAAGCACAACCTGGTTTACACCTTCCCAGTTTTTGCAGGCAATTACCAAGCAGCAGTCTTATTGTGTAGGTTCATGCTAACATATGACCACCTATGTGTGTCTTCCTGTCTAAAAAGGCCACATCTACCTGTCTGCTGTTTCTTCTTCATGGACTAAATTCTTGGGCAATCACAAAGCTTTTCAGAAGCCAGGCTTAGTTTCCTCTGTCCTTACCATAGGACTTTTCCGTTCCATGTGGCATTCTGTAGACTCCTTAGATTCAATTCACCTTTGATTTGAGTGATAATGCTTTCTGATACTTTGTAGCACAAAATCTGGAAACAGAAAACCCACTTTTCACAGAGTGCTACACAATCTCAATTTGCATTTATATAATGCTTTTTATTCAGAGGGAATCAAATGTGTTTTTAGCCCTGCTTTAGCAGATAAGCTGTTCCCCTGCAGCCTTAGGAACTCAATACATACATGCACTAAAATGCAACTGCCATGGAGATGGAATTTCATTGTGAGAAGGGTATTGCAGTGACCATAATGAAGAAAGAATGACTTTGAATGCACAGCTGAGCCATTACTTTTCCACAAAGTGATGCAAGATTTTAAATTCATTTAAGAAGAAAACATGTCCCTTAGTTTCTATGGTTGACCATGGAGGGATAATATAAGCTTCCTAGAACTCATTTATCTTGAACGCAAGAAGTAACAAGACTTGACAGTAATGTACTAATAGTAATAAAGATTGAAGCAATGAGGATTGAAGGAACCTCATGAAGTTCAACAACAGGAAGTGCAAGGTCCTGCACCTGGTGAGGAACAACTCCGTGCACCACTATATGCTGGGGACTGCCAAGCTGGAAAGCAGTTTGGCAGAAAAGGACCTTGGGATCTTGGTGGACACCAAGTTGAAGAGGAGCCAACAATTTGCCCTTGCCACAAAGAAGGCAAATGGGATCCTGTGCTGCATTAGACAAAGTGTTGCCAGCAAGTTGAAGGACGTGATCCTTTCTTTCTTCTCAGCACTGAGGAGGCTGCACATGCAGTGCCAGGTTCAGTTCTGGGCTCCCCAGTACAAGAGAGACATGGACATACTGGAGAGAGTCCAGGAAAGGGCCACAAAGATGATGAAGGGACTGCAACATCTCTTCTACCAGGAAAGGCTGATATTGCATGATAATGCTTAGGAAAGTTGATTGTTTAATCTTGCTAAGTGTTGGAGGGCTGAGGGCCATCAGTACTGCAGTTTGGCTGAAGAGAAGCTGTTCTTACTTTTTTTACTCCAACAGTTGCACTCTCAGTCTGTTTTCACATTCTTTATCTGTTGCAATGCATACAAGTAATAATTTTGGAATTCATACAAAACCAAAGTTCCTCTGAGCAAAGGAGTATCTTTGGTCAAGCTTTCTTTACTAGATTTCAGGGCAGCTTGGTACTGGATGATATGTTGCCCCCACAAAAATGAAGGCAGCTTTAACTCTCAGTTTGTCTTTGCTGACCACTGTGCAGTCCTTGTCTTTCCCTCTCAGTACACATCCTATGTTGATGACACACAAATAGATGATCTTCCCTTTCTGCCGCCTTAGAGGTTTGAGAAGATTGCAATTTGCCCTGAGTTCACTTGTAAACTTGGATGGATATTCTTTCAGCAAGACAGTCTTACTAGAAGTCCCCTTGGATTCCTTGAACAAGAAAACTGGTGTGCAACTATACATTCATGGTTTACACTCCTCCTCCTCACTTATGTAGCAAAGTGGACATAACCTATGTGTTTTTTTTTTTCCTCATGAGCTGTTAAATCGCAACAGTTAATACTGAACTGTATTACCACATGTAGCTGAAATCCTCATAATTGGTATGAATATGATTAAAGAAATCCCTTACCCCTGAGGCTTCTGAGTGAGTTTGCTTCATTTGTTGACTGATAAGGGTTGTCATATTTGACCTAACATCAAAAGTGTGGAGAGGAAAAACAGAAACAAACCAAACTCTATTTTTTTTTTGAGGTTGAGTAGGAAATTTGTAAGTTACATGAGTACAAATAATTATGTCTCTTCACACTGTACTTGTTGAGATGTAGAGGTGTTTTATTCTTGGGGGATTTTGAGCAAACAGTTGCCACCACTGGGGCAATGTGTGGCCCAATGTGTGGCCCAGTTCCATGGAAAGCACATAGCCTATAGGTAAAACTGAAGGGAACAGAAACATTAATTGATTTATCTTAATTACAAAAATACATCCGTTTTCCCATCTTGGCTGTGTTTAACAGTTACTTCTAAGCACTGTAAAACATGCCTCTATACATATCTTTGGAAGGCTGCAAACAGAAATTAGGGATTTTCTCCTTTACATTCATGAAAAGGAGAACATTTTTTTCTTTTTTCTTGAAGTCACTATTTTTAATTATGGTTAGGGATGGATAATAGGGCAATAATAACCATTTAAACTATATCGGCCGGATTCTCACATGGTGTCACTTTGCATTAGTTTATCTGAGTAGAGGAAATGATTTTTTATGATATTAAACCAGTTGAAGGTAGTGAAATTATCTAGTCTCATCAGTTATGGCAGCTCAGAGTATGCACAGTAATGCTTCTGAAAACAAAGCAAAATACACAAGCATAAGAAGCAGAGAGATTTTAAGTACAGACGGATAGAGGTAGATGGTCCAGCTACCTCTTTAAAATTATGGTGGCAAAACAGGATGATTTAAACAGAAGATTGGGAGGAGAGATTTCTAATCGTGACTGCTGGATCCTTGCTTTAATGTAATTATGTTTATGATAATAGGGCATAGAGGCTACGCCCTATTAAAAAAAAAAGACACTCAGAATTGCTCTGAATTACTTGTTGCAGAGAAGAGGGAAAAACAGGACAGAGAGAAAGCTCAACTGCAATAAAGAGCGTGAACAATGCAGCAACAGCAGATGCCACCCTGGTGTGAGGACTGGGGAGGGAACATGTGGTGAGGTGAGGAAGATTACTTAAAGGAAATGGGATGAAGAGAAGGAAAAGTAAAAGAGACAGGATAAAATAAGAAGAGGATAGAGGGGCAAGTGTAGTTAAGAAGAACAGGAAAGGAGAGCTGTGTCAAGCTGGTCATTTTCTTTTTATGCCTGAGGGGTCTTGCTTTAATCACTTTTGCAGCCATCCTCCATAGTTCTTTCCCCAAGGTGAGTTCCCCAAGAGGAAAGGCATCTCTCCAAAATATGAAGGGTTCTGGGGGAGGAAGCTGAACCTTGCAATGACTGCTTCCCATTTAGTCTTTTTTCTCCCTAATTTCACTGCTGCTTCTTTTAACTTGGCAGCTTATCTAATCATGAGTCTCAGTTTCTCCAGGTGTGAAAGTAGCTATCATCTGAAGATGAAAAGTGCTATAAAAATGCTCAATCATTCTTGTTCATGTCAGGCTTTGCAATGAAACTCATTTCTCACTTGTCACCTGTCTGTGCTTGTTCTTCATAATCTTTTTAATGAATCTGTTATCATCAAACTGAGCTCTGAGATGAGCTCAGGAATATATATTATCAGTTTTAAAGAACTGAAGGTGAGGATGACTCCAGAGATGGAAAGTTTTTAGCATTTATTATTTTGGAGGGGCTTCTATGGCTACCAGTGATGTAAGCTTTAGGCTAGACTAATCAGTATGCAGGTGCTGTTCTGCCATCTAACCTTATCTGAAACTGCAATACAATTCAGATCAAAAAGTTACTTGGTAATTTTGAGATGGATGGACAGTTTCCTAAGTTCTTTAAAGATTTTAGTCAAATGCTTGTAGTTAAAAACTTCTTTGGTCTTCTGGCACAAAAATAAAGTGGTAAAAGTTTTCTAGGTAAAAACGTGTGGCAAAAACTTTCAATCTACAGGAAATAAATGTGTGATCTTCATACTAAACATGCCTATGATAAGTTTTTAAATTGACACTTGAAAATTAATGAAACATATCATTAATTTCACAGATTCAAATTTACATTTCAAGGCTTTTACCTGGAAATAGTTGGCAAAGCCTCTTTTCCCCGTGCAGGATGGTCTCACAGTTTTTTTGAGCATGATCTTTGTGTGAGACAAGTTCCCCACTACTAAGGTTAAGTTTTAAAACTAAAGGAAAAAGAAAGACATAGCAATAGATGAGTAATTTTAACTGCTATCATTGCTGGAATATTCCAGCCTCTTATTCCTTGAGTTTGATATTTTTCCTTCATTAGCATCTGAATAACCCCAGACCTTATCTCTATGGATCTTTTTCACTTTCTAACCCAATTCATAGCAGTAGTTATGAGAGGAAAATTTCACATGTGAAAAACTTTAAACTCCTGTTAAATTCTATCAAGTATGTCCATTTACTCATCATAAACCACACACTTAGATGACTAATCCTTAAATTCTCATGTTTATTATGCAGGATAACCATAATTTCTGAGTTAAAAACTTTGTGATGCTTTAATAAGAAATGCTTCAGTAACTTTAAAAAGAGATAGACTTAAGCCCTGCAAATTCTCTAGTTTCTTTGGAATGGTCCCAATAATCTTTAATTTTCTGGGATCGTGATACACATTTATCACTCATGATCTGCACTATACAGTCAATAACTCAGAAATATAGCAGGTTTTAGCATAAAAGAAGTTCAGAAAGTGCCTTCTAGCTGGATTTATGGTATTGTCCAATTCAAGTCACTGGCTCTGGGACAGCAGCAATAGTTTTCTGACCCTGTTGTTGGTATGGACAATATTAACTGCATTGTTTCAAGGCTGAAGAAACTATTTGAAAAAGAGGAGCTGCTAAACAATAGCAATTCCCTCCCCACATTTTCTGTGCCACTTGTCTTACTTGGGTGGATAACCCATGCTTTTCAACAAGACGTTTTGTCTTCCACAGCACACCTAGTATTGACTAGACTCAGATGATCAGTGCAGTGTTTCACTTGTATTTTGTTATTACTTGCATGATGACCGTGTATCAGAGATCATTCTCTGCACACACAAAAGCAGGGAAAATATGATAAATTTAATTGTCTGCTAGAAGATGATGCTCATCACCATGTCTTTCATACACTTTGCTTTCATTAAACACATAAACATGACAGAGCATGAGCCACTGGTGGTACCGTGAAACATTGGTAGTGGAGGCAAGACCAGCCCAAGCTCTGAGCACTGTCCCAGCACCCAGGCATGACTTACAGTGGTTAAAACCTGGGAGTGATTTATTGCAGATAGAGAAAGGAGGAGTAGTATATTTAATGCTATCTATATAAATTGTTCTTCCATCTTCAGAAAAGTTCAGGAGCTGAGTCCTGGAGAGTTTATTTAATAATTTTTTTTTTCATGTTTTTATCTCTGTCATTAATATAGTTGCCGTGTGAAGAAGCAGGTCCACTGGTCAGTGTACAAACATATGAGGACGCAGTTCTTGAGGCAAGGTCTTGCCATGCAAGAAACACAGCATCAGAAGAAATATTTCATTATTTTCATACTGTTAGTTTTCTGAAGAGGCCTGAAAGTCTGCTAGAAATTTAAAATGTGCAGATAGTGAAAGTTGCTCTTTGTGTGCTGTTTATGCCTTTTCTAAACACTCATAAGATTTACTTTGTCTTGGACTCTGAATAGTCAGCTTGACTGCTCTTTTGTTAAAAATCTTTTATGGTACAAATGGAGAGCCAGTCTTGACCTGAAGACTGTTTTTTGTGTTTGTGCATTTGTTTTAAAACGCTTTTTTGGATCAGTACTTAATTGTCAGGCTTTCTTTATTTAAAGCTGATCTAGCTTGTATTGTTATTGAGCAATAGGCTGCTGTGAAATGCTTCAAAATCTCGGTATCCAGCAAAATTATTTTAGGCTATCAAAGTAGAAAGAATCAATCAAAGTTTTTTATAACAGCATTGTGTCCCTCTCTCCTTATAAAACAGGCAGCATCTCCAAGACTGTAACTAAGCTGCCTCATATACATCTAGAAATGTAAAGGCATCAGGCAGGGAAGTCAAAGCCCTGAACCCCTAAATTGCTTTCCCTGGGGCTCTCTGGGGCTCTCTGGCAATCTCTGCATGTGCAGCTTGCGTGGAAAGGGCTGTGAGACTGGGACCATGATCATCACAGCTTCCTGGCCATGTGACCCCAGGATAGCCATACAGTAATGGACTTTTAAAAAAATTATCCTAGGTGTACTTAAGCTCTGCTCCTATCAAACAGGCCATTAAAAAAGTATAGAACTGAACTGTAGTAAGTGTGATAATTTACATTTTCCTGAGTATGATGCTCAGATTAACAATGAAATCTTGAAGAAATAAATTAAACTCAAAACATGTGTTTAGCATCAGAACTGAAACAAAAAGTTATATGCATGCTACTCTGTCCATTTAATATATCTTCTGAGAAGAGGATTAATGTGTGTCCTCAACACTGAAGATTTGTTTTCTCCTGTTCCTCATCTTCCCTTCTAATGGTTAGTACTTTTTACTGTTGGACTGAATTTTCACAGCACTGAGAGAGTCTTGTGCAATTTATATACCAGAGATGCTGACTGTATCCAGAAACCTGGAATAAGTTTGCATTCATTGATACAGCTGAGTTTCTCATCAATATGTGATGTACTGTATTGTCCAGTCAGTATTTCTGAACTGTCATGTGCCAAAATACCTTTAATTTAAAGATAGATGTAATATTTAGCCAAAACAGAACTTGACCACAACTTTTGAAAGCTGAGTGTTTCCACATATTAAAAAACTAAATGACTATGGTTCAATTCACTGAAGGTTATTTATACCTCAGAACTTACTGTCCTAAAAATGCCTGTCCCATTGGAAATATGATTCAGACGCCCTGAACTGGAGAAACATTTTCCTTTTTCCTGTGTAAAATATGAAACAAAAGACAACTGAAAAACACCTCACTAAAACAGTTCCTTTATCCTTCTTTGACAAAGAAAATGTAAAGACGCATGGTGGTTTCCTTATGTAGGTGGTCTATTTTATGTGCTAACCTCATAATGACCCCTGAGATACACTGCAAGTTATTTGATGGCTTCTGAGGATTTTTAGTGTGCTGAAAATCAACATATTGCGCAACGAGAGATTTCAGGCTTTCAATCTATTAGAGACTAAGTTTCCAAGTGCAAGAGACTTCTTTCAAAAACATTGCTTGTCTTTGGCCAGTTCCACTTGTACCTAGGCTAGGTGAATGTTTTAACCAGGATGACCCTTCCCTACTGGGCCACGTTCCCTTAACCTTGCAGGAAGACACAAGCAGGTTTTTGTGATCAGTTGCAGGGAGTTGATCTCATCAATTTGTGTACGTGTGATCTTTAAAAATGCTCCTGGGGCAAGTACCACTGGTACTTCTTTTCGTGTTTAGTAGTCGTAGTACATTTTACCATCCTTTTCTTATAGGCTGAATATCTTTGCATATACAGAGGCAGGCAAGGGAAGCTTCTTTTGATGAGGAAAAATAGATACCATGGGCCAGATCCTCAGCTGGCATAAATCATGCCTGCTCTGCTGAAGCCACTAGAGACATAGAAACTTACTTCACAGAGGAAGCAGCCATGTGTTCTCTGTGACTTTCTTTTTTAGAAGCATCTTTATAGACTTGCAAATGTGTTTCATATCCTTGGTCCTGGGAGGAAAACAAGCCAATGCTTGAGTACATTACAGCATTTTGAATACAGTAATTTAACGATGCCCGTTAATCAGTCAGCTAACTCACATGAAAAGTCTTTACAAATGAGAAAATATAAGTTTCAGTTGTTACTGTTAGACTGAAATTCTTTTTTTAAAAAAAAAAAATATAATTGATCTCATTTTTTTCAGTGCCAAGTAAAAGCAGAGGCATTTTCCACCCTCTAAATCTTTCAAACTGTCACTACCCATAGTCTGAGACAGTTGTGAGAGAGGAGCTGAACTGCTTCAGGGTTTAATGTGGTCTCTGTGAGGGCTGGGTCTGTCATTGCCCAGTGATGTAATTTCATTAGTTTGTACAAAATGGTTGGTCTGGGACAGTTTGCTTGCAGACACTTACACTCCTACTTATATAGGGAACCAATTTTTAATAGCTGATAGCAGAGACAGGATGGAAGTGTTCTTGCTTGAACTGATGCCACATGACTGTATCAGCCCATTTAGGGGTGAGCCAGGGACAGAATCTCCTCCGTCTTTCACAGACTGACATACCTATAGTTGGCTGGCACACAGAAATACTGCCAAATTCTCAGTAAAAGCGAGGAACAATATCCCTGAATGTGTGCTTATGAAATTTGTTTTCCGGAGACTTATTTAATAGGCCAGGGAGGACTATTAGATCATCCCAGCACACCTACTGTACATCACAGGACATTAAAATTTCACTTAGCTATCCCTATATTCATCCTCAAAGCTGTCAGCTGGATTAAGCATTTCTGCAGTCAGAAAGCAGCAAGGGTGTCCATAGAAGGAACAGGAAGGACTGTGGTACTGCCAACATCTGAAGCTCTAGACGTTGCAGTGTACTGCATATGTAAGGTTTGTCCATCTACACGAACTCAGTAGATGAACCAAACTTTACATTGCAAAGTAAGGTTTAAAAATCCTGGCAAAAATGGATCTGTTAGTCCTTGTGAATCTAACATCACAAGAAACTCCCTCCACATTTTAGAGCTGATAGTTGTGATGGAGCTATGGATGTGGTTGAAGACGTTCTAGGTGAGCGCCTGGGGAAAGGGCCACACTATAGCAGATCTATCATGTGTCTGCTAGGAACAATTGGACTTTTACTGTACATCAGTGATGAAGCATGCCTGGATCATCACTGTGTCTTTGGCAAGGATTAGTATCATCTCCATAGTATGGGAGGAAAAGATCCAGAATAGCCCATTTGCACCCAAGTGATGTTCCAGCTCTTCCCCAGGACAACTGCTACTACAATTGGACTATGAAGAATCTCTGTTTTATAGATGTATGCATATACCATGTGAAGGACAAAAAAATGATTAGGATCTGAAAGCCCTGTAAGGGGAGTGTTAAATGCTCTGATTTGCAGTCAGGAACAGTGACTTTACGCATCTCTGTGTTGTCTCGGTCTTTGCTAATAGAGTCTTCTCAGTGACATGTTGTGCTCTTGTTTGCTTTCTTTCCCTCCCCCTGCTCCTCACTGGTTTTGCAGACAGATCTGACTGTTACCATCAAGGTACAAGTAATTTGGGGCTGGAAGGACTTGTATTGTATGGGACAGCATAGTTACATATATGGAGATACAAAAACAGAAAGGAAAGGAATAGACAAAAAAATGAACTCCAAACTGCATCACTTTTAATCATATATCTAGATTGCAGGAGTTGAAAATAGTTGTGTCCAATGCAAATCTAAACAAATCCTCTGTTTGGGCAATAGTGTAATGAAGCAATGGCCACTCTGTATTGAGGAGTTTCTACCAAGTCTTATGCTGCTAAAAGAAAACAGAAAGAAGATGGTTATGGCACGGCTAGGTAGCAAGTTGACCTGGGTAAAGATGAGCTCATGTGAGATTATCAGCTGGTGAACTAAGTCCTTAGTGACCCTTGTTTGAGCATTGCTCCTCTTTTCAGACAGCAGTCACTGAGTGACTACACCACAGTGCTCTCATGCATATGGGATCAGATTGCCTTGCTTCCTGCTCTACTCATCACATTTTATACTGCAATTACACTGATGCTTGTAGCATGCTACACATGTGCTCTGCAGAATCAAGTCCACAGCATTAAACACCAGATACTGTTGTGTTCAATATTACCTGCTTCAATATTTTACATTAGCTGAATGTGAGCTTCTGTTTGTAAAATGTTTCCCCACATGAAAAAAAATCCAAAAAAAAGGAATATGCGTTGGTATTCTTCTGTGCAAAACATATGTTGTAAAACTGATGTGCTAGGACCCATATACCTCTTGTTGTTTGACTTCACACTGTAATATGGCCATTAGGTAGTATTTTGAATTTTAGTTCTCAAAAGCACATATAATGCCAATTAATTAAGGTGGCTATTTCTCATAATAGAAATTACTAAAGACTATTAAAATATCCCTAATGAGGATAAAACAGTTGTGTAATGTTCAAAGCTATGACAGTGCTCTGTAAGACTAATGAGTAAATGCCAACTGATTACAAAGGACACAATTATAGAGGGTTAACAGCTATGAAATTAATAATGCTTGTTAATCTTTAGGTAAGGTTTAATAATCACCTGATAATTATTTAATTTACAATAACTCTCCATATTAAATCTAAATGAAGGGTTATGTTCCCAATTTGGTATTTGTGGCTTTAACCATGCTACTGGGAGTTGGACAGCTAAAGCCTTGTTCTTAGCATTGAGACCATATAATAGGAATAGGAACCTTAATTAAGTGTTACCAAATGTATTTTACTTGGCAGTAGAAGGAGAAAGACAAAGTCTTGGATCTGAACAGAAGCCTCACATCTACTGGCAAGTGAATCTGTGTGTTCAGGGGGAGGAAGGGCTGCGATCCATGCTTGATTTGTTTTGTTGGAATAAGGTACAGCACCTAAGATTAGATACCTGCAGCTTGGGCCAAACTTTAAAAAAAGTTGGGGGGTGGGGTAGGGCAAGAGAGAGAGGGAGAGAGAAATAAGTCAGCAGTTGATTTCGGTGTCATTCTGTTGCTTGAGTCCTGCTACTTAACCATTCATTATGGCTATGAGTGGTTTCTGGTTGCAGATTGGGTTTCTTTTCCCATCCATTGACATACTAAATGCTCAGCAGTAATATTAACTGGGTTAACATTATTTCTTTTCAATTAAAGAGTGGATAGGGTTAAAAAAGAATATAAAGCCTAGCATCTTAATCTAAATATCTCTGTGTTTGGGAATCCAATTTTGCTGTTTTGCTTACTCGTTCAAGCTTCAATTTTGGTAGAACTAGTAAAACAATGGGGTCATAATTCAATACAGTGTTTATGCAAACACTGATGTCCCTCTTGGCTGTGCTACAATATTTGAGTACTCCTGTCTTTAAGCTAGCACTTCAAGGCCTACTGCAGTCAAACAGCTGAGTATGGAATTGGGAAATGGATTCTGTACTGCTTTTTCCATTGTCAGTTTGCCGGCTCAGCTTGATTTGATAGTCCCTATTAAAGGTAGAAGAGGTATTGCAAAGTGCAGAATGCAAAGCCTGACTTTCTGATCTCATACAGTTTGCGGTGCTGGAAATTAAATTTGTAATTTCATTGGGTTGCAGAACAACACAACTGAAAAAGAGGAATCCTGAGAACCCTACTCCCCCACCCCCCAACATTTTTAAGATGCTTTCTCATTTTGTATTCATCACAAAAAACTAAGTATAGATTCTATTGCATTATTGTATTATTTTGTTATCGTGGTACACTGAAAATGTATGAGCCAAAAGTAAACAAGTATGTCACTGAATGTGAGTACTAGCAAAGCAAATTACCAGCATGCACTTCTTTATCAGGTAAAGGGATATCTTTATATGTTTTCTTTTCTTAAGACTTGTTGGTCTTTTATAATATGAACAACAACAAAAAGCAAAATTACTTAAATTACACAGTGATTAATTTCTGAAGCATTTTTTCTCACAATGAATCCTGTGAGAGCACATCAAAATGCAGCAAAAATTTGTCATTGTTATGCAGGGTAAAAAAGTTGACATGTTGTGAAATTACAGAAGAGAGTAAAGCATTAGTGCGTTGGGATTCTTTTACCAACGCGCAACAAAAACCTTTTGGTAGAATCAGAAAAACTGTATTATCCAGGAAGACGCTTTGTTTATCTCTTTTTCACTGCCAAAATTCCACTTAAAACTTTTTCCAACTACTTTGTTTTGGCTTCCTGCTAAATGTTAAAAAACAAAACCCAGTAAAACTACTCTTTTATATAATAAAAGATCTGCCAGAAACAAAAATGTGAAAAGTAGATGAAATTAGCAAATAGTCTTAGTAATTAAGAAAGAGTAATAAAAATACCCTACAGAAAATTGTTAAATTATTCCAGGTTAATAAGAAAGGCACACCCTTTTAATTTTATTTCAAAAACTTTGGAATGAATGCTGCTAGAATTCTTACAGAAATAAACTTGAAAACTGAGTAAACTATTGGCAGAGTATTTGAGAAATGCAGGTGAAAATGTCTTCTAAATATCTTTTAAAAAATAATAGCAGATAATTTTTTTGTAAATCACTAAGTGTCAAAGAAACTACTTTGTGCTATTATGATTTTTTCATTGGTCTTTGCAGAAGCAGTTTTTTGTAATGTTCCTCCAGGACTTCTGGCCTGAAAATTGTGAAACATTTTACAGAGTAATTGAATCAAGCTTCACAGTACTGTATTGCAGTATAGATAGCATTAATCTGTTTTATAGATGGAGAAAGTAATTTAGCTGGGATTACAGTTTGCCCAAGGTCACACAGCAATCCTGTGTTAAAACTATGGCTAGTTCTTTGTTCATAATATTATCAATTCTAGGCTGTGACCACTAGACCAGTTAATTAACATTCAATTCCCATATTGTTCTTGACTGATAATGAAGTAGGCAAATATAAATAGGGCTTGACAATTTTCCATGTGGAGTTTGTAATAACAAATATGCCATAAGGAAAAGAAAATGAGTATTAAGTCAAGAAACAGTTAAGAACATTGAAAGCAACAAAGAAAAAAAAAACAATATGCAAAATTCTTTTTAGTAATGTTCTTTCAATGCACAAACCTAGTGCTTACTGTGCTAGTCATCATCCCCAGTTTGACAGTGTAGCAAGAGCTATATTTTTCACAGGGAAGAACTTCTCCCAAACAATTTCAGCAATGAAGCAGATTCAAGAGGCTTGTCTGCCATCATTGTATTTTCTTTTCATTTTTTACCTACAGTTGTAGTTATTGAGGAAACTACAGAGAAAATTCTGGTCTTTAGTTGTATTTGGCTTATTCTGCCTGTCTTGGAATATCCCAAACCAATTAGCAGGATATGGTAAGATCTGAAGAAAGAAAAGATGTTTACAAATTCATCAGTACTGTCTTCTTTCAATTTGTTCATTGAAAGAGGACTGAACTGCAGATTAGCTATATTAATACACCTGCTATATTTAGAGGCCACTTTAGTAATAGTAGCTCAGAAACACACAAACATGGGTTTTGGGGATGTATTTTTTAATACTAGGACTTAAATAAGATATCATTTATCTCTTTTGACCTCCAGGGTACCATGCAAGACATCTATTTACCAAGGCATTAGACACAACAAAAACTTAAGAGGCATGTATTGTGCCCTAAAGGTTGGTTAAGAGTTGTGCTTTTTCACTCCTACAGATTTTCGGTAATTTCTGGCATTTGACTAGTGGATTGTTATTTGCAAATTACTGTAAGTTTGTTGGTATCTGTCTTAATTAATTTTGGTTTTAAGTGGTAATTATGCCTGGAGACCATGGGATAGCTACTTGCATCATAAATAGCAAAGAATGCAAGCTGTCAGCTTTGAAATCAGATCTGAACTTCCTCAGAGCTTGGGATGCTTGGACTTGGCTTATTATGAGGAATAGGCTGGGTTTAGTGGAGGGTTTGAAATTTCTCAGTGTTTGGGATGGTTCTTATAGGCAACTTTATATTCCTGCATGCCCAGTCATAAAAATACAGTCATATACATGATTTGTTCATGTTTCTGTCATGGTGTCTTAGTCAAAAGGTAAACTGAACTGCCCTTCATGCCTTTTATGAACATTTTCTATTACAGTTGGGCATCTTGTTCTGATGGTGCTTAAAACATCAGCTTTTAAAGACTTTGACATTAATACTTTCAATAAACACTTTCAGTTTCCTGGTATTTGGAATCATGGAATTGGATTGGAAGGGACCTTTAAAGATCATCTAGTCCAACCCCCGCTGCCATGGGCAGGGACACCTTCCACCAGATCAGGTTGTTCAAAGCCCCATCTAAACTGACCTTGAACACTTCCAACCATGGGGCATCCACAACTTCTCTGGGCAACCTGTTCCAATGTCTCACCACCCTTATTGTAAATAATTTCTTCCTAATATCTAATCTAAATCTACCCTCTTTCAGTTTAAAACCCTTGCCCTTTATCCTGTCATTACAGGCCCTGGTAAAAAATCTCTATCCATCTTTCTCATAAGCCCCTTATATATATTGAAAGGCTACAACAAGGTTCTTTGGAGCCTTCTCTTCTCCAGGCTAAACAACCGCAACTCTCTCAGTGTTTCCTCATAGGAGAGGTGTTCCACCCCTCTGATCATTTTTGTGGCCCTCCTCTGGACTCATTCTAACATGTCCATGTCTGTCTTGTACTGGGAACCCCGGAGCTGGATGCAGCACTCCAGATGGGATCTCACAAAAGCAGAATAAAGGAGGAGATTCACCTACCTCAGCCTGCTGGCCATGCTGCTTTTTACACAGCCCAGGATATGATTGGTTTTCTGGGCTGCAAGCACACTTTGCCAGATCATATCTAATTTTTCATCTACCAATATCCCAAGTCCTTCTCCACAGGGCTGCTCCCAATCCATTTGTCTCCCAATATCTGGCAACACTTGTGATTGCCCTGACCTAGGTGCAGGACCTTGCACTTGGCCTTGTTGAACTCCATGAGGTTCACATGTGTTGTGGTTTCACAGTTATGGTTCTAAATGATAACCAAGGTCAGGACTGGGAGCGCACTGGAAAGTGTAGTGGCGACTTTATGCAGGAATAGCCTATTGGAATTGCTCTGCTTAAAAAGATTTGGTTTTCAGACAATTTCTCCATGCCAAAACTGGAAAACTGAAATACAAACCATGAAACAGAACCCATTTCTGTTACCAGTATCTTCAGTCATGTTCATCAGTATTTGAAGACTGGTCTAAATGTCATAAAAACTGATAAAAGCTAGTTATCTCCTGGCAGTGTAAAGTTACGAACCAATACTTCTGTTCACTTAGCAGGGGACACTGTTTCCCATCATTTTCAACAATGTACCTTCTCTCGCTGGTCTTGCACATGTTGGGTGTAACAAGTTTTTGTTGGGCATCTTTATGTTCTGTCACAGCCTGAAAAACCTGCAGTGTAAGACTGGCCAGTGAATGCAATGAGCAGGGATTTTTCTGGATGTTTTTCTTCTCTTTTGTTTGTGTGGTTCTTTTGTTGTTGTTGTTATTTTTCTCTATCATTTGGCATTAAGGGATGTTCATTTTCTTATTAGCTTCCTTGGAAAAGACTCTCTCCTCCTCCCTTCTCAGCCCTAGCTTCTTTTCACTTGCCGAAAAGGTAGCTTGCCTGCAGTTTGCAGATGTGCTCCTGAGTAAGAGGCTAAAGTAGCCCCTGAAGAAGGTCTGAAGGTGTAGCTGAGACTCATTGCATCAGGACAGAGGGAGGAGTGGGAAACAATCCTTACTCCAAAGGCAGGATGGGCTCTATGGCAAAATACTGTTTGCCTGCAGGGTCCTGTCTTGTGCTGCAAGGAGGGCAGAGCACACCTGTGTCAGCCCAGGGCCATGCCCTTACACCAGGGCTCTAGTTCTGCACAGCAGCAGAAGCCCAGTGACACTAATTTCTGAAATATAATTTGAAAATAAGGTAATCATCCTGGTAAACCTCTAGTCTTTCTCCTTTAGTCTTGCATGTCTTCCCTCTGCAAGCAATCCCCAGAAGAAGGGAAGCAGTGTTCTTGTTCTCTTGGTCTTGCGGTAACACTGGGAGCTCATGTGCTAGAGATGTCTTTCCTGTCCTGGCTTGCTTATGGGGTGGTAATAATAATAATACAAGAAAAATAAGGGTGATATTATTAAGATTGTTAAATTAATCTGATTTGAAAAGGAAAGCTTGTCAGCTTTCACATGATGAAGAAAACAGGAAGTAAAAGTATGTAGAACAATTTGAGGGCATGTCTGAACTTTCCCATGTAGCACTGTCATCCCACTCATTAAGCAGGAAGAAAAGAAATTAAAGAATGTTCTTTGTTTCCAAATTCTAGATTGGCGGCTTTGCTTTTAGACATGTTTCAATCTCCAGTTGTGTCTGGAAGGATATTTTTTTCCATTTTACTGTGTAATTTTCTGTAACCATGTAAGTAAAAGTTTTGCATGTTCAGTGTATACTTCAAATTTTCACTCTAGTAAGGTATTTAAAAAATCAGAAATTCCTGGCTGCAGGAATAAAAAAAGTTCAAAGTTCATCTCATAATCATAAGCAGACCTTTCCCTCCCTCTTCTCCTTCATTTTCTCCCCCTCCTTCTCTCCAGTTTCTTTTTTTTTTTTTTTTAAGAGGTCAGAATTAAATATCCACTTTTTCTCTCTTCCTATGGATGAGCTGTAATTTCATAATACGATAGTTTTATCAAGAGCTAACAACTTTGGTTTGGCATAGAACTATGTAATTTTAGAAAATATAAAGTAATAGTTTAAAAGCTTGGGCTATGAAAGGAAGGAATACTTCAGCTTAGTAAAAGCATATGTTGCTTATGGGGACCTCACAACCACATTCAAATTCAGCTCTTGCCAAATCACGTTACATTGCTAGAACTCCTTCTTTAAATTTCCCCAGTGAGGCTCATACGGAAGGACCTATGTTCCTGCTATACAGTATTAAGGAGGTTCATGGGCCTCTCTTTACCTTTTTTCTTTGTTTCTTTTATAACATGATTAAACCATTTAGAAATTCATGAATCAAGAGCTCATTACGTCTTTTGTTTTTTGACAGCATGATTCCTGACAACGGAGTTTCTAAAAGGCATAGTAACATGACAAAAACTTCATCACATATACAGGCGATTTTCTATTGAGACAGATCTGCGCTGTGAGCTGATGACTTTGTTTTATAGTGAGGTACATGTGGTGTGTGGAAAGTACGTTTGACTGCAAGAGAGTTTGAAATATGAGTACAGCAGACAAGAGAGAGCTAGAGCTGTGCAAAACTACCTAGATTTAGTTCAGAAAGCATTTATAATTTTTGCAAAAGACCTACTTACAAATTTTTACGGGGAGATTTTTTCCACCCTTTTGGCAGATACAAGTTCTTTTAAAATTTAAGGAAAAAAAAATTTATGAATGCAGTTATTATTGTTATCTTAGAGAAAACCTCTAAAAAGAATAGAAATGTTTGTTTTCTTCAAGGATCCACAAAATATTCTGAAGAATTTTATTTTCTAGGCTGATTTTGCAGGCAGGATTTTTTTTCCCACATTAATAGTAGGGGACATTTAAGACACAAATCTATCGAAAGCTCAGAGGCCAAATACTTTGGTAGTGTAATGTCAGAGTGGCATAACAGCAGACTTAGACCAGGGACACATTTGGCTCCATGTATGCTGTGTGTATGCATAGACTAGCATGTCAGAAGTAAAATAAAAAGTGCAATGAGAATGGTACTCTGATGAAACTGAGGTAGTTTCAGACTAAAAAACCTTTCAAGCTTTGAAGGCACCATTAACTCTTTATAACTAATCTTTTGTTTGGGGACTTCCAACTCAAATCAAAGAAAGTCACATGCAGCAAAACTTTATGGCAGGCTGTGAACCCTCAGAAGACCTCTCCTGTAGTCTTTATAAGGTTTGGAAAGGTATTGACAAAGGATCTACCTTAATCCAGAATTTCTGTATACTCATTTCATCCAGTGATATTTAATATGCTGCCTATCGAATTGTACGTCTATGTTGAACCTCCTACCCCATCACTGGCTGGCAGAATAGAAATATTAAATATGGCAAAACTAAATGTTTTCTGCAAACACATAGTGCAAATGCTTCTGTTCCTCTTATGGAAAAGAGGAAAGAAGGGTAGAAAAGGCCAAAATAATTTTTGCAGACTTTCTGGACTTGTCCTGTCCAAAAGAAGGAGTGTGAGTTGGTCGAGCTATGAAAAGGTAAAAGTCTTTCAGCTGCGTATATGTGACAACTAGCACGTCTTACGGCTTTGCTGAGGCAAAAGCTATCTTGAAGTGAAAACTTGCAACCAACCCTATCCTTTAGCCTGCTTTTTATTTGGAGGTGCAGATGAGCATGCGAATTCATGATTACGTTATATGTCAACTTAAACCTCTTTTGTGGAGAGATGTACCAGCAGTGCTGACATTTTATTTTGTGTCCCGTCATCTTGGTAAAACCCAGTCTCTCCAAGTTTCTTGGGAAACAATCAACAAGGGTGCATGTTCATAACAGAAGATGATTCACTGGATCATGTGGACTGATGATGCATACAGAAAATTCTTTGCAAAATTCACTTGGCTCTAGCGGCTACTAAGTGCGAACATTGCTGTGGGACTTTGGCAACAGGGCATGAGTGGGGAAAGCTCTCATTGTGTCATAATAAAGTCAATGTCACCACATACTAAATATTTGCCCCCTTTTTTTTTTTGGCAGTTTTGTATTTTTGATATTTCTGAAGATGGAGTTGTGGTAGGAAGATGAAGAAAAAATTGCTATAAGAATTAAAATCACATCCTATTTAAGATCAGGTTACTAAGAGTGTATGTTTTCATAATTTAAAGTGGCATTTTATAGAGATTATGTTAAAAATCAGTCCAATTCCATTCAGAAAATTAGTATATACAGTAGCTGCATTTAAAGTTGATTATTCTTCTGAGTTTTTCCTGCTTCTTGCAGCACTTGACATCTTACATAAAATCTTGAAGTCCTAATGTTTCTGAAGTGGGATGAAGTTTAAGATCGCCTGTTATATGCAGCTTCCTTATTCATAAGCAAAAGTTTTATGAACCCTTTTACTCACAGAGAAACAGAAATACATATAGGGTCAAGAGTTACAAAGATGTCTAATTATTTTAGTCATTTATTATATATCTATAGGCTTAATTTGAGGCATCTCAGATTTCCACCAAAGGTGAGTCAGTAGAAGAGCAAAGTGCCTACCCTGTAACGGTTCTGACTTGCTGAGACTTGCATTCAATGTTCTGTGTCTTCAGCTGGAAGACAAAATATGATGAAAGCTGAAAACAAGTATATACTATATGTATATATGCAGTATGTACTACGCAAGAATTAACTGGTGCATTTCTAATGAAAGAAAATTTCCTAGCAAGTCTACAATCAAATATGGACAATTAGAAAGAAAAAAAAAAAAAAAAAAAGGTAAGAAATTACAAAATAAATAGCAAGAAATCCTAAATCCTGCATTTTCCTCCAGCGTTCCTGCTCTGGAAATTCAGCCAGGACTCTAAAAGCCAATCTTTGTCTTTTCTAGTGTACTCTAGTGTACTCTTATAGCTCAGATACTAAACAGTCTGCAGCTGGAGCTAAAGTATACACATTTTATGGGTGATGTCTTAGCTAGAGTATGGTTCACCCTCTCATAGCTAGATTGGCCTTGCAGAACTAACAGAAGTACAGAAAAAGGAAAGGTAGTATCAGTTTATAGTGATAAGAAAATAAATCAGTATGAGGTCAGAATGCTTCCTGTGCAAAGATCTGTTGAATTACAAGATCCTGTTTCAAATACTTATTATTCTAACCATATCCACGCTTTCAAAAAATACTGTAAGTAGTTTAAAGAAATACTTAAATGGCACATATGTCCATATTGAGAATGTAATTAATGTCAAAGGAGGGTGCAATATGAGACTTGAATAGTGCATTGTTGCTCATTCAGTGCTAGTGATGTGGATGACTGAGTCCAAAGACACCTTTAATTCTGCATCCACAGAAAATATGCAGACTCTATGCTGCTTTTTTCTTTACACGAACAAAAAAAAAAAAACAACAGAGAGGAAAAACTTAAATTCCAAATCACTGTGCGTCAATATGACCATGTAAACATAGTAACCATTAAAAAACCTGCTATAGTGCCTTTAGCCGGAGTTACTTAATAAAGAGTGAAATATACTGTAAAAAGATTTCTGTTTTGGAAGTTTCCAACTGGCTTCCAAGTGATAACAGAAATATTTCAAATATGAATTGCTATCAGAGGAGGTGCATTCTTGAGGTGTTCACAACTGTAGGGGTATACTTTCCTGCTAATGAACACGTACAACTCTCATTAAAATTAAGGCAAACAGCCTGTTTAAAACTGTGATGCCCTTATCATTTGCTAACATAATTTCTTGTAATGTGTGCCTGTTGCTAAAAATATAAAAGGTAGAATCTGAGAAATAAGAAAGTATTTCAAATTAGATTCAAACTCCACCTCCAATGCCCAGTACAACAACTCTTGTCTGTGGCATAGTAGAAATGGAGACTTTGTTGGCCTTATAATCCTTTGAGAAGCAAAGCAGAATGCAGTTTTGAATAAATGCTGGAGAACAAGTACTACGGGAGCATCAGCACAGTCTGGGGAAGATTATCTCCTAAAGACTGTCCAGATTGGTTCCACATATTAAAAAACAATCTAAATGTGGTGTATAATGACTGTCATGACGAGTGACTTTGTTTTCTGCGTAGCAAAGCTGATAAGGTGGTAGCATTCATACCATATGTCCAAACGATATATTTTGTGCTTTAACTTTCTCAGTGGCTTTATTTCCATGAAGAATTGTGGTGTACTCCAGTGAACTTGAAAAGTTACTGACCAAACTGGACTTGGCCCAGAAAAAGTGCATAAGCACCTGCTTAACTTTGAAAATAGCTCCAAACCACTATTGCACTAATTTACATCCTGTTTAAAGGGATTGCTTGCAGATCATCTGCAATTTTTGTAACAGGAGACAGTCTGAAGAAATAAGAGAAGAACTGGAATAAAGCCAAGGCAACTCTGGATGTTACCACAGATAAGCAGCATACTGCAGCTGTCCAGCTGACAGTCAGTTGTAGAACAGACCAGCTATACTACCACTAGCAGCAGTGGTTTACTGCTGGTTGAACTCTGCACTTTGATGTAGGATAATATAAATGACTCTGTTTATGCCTAAGCATATGGATATGGGAGCAATTTGCAAAGAGCAGAGGCATGTGGACACTTAAGTTGTAGTAGAACGGATCGGAAAGCTTGCTGTGCTTTTTTGTATTTTAGCCAGCCACTAAAAATATTCAAGTACATAGTAACATAGTGACCCTTATCTTTCTTAATGGGGTGTCTGTTGTTTCTTCCCTGGAATCTGTGGCATGCAGCTATAGAGTTCTACATAAAAATTGGATAGCATCAGTGAAACTTGTACAAACACATATAAACAAACCGTGAATTTTTCTAGCCCTTTCTACCACAAAGACACAGATTTGGCACTTTGTCTGTAGTCACCAGCGTAAGATTTTTATTCTTTAATCCTTTGAATGTTGAAGTAAGTGCTAAAATATAAAAAAAAAGCTGTGGAGCATCTTTAAGGCTAATTTTACTTGTCTTTAAGGAGTTCAGTGAACTCCAGTGCTTGAAAGGATTAATATTTCTATTTATAATCAATTTAATTATCTTTTCTGAAATTGATATTATTTCCTAGACACTCAGTGATACAGCTGTTAATACCTTGATGACTATAGCTTCATCACCCTTCCTGTGTTTTCTGTGGTAAGTTATCTTTCTAGGAAGAAAAAAAATGTGTTAGCCTTCAATATTGATAAAATCTCTTGGATTTACATTAGCAATTTACACTCCATGGGAGTTAAAATAAGCTGGATATTCACTAATTGTTTGGTTTAATAAAAAACAATTCTTATTTGTCAGGAATTATCAGAGAGTTCTATCACAGTTATAAAAGAGAGCCGATGCTTATAATCAAAGCTAATGAAGGCATCTCAGAAAAAAGATGATACTTTGGGGACTGGGCAAGAATTGGAGCCAAAGATCTCAACCGTTGGTACCTACAGCTGTGTGTTTAGTGACAATATTTTATTGACTGAAGAGCACAAAACTTTTGATGGGATTTGTCCATGAGAGTCAATGGAATGCTTTTGGAAGACTGCAATCAATATTCATTCCCACAAACCACAAGTGAATTGAAATGCCAGCATTCATACGGATTCATAGGCAAGGGTGGTTTGTAGCTCTTCCAGAACAGCTCCCAGTGAAATTAACTTTGTTCAGGTAAGGATGCCAGAACTTGGCCGCTTGTAGTCGGTATGATACTTAAGTGAATTGGAAGCGAATTTGCATGTATGTACATATAAAAATATTCCTGGGTGTTATCAGTGGTGAGACTTGGTTCTTGCACAATGACGTTGGATTACTTTTAGAGAAGATAACATTGAGTCTGTGCTTAATATTTCATTTTTTTACTTAATTTTTAAAATGTCTTTGATAACATTGAGTATTGGCATTCTTTTGGTTAAATACCAAACAGAACCTTTTATCACAGAGATTGCATTGAACGGAAAATGAAGACCATACCGTAGATTGCATATAAGTCTTCATATGGAAACTGTATGTGCAGCTAGCCTGTGTCCACTGTGTCTACTATACATTGCAGAAGGTAAGAATGTGCAGCTAGAAAAATTTAGTGGTCTCTGAGCTGCATATTCTTAATTTGTGAAGCTTTACATAGCAATGCAATGTTTGTTACTTGCTAGCAGCTGATATCATCTGCCAGCTCTGCCTAGATTCCCCTCTATTTTCTGCTACGAGTCACAGATGTCTATCCTCTATGAGTCACACCTGCAGGACTTGAAACATCTTTTAAGTGGAAGATGTGTTCAAACTTGAACATGGAAATGAGAAGGCATAAAAGCTACTCTTTTTTAAGATTTTAGAAAATTTTTCTTCAACTTCTGAGGAGACAAAAATGTATTTTATTAGTCTTCACATTATATTAGTTTGTTAAGGGTTCTCAGCTCTGTTCCTGCATGTGTGTGTATAAATACAATCCTTGCATGACTGTACATCATAGATACTACACTTGTGTGTGTGTGTTAGTCTATATGCATAACACAGCCTGAATATATCTTGCCTGTAGTTTCAGTAGTGCCTTACTGAGTGTAGGACACAGTTCTTTCAAAAGGGGGACAGCAGTTGGAGTGAAATGAAAAATTTTATATCCTTCACACCATCATGTATAAAACTAAATGCTGCCAAACAGCATTACTTACACATTCTCTATTTGTCTTCAGCAGCATATAACTGTCTGAAGCATTTTTGAACTAGAATAATTTTTCCATCCTCATCTGAACTAAACAAAAAGAGAAAAGCCATTTTAAGTAAGAAATGACCGAAAATATAGTCATTCTTTCAGTTAAAACCTTTTTAGCTTTACTGTAGCCACGGCTACAATAAGATAGCCAGGATTTTGAGGTGCAGATGTAGTTGCTGTTGATTAGTTGTGTCTGATAGCAGTAAGTGGTTTAAGGATGTCACAGGTTGACAGAGAGTTAGTTCAAGCAACACACAAAGGAATTTTTTTAATGGCTCCTGTGCTGTATATTGCACAATGGGATTGTACCTACCTCTTGCATTGTGCACTTATCTGTCAGATGTCTTGCTGCACAACCTTGGATACAGGCTGCTGTCAATAAGATAGGAACCTATGGAGGAAAATCTTTTTACTGAAAGATTTCTCCCATTCTTTCCAATCTTCATCATGATGAGATCATGAAGAAGTATTTGTAGATCAAAGCTTTAGCCCAAGACAGGGTAAATGCCTCTTAAATTATGTCCTGCTACTCTTTATTTGAATATAGATGCTCTGCATGTATATTAGGAACAACAAATTGGTTAACAGCTTCCTGTAGTCTGCTGATAAAGAGGGCAGGATTCGCTCTCACTTTCACTATACTTAATTCAAAGATGCATAGGTTCAAATGCAAACTGAGTATCTCTGGATTTACTTTCTGTCTTTGAAAAAAATCTCATACAGTTAAGCTGAGCAGGTACAAGTAGTTGAGAGTGGGGAGCTCTCATTAACACAATGATAAAGTTCTGAGCTTAGGTACTCAAAAATCAAATTCCAAAAATTTGAGTTGCTTTAGTAGTACTAGTGCAGCCAAATTATACATGTCTATTTTTGAATCTTTTTTTTTTCCCCTAGAAATATGTGATAAATAAATAAATAAATAAATGAAATTTAATAATATAAGCATAAAATACATAGGGTAAGTGAAGCTTGCTCAAACAAAACATTTGGATTTAATTGTAAATTTAATTATAAGAATGACATTATTTTACCATCCTACTCAGCCTGTAATAGGAATGATTGTGATGCATTTTATGCTATGGGGATAATATTTACTGATGCAAAAAAGTTATTACCACATCCTGGAAGTTAATTCAGCAACAAGATACAAATTATGGAGCAATTATTCCTGGGGTGTTGCTCAGCACCCAGCTGAAGGCCAAACATTATCACAGTATCTATGCATAAATTTACCGCACAATAATTATAGTCACTAGCCATTTCAGTACAGGATTGTTTACAGAGTATAGATAAAATGTTTAAAATAAAATTTGCATCATTTTGCTATGAAAAGCACCTCATAATAAAATCAGATCAGCAACAGCAGAAAGTGCTGTTTTACTTAATTTATTCATACCATTTATCTTTATTCAGACTGATGAAAGCTAGGAGTCAAGGCCAGAAGCCCACTTCACTGAGAACCATTCTGAGCGTTTGCTAGTATAACGAGAGGTTGCAAATACACAGCATGTTTATGTGTCCAGACAAAGTCCTCCTTTTATTTTGTTCCTAGAATTTTAGGATTCCAGTGTTGCGACTTAAAACAAAACTTTAAAAAAAGGACCTCACCAGTTATATTAAAGGAAAACATCTCATGTTCTTGGATAAGAAACAGAAAGTCTTACAGATTTTTCTGAGCTAACTACTGACTTTGATTTCAGCAGTTCAGTAAATTGCTTAACTGCAGCTTCTTTTTAAAATTAGATTTACTAATACATTTATAAGGCAGTTTAAAGATAAATAACATTTGGATGAATAGTTTCACTGTTGTATTTTATTAGAAATGCATAAAGAAGGAAGAGACTCATGAAAACTGGACAGAGTAATAACTTGCACATAAAAAAGGTTGGTCAGATTTTCTTCAATCTCTGCAGAAAAACTATGCTTGTCTTTCAGAGTACACCTAACAACTTCTCCATCAAGCCAATTTTGTTAGTGAATGTAATAAAACAGTTAACAATAGGATTTATAATGGAACATGATAGTGAGCTTGATGGGGAGCAACTTTAACTTCTGCCATCGGTTCTTTTACTTTTCCTTTAACCTGCACCCAGTCTTCAATCACATGGGTAATTCAGCAAATCTGAGAGACAGCAAACCTTGAAAGTTTGCTGGGAGAACTCCAGAATTCATAAAGTGAAACCATGCCTCCTTCAATATGACTAACACATGGTCTTAGCAAATTTCACCAATTCTATATAAAAGGACTAGCTCCAGAAAATGTTTCTGTTATTCTTTCAGTTACTCTGTTGGCTCTCAGTATGGCAGTGACTGTTGGTAGGATTTCGTTCTGTCTGAATTGCTAGTATAATGCCAGCAATTTTTATTTCTACAAAGGAGATGTTTTTAGATGCATAACTTCACTGTTAGATTTCCAGTGCTCTCTTCCCCAAACAGGCATCACACATCTTATTAGTAATGATAGGAAATAAAATTTTCTTTGCATGACAGGGAGATATAATGCATTATTGGCTTTATTTCTCTTTAAAAACATTTTCCAGTCATAAAATCCTGTATCAACATCCACTGAACAGCACTACAATTCTATTTAATACTGAACTCCGTACAATTTCAAAAGCTTTAACACACTGTGGCTAATCCATTTCTGTTTAGAGTTACAGTGCTTATGGAAAATGAGTCAGAAATGCTGTTATACAATTGCTAGATTAAGTTGTTAAATACAGGGGGATCTATTCTCTTGCACTGTCTTGAATAACCAGAATTACATCTCTGACTGTACATACCAGTAGTTCATAAAAGCACTTCTGTTCATTAACTTAAATCCTAGCAGACAGCCTCTGGTTTTAAAAGCCATCTGGTGGCTGATAAGAAATGTAAAATCTTATCTTCTTTCCTAAGGCCAGTGGATCACAGCCAAATGGAGGATGAAAGCTCCAAAAATGCCACCGTCTTGGTTGTAATCTGCTGTTCCATGGGGTCACTGGATCTGAGATTAACAATGCATTGAGAATGTCACGGGGAGGCTGGGTGGGAGAGGAGATGACCAATTATTTTTGCTATGCAACCTTTTTTCTCTGCTTCTGTTTAGGAGGACATAATTTAAAGGCAGTTGGAAAGACTGCCATTTGCTGTACTATTGGGTAAAGACTAATTATACCTTCAGGTTGAGTGGAAAGTTTGAAAGCAGCACTTGGGAATTAAACTATTCAGTTGCCACAGGTATATTTTAGTTGAAAAATGAGTACAGTTACACAGTCTTTGGTAAAAGACTATTATCTGATGACACTTCCTTTTGATATCAGAATTCATTTATGTCCTAATTGATTTCATAGGTTCATAGAATGGCTTGAGTTGGAAGAGGCATTTAAAGGTCATCTAGTCCAGCCCCCCTGCAGTGAGCAGGGACCTCTTCAACTAGATCAGGTTGCTCAGAGCCCCATCCAACCTAACCTTGAATGTTTCCAAGGATGGGGCATCTACCACCTCTCTGGGCAATCTGTTCCAGTGTTTCACCACCCTCATCGTAAAAAATGTCTTCCTTCTATCTAGTCTGAATCTACCCTCTTTTAGTTTAAAACCATTACCCCATGTCCTACCTCTACAGGCTCTATTAAAAAGTCTGTCCCCATCTTTCTTATAAGCACCCTTTAAATATTTAAAGCTGCAATAAGGTCTTCCCACAGCTTTCTCTTCTCCAGGTCAAACAACCCCAAATCTCTCAGCCTTTCCTCATAGGAAAGGTGTTCCATCCCTCTGATCATTTTTGTGGCCCTCCTCTGAACCAACGCCAAAAGGTCCATGCCTTCCTGTGCTGAGGACTCCAGAGCTGGATAGAGTACTCCAGGTGGGGTCTCACTAGAGCAGAGTAGAGGGGCAGAATTACCTCCCTCAACGTTTTGGCCTTGCTTGTTTTGATGCAGTCCAGGATACGGTTGGCTTTCTGGGCTGCCAGTGGATATTGCTGGCTCATGTCCAGATGTTCATCCACCAGTACCCTCAAGTCCTTCTCCGCAGGGCTGCTCTCAATCCTTTCATCTCTCAGCCTGTATTGGTACCCGTGGTTGCCCTGACCCAGGTGCAGGACGTTGCACTTGGCTTTGTTGATCTTCATGAGGTTCACATGGGCCTACTTCTTGAGCTTGTCCAGGTCCCTCTGGATGGCATCCTGTCCCTCAGGTGTGTCAACTGCACCACTCAGCTTGGTGTTGTCTGCAAACTTGCTGAGGGTACACTAGATCCCACTGTCTGCGTCATTGAAGAAGATATTAAACAGTACTGGTCCCAATATGGACCGCTGAGGGACACCACTTGCCACCAGTTTCCATCTGGACATTGAGCCATTGACCACTACTCTCTGGATGCAACCATCCAGCCAATTCTTTGTCCACCGAACAGTCCATCCATCAAACCCATATCTCTTCAATTTAGAGAGAAGGATGTTGTGGGGGACCGTGTCAAAGGCCTTACAGAAATCCAGATGGGTGACATCTGTAGCTCTTCCTTTGTCCACTGATGTAGTCACTCCATCATAGAAGGCCACTACATTGGTCAGTCAAGACTTGCCCTTGGTGAAGACGTGATGGCTGTCTTGAATCACCTCCCTGTCTTCCATGTGTCTTAACATGTGCCTTCTAGGAGAATCTGTTCCATGATCTTCCCAGGCACAGAGGTGAGGCTGACAGGTCGATGGTTCCCAGGGTCCTCCTTTCTACCCTTTTTAAAAATGGGTGCAACGTTTCCCTTTTTCCAGTCACCAAGAACTTCACTTGACTACCATGACTTTTCAAATATCATGGAGAGTGGCTTGGCAACTACATCAGCCAATTCCCTCAGGATGCTGGGATGCATCTTGCTGAGCCCCATAGACTTATGTATGTTCAGGCTCCTCAGGTGGTCTTGAACCTGATCTTCTCGTACAGAGGGAGGGACTTTGCTCCCCCAGGCCCTGCCTTGTGGTCCATCCACTCAAGAGGTGTGGGAAGACCAGTGCCAGTGAAGACTGAGGTAAAAAATTGTTAAGTACCTCAGCCTTCTCCTCGTCTGTTGTTACCAGTTTGCCAATTTTGTTCAGTGGAGCGGTACACTTTCTTTGACGTTTTCTTTTCCTGTTCTGGCTGACATACCTATAGAAGCCCTTCTTATTATTCTTTGCGTCCCTTGCCAAGTTCAGCTCCAGCCGTGCCTTGGCCTTCCTGACTCCAGTACTATGCAACCAGGCAGCAGCCCTATGCTCTTCCCAGGATACCTGTCCTTGCTTCCACTGCCTGTGCATTTCCTTCTTGCCCTTTAGTTTGACCAGCAGGTCTCAACTCATCCATGCTGGTCTCTTGCCTTCCTTTCCTGATTTCTTACACCTGGGGATCAAGAGCTGTTGCACTCTATGGGAAGCACCCTTAAATATCTGCCAGCTCTGCTCTGCTCCCTTGTGCCTGAGGGCAGTTTTCCAGGGGGTCCTATTGACTAACTCCTTGAACAGCTGGAATTTTGCTTTCCTAAAATTCAGGGTCCTGACTTTGCTCTTTGCCTGATCGTTATCCCTCAGGACTGTGAACTCCAGTGCATAATCACTGCAGCCCAGGCTGGTTCCCTTTGTTGTCTCGATCTCTAATTCTGACCCATAAACTTTCAACCTGCTCTTGGCTATTCTTCAGAGAAGCTCTTCACAATCTTTCCATTTCTTGACATAGAGGGCAGCCCCTCCACCTCTCCTTCCTTGCCTGTCACTTCTGAACAGCCTGTAGCCATCAATAGCCATACTCCAGTCATGGGATTTGTCCCATCAAGTTTCAGTAATGGCAACTAGGTCGTAGCTTTCTAGCAGCTTCCAACTCCACTCCAACAGTGGCTTCCAATTCCTCCTGTTTGTTGACCATGCTGCCTGCATTGGTGTAGAGACACTTCAGCTGGGCTGTCAGCTGTGTCACCATTTTAGAGGAACACACCTTAACTCCTTTGAGGTACTTCACCTGTGTTCCCTTGTTGGCTCTTATTACCTCAGGAGCCATTGGCTTATCTCTGTAAGACTTCAAGCATGCTCCAGTGTATGTAGCACATGTCAGAGCAACAGGCTGAGGGCTCTCACTAGCACCCTGTCCATCTAACCTTGGTGTGTCATCTCATGGCTTGTCAAGGGCAAGCCTGATATTATCCCCTTCCCCCTTCAAGTCTAGTTTAAAGCTCTGTCAATAAACTTCGCTAGCTCGTGAGCAAAGACCTTTTTTCCCCCTTGAGAAAGACAAATCCCATGCAATGCCAGCAGGCCTGGTGTGGGTGGACCATCCCATTACCAAAAAACTGCAAATTCTGGCGGTGACACCAGCCATGGATCTATGTGTTAATAGACTGGGTATATTGTCACTAGTAACAGTGCACATGATGCTAGCTGGTGTGTCAGAAATGAGGGACTTCTGAAACATTTTATTCACCTGCTCTAAGGAAGCCACAGGGCTAGGGCATAAGTCAGCATTCACTTACGTATAGCTCTGGAACAAATCTGAAGAACAAAAAATGTTTTGTGGGAGATTTGATAAAACTCAAAACAAAAACTAGTTTCTGAATAGAACATGCCAGCGTTGTCTTTTCAATAAGTTTGATGACTAGCTGGAACAAAATAACAACCTTTGAAAAAATGAAAGTGTCAAAAAAAATTAAATCAGCTGTTACAGTGAGCCACTTATTACAAGATTCCTAAGAAAAATAACCTTACTGTATTCTTTGAGCTCCAAAAAACAGTAGGTGTAGAGGCATCCAAACATTATTTTTCTGAACTCTCTATGTGCATCCCAGATGTTAACACAATTTTTGGGAAGCCTATGATTCAGTATTAGAGGAACGTGCATGTGTGGAACAAACAGGCATACTCATTTTTTATCTGGTTTTCACTTCGGCATGGAGCAAGTCGTAGTTCCTTAGACTTTCAGTTCTTAGAAATCTCAGTCAAGCTATAAGCCTTTAATTTTTTTTTTTTTTTGAAGTTTTTGCCTAGTTGCTGTTTAATATTAGCTTGTTCCAGGGTCACAGGAAGGGGGTAGGAGATTTCTTACTATGGTCCCACTCACTGTGGGAGTGGTCCTTGGATATGATCCTCTGCTGTATATATTCTCCATTTACATCAACCACATCTGTCACAGCTCCAGAGGCTCTTCTTACGGTGTCTTTCCTTCATTTCCATCTTCCCCTGTAATTTCGAATCCCTACCCTTTGATTTAAGCATAAAAGTTTTGGGAGTTTTATGTTGTGGGTTCCTTAACTCTGTCCTCTGTTACATCCAGTCCCATTTCTAATCAAATTGAATCCAGTTGGTAAGTCACACATAAAAGCTAACTGCTGTAGCTTTTCAGTCTGGTGCTCTTCAGTGTCAACTTACATAACCAAAGTGCATTTATAATGCAGGAGTACTCTAGCCTTTGGTTCTTACAGGATACTGTGCTAACCTGACCGAAGATTTAAATTCTGCATGCAGCAGTCCTTCCTCCTCCAAACAGCTCTAGTCAGACAGTCTATATGAAGGAAATAAAGCCTAATAACAGAGGTGCTCACATGGAGACTGGAATTAAATTCCTTGCTTGGCCATTGGCTTTCTGTGTAACCTTGGATCATAGGATGAGTCATGCTATTTCTCCGTGCTTCCATTCATTTAAATACAATGGGAAAAACAGTCCACAGAAATCACAGGACAACAGAGGCTGGCAGGAGGGGAGCTCTCCAGCCCCAACCCCTGCCCAGAGCAAGCTCAGCCATGGGGTCAGCCCGGGCTGCTCAGGGCTTCACCCAGTCGGGGAGTGAAACCCCCTAAGGTTGGAGGCAGCCCCTCCATGGGCCCCAGCCCCACTGCTGGGCTGTCCTCATGAGGAAAAAGCTTCTCCTTATCTCCAGCCCAAGCCTCTCATGTTTCAGCTTGTGCTCCTGCTTCTCACGCTCCCACCATGCACTGCTGCTAAGAGCTCAGTTGTGTCTCCTCCATTCCCTCCTGCCAATGCCAGGGATGCTGTAGGGTGCCCCCAAAGCCATCCCTTCTCCCAGCTGAACCAGCCCTGGTCCCACAGTCTCTTCTTGCAGGACAAGGGCTCCAGCCCCACTGCCTTGGTGGCAATCCCTCACCTCCCACCAGTTCTGTCCAGATTGAAAAGGTAGCATGGCAGTTGATGTAATAAAACCACTAGGTGGTTAGATGTTATAGTGATAAGGTACACATGATGGCTAGGATGGGAAGAATTTGCCAGACATGAAAGTGGCAATGACACAGTTATAACAGCCATTATAGTCTCAGGCTCCACAAAACTGACCTGAATACCACCAGCTTGTTTAATTGCACTATCTAGTGAAAGAAAAAAGAGGATATGTTTCCCCTTAAACCTATCCAAACAGATTTCATATTTGGTATTCAGTAAGGATTTCTTCCTTACTGTATCAATGTTTTTCTTCAAGGTGACCAAAGAATAGATAAAAGTTTTATAAAAGAAAGGAATAGGAATGCTGGAGATGAGATTTTTTTTCTCTGACCAGTGCTCTGCCTTATTAATATGCTTACCAAGTGACCTTGCTCGACAGCTAATTCCTTATGGTGAGTCACATCTTATTTTTCTTACTGACATATCAGCACTCAATAAAAGGATGAAGGCCAAAGCATATGTGCAGCACTCAAGTACCACACAAACCTTATTTCAAGAGCTTAAGTGGAACTAAATAAGTTTGCAGACATGGTGCTGGCCATCTACATTTGGGTTAATCTAACCCCCAGTGTGTGGACAGTCTCACAGACCCTTTTGAGGGGATTCCTCAGCTGCCTCTCTCAGGCTGAATCTTCAAGCACATCCCTCGGAGGAGGAGAACCCTTCCTTTCCTCCCTCACTTCAGAAAATTCCCCCCAGCAAACAAACAACCCCCAGCCCTTTCCTTCTCTCTCCCACCCCCAGATACCATAAATGTTATGACAAGTTTGAGGAGACATTTGTCTGCAGTGACTGAGTGGTCCTTGCTAGGAAGGAACCCTTTCCCATCTGGGTTCAGTCTCTCCAGTTGGGGTCTGGAGCTTTTCAGTGCTGGAGATGAATAGTGAAGTATAATGTGTGTTGGATATTGTGGCAAGAATGTAAACATTTTTCAGTTTTTTGAGGAATTTGAGTGCGGCCTCAGTCCCAGGGCACAACAGTGAGAAAACTCTTTCCAGTTGCACTACTGTAGGCAGTAACCCAACTGAACAGTGCTTTGACAGTCCTGCGACTCTCGTTCTCAGCTTCATGTTGGTGCTGGATGCTCGCAACTGGAAACAGAAATGTAACTTTATCACTTGACTCCAGGAAAATTCTCCCCTGTGCCATATGGGGAAAATATACAGGACCAGCTGGGGAAGCCCTTGTTCAGAGGGAAGAGAATGCCTTGATACAGCATGAGACGGGTGGGGAACAGGAGCTGTGAGAAAAAGAGCACAAAGGAGAAAGGTAAAAGATTTATTTCTAAACACAATGACGGGGGTAGGACACAAAAGAAAATGACAACAAATTAATGGGAATTCTGAAATGTCCAGATATAAAACATCTGACACCAGTTTGTACAAAGATTTCAATTCCAGATATGGAAAGGAATTGTAGGAAAGAAATAGAAAATCTCAGTAACAGATTTGTAGAAACCAGAGGTAACAGATGCTCTGGAGCTCACCCAGCCTATTTTCCTGGGCAGTGGGACCATACTCTTTTCAAACATTCCTTACAATTCAAACAGAAGTTAAGGTGAAATGTGGATTTGACCCACTCAGTCCTTTTCCGTTGTCCTTTCTGGAAGCTGAAAAAGGGTGGTGGGAGAAGCCTTTGCTACCTCTGAGTAACTCTGGAGTGTCTTCAGGAGCAAGGGCATGGCTCCAGCTCATGTGGCTGCTTGCCAGATTCATCAGTGGGTCCTGGGAGGTGTTCACAGATAACTGTTCTGGACCTCCTTGCCTGGCAATAACAGAGAAACAGCACTATCATGCTTCAACAAGGTTATGCAAAAAGCAAGGGGTAGGAAAACTCTGGAGTACGGTAGGGTTTAGGCCCTTCATCAGTACCTGATTTCTGTAATGTGGCCATATACAGACTGTCTTGGTGCTTTGATGTCCTTCTCTCCACTCCCTATTTTCAACTGCCTTCAAGGTTTTCATCCTGCACTTCAAGACTCTTGCCAGCTATTCACATCATCTGCCTCTTATCAGGCTTCCAGTGATGAGGTGGATGACTGCTTTTCTGTGAGTATCCTCAGTTAGTCCTGGTCACACCGAATCTGAAAGCAGAGGGAGCTGATGGCCATCTCCATGAAGTGTAGCCCCACTACTATTCATGAAGCTGCAAAGAAGGAAAAAAATCTTAAATTTGGCCTCATTAACAGAAATAGACAGTGACTGACATTTTGAATGAAGGAAAATTAGGACATTCAAAGTCAGGAATTATAGAATCATAGAATCATAGAATTGTTTAGGTTGGAAAAGACATTTAAGACCATCAAGTCCAACCGTTAACCTAGCGCTGCCAAGTCCACCATAAACCATGTCCCTAAGCACCACATCTACACATCTTTTAAATACCTCCAGGGATGGAGGCTTAACCACTTCCCTGGGAAGCCTGTTCCAGTGCCTGACTACCCTTTCAGTGAAGACGTTTTTCCTAATATCCAACCAAACCTGCCCTGGCGCAACTTGACCCCATTTCCTCTTGTCTTTTCACTTGTTACTTGGGAGAAGAGACTGACCTCCGCCTCACTAAAACCTCCTTTCAAGTAGTTGTAGAGAGTGAGAAGGTTTCCCCTCAGCCTCCTCTTCTCCAGACTAAACAACTCCAGCTCCCTCAACCGTTCCTCGTATGACTTGTCCTCCAGACCCTTCACCAGCTTTGTTGCCCTTCTTTGGACTTGCTCTAGCATCTCAATGTCCTTCTTGAAGTGAGGGGCTCAAAACTGAACACAGTATTTGAGGTGTGGCCTCACCAGTGCCAAGGACAGGGGGATGATCACTTCCCTAATCCTGCTGGCCACACTATTTGTGATGCAAGCCAGGATGCTATTGGCCTCCTTGGCCACCTGGGCACACTGATGGCTTATAGGATCATATGAAAGTTTAATTAAGAACACATATTGCAACATTCATAATAAAACTGTGGGAGCTAGCAAGGCTGGTTGGATTTATGCTACCGGCAGCATATATCCCTTGCAGTGTAATAGCTGGCAGCAAACAGAGAAGAATCACAGAGCAGGGCACATAGGCTCCTGAAGTGAAGCACTGAGGAGTTTCAGCCTGTGGCTAGGGGTACCAAGTTGCAGGGAAAGACTTCTAGGCTTGAAAGCTTTTGTATGGGTGGGCAGGTGGAAGAAGAGGAGACAGGTATTCTTAGATGGAGAGGTTGCCTGATAGAAGGTGAAATGCAGAGTATACTTAACAGGTTAGTAGTTGCTCATAGACGTTCCACAGAAAGAATTTTAGTCTGGCTTTAAAACCAGCTCAGTGTTCAGCCTTAAAGTCTGTTTTCCGAGGTTGCAATTGTTAGCTTGTAAACAGGGGACACCATGAGGTTATCCTGCAGATACAGCTTATCAGTGAGTGTGTTTGGTGTAATCCTTGTGTAACATCTCTTGAAAGCTTACCTCTACTTCTGCTCTGATATATATTATCAAATGGTATACCATGGAACAGTTTCTTTCTAAGCTGTCACCAATTTAAGGTGAGGTTTCCAATGTGAAGTCCACAACATTTCTGTGTTCACTTCTGTGTAATCAGGCTTCAGGTTATATATAGAAACAGAGATACTTAGAGAAATCAGATTCTGAATTCACATAACAGACAACTGATGATAGACAGGTAGGTGTGTGCATCCAGTCAAAGAACAGTATCAGTCTTTTGTAGTGCATACTAACAAATACAGCTGATGAGCTTGATTTGTACTGCATAAACAAAATTCAGCTGTAAATCCCTTATCCTTTATTTCCCCTCTCCTCAGCTAGCTTAAGGAAGTCTAAATTTCTAAATTTATATAATTTATTGAAAACTGTTCAATTGGTTTGAAAATTTTTAAAAATTGCTTAGTCAAACTCTGTGGATGAAGGGATTTATTTGTCTCATTCAGCCTTTATTTTAATGTTATCCATTGCATTTAGAAGAAATACTCGTTTTACATTGGCCTCAAGTGACAGCATGAAAGTGAAAAAGTTAGATTGGTTGTTTTCCCAAAAGCAATTCAGGCATTTGAATGCTAATTTCTTCAGCATTCAGGTTTTTTAGTTTCTTTAGACTCAATATAGCAGTTTATTTTCAGTGGGTCTGAAGTGTTTCACACACAAAGACACAGAAAATTATTTTGTGCATTTGCATTGCTGAGCCTATCTATAGATTTTCACCTATCTGTGTGTAAGAATATTTGCTCATGCAAACAGGAGATTATTCGTAATACAACATTTCTGGAATTCACATTAGCCATTAAAAAACCAGCCTGCTCAAAGGAAGTTTTGGAGAAGAAATTAATGTGAAGGGGAAAAAAAAAATTAAAGATTATATTGAGCAACAGTGAATTATAGGCCTACTTAGGCATATGCACAAGAGCTAGAGGATGAAACTTTTGTAATTTTTCAGCTCATTTAATCTGAAAGGCCCACATACCAAGTTACATAGCCAGAGTTAACATCTGCAGTTTGGTTGGTACATGCCTTTGGTGCTGGCATTAGCCCTGTGACCACAGTGGCTTCTATTCCTCAGCTCTTTTAGTGGCTTGGCATCTTTCATATTCCCTCAGGCTCTATGGTAGAGCAAGCGGACACCCACACTGGATGCCAAGAGAGTCATCTTAATGAATGACATATTACGAGCCTTGTGAAAGTAATTTGCTTTGCTCCATGGTGTAGTTGGCTAACTTCCTATTACCGAAGGTTCAGGCTAAATCCAGCACTAAAGCTATGCAAATTTGTGCCTTTTGGGCAACATATCACAGAAACAAGTCTTATTCAAAGTAATTCTTGCCTTTATTTTCTAGAAGGAAACTTACATGTTACACTGGTTTGGGGAATAGCTATCTACTATCCCATGTTACGGGTAATGAATTCACATCTAAAGACTTTGCATTTTTATAGCAAGGTATATCTTTTATGAAATGTACAACAAAGATTCTGATAAAATCTTATTTTCTGGTCTATGCTTTGATGAGGACTGCTATTAGCTGTCAGACGCTGACAATTAAAGAGCTGAGAGCACAAGGCAGACAGCTCACCCTTCCTATGCCTTACTTTTCCTTTCTCTCTTCACAGAGCATCGTCTGAATGCAACAATTCCATGACATGCACAAATACGTGTCCTGTAGGCACTCAATACTTCTACAGCTAAGAATGAGCTATTTTCTGCTCCAAACTCCTGTTTCAGTCACTTAGTACTTTGATGAAACATTCACCTTTTAGCTTTTCTAGCTTTGCCTGAAAAATCCGCCCGCTGCCTTTGCTCACTAGCCCCCGATTCTTCTGAAAAGCACATGCATCAGAGGGGAGAGCTGTATGTATATACAAGAAACTACTTTTTTCTGTCAAGAACGTTAGGCATGGAAACAGTCTCTGTGGAAGGTCCAGTGGGGGCCTGAAGATAGAAATGGACTTTGATTTGACTGAACCCTGAAGCTCTGAGTATAGCATTCAGTGCTGCTCGTTGTGTACACGTTTCCCAGTCAGCTCACACTGTGTGCATCTGAGGAGTGCTGAGCTATGCCTACATATGAAACCAATTTAGCTGGGTAGTGAAAGTGTAAAGAAGTTCTGTGAGGTGAAGCCACGATGTTCATCTTGTTCATTCCTGAGGGCATGATAGGAAAGACTGCTGCACCCTTCAGGCTAAATTGTACCCAGGCTATGACCTGAAGGAATCATGATGCAAAAGAAGTTATTTTTTACTTTACTTTAGAGTAAAAGTTTCTCCTTCATTTAACTCTGTAGTTTAAACTTGCCTTAAAACTGAAATTTAAACATCACAGAATTGCTGTCCTACCGTTAGTGTCGTAGTGATTATTGTAAGATTTGTTGAAGTTCATGCATGATTAAAATGTCATTATTCTTTTAGTTACAAGGGTTTTTTTAATACCATGCTTCCCTCCCTCCTACCCCAACACAGGTTTTCTGAAGCATGTTTATTCAAAGTCATGTTAAATAACTTGTCGAGTCTCTGGCACACAATTTAATGGGAAAAGGATTTATCCTTGAATGTCTGAGCAGTTAAGTGGACAAGAATGGGAAACAAGTAAGGCAAGGACTAATCACTACCCGTGAAATAGTATGGGGAGTCCACATCTCTGCCATTAAAGGAGTCAGAATATTCTGGAGGAAGGACAGAAGTAGGAGTGATGTTGACGCCATGCTTCACAAAATAATTCTGAGTCAGTCCTGTGGCATTCTTCTGGGATTCATTGCTGATTCCACAGGCATAGCATTAAGGTAAGCATTCAGTTTGGAGGGAGGGTAGTTAACAGCCCTTTCAAGAATAACATGAAGTGACAGTGATTGTGCCATGCCGTCAGCTGCCAGAAAGAGTTTCAGTACAGAGCGTTGTACAACACTCAGTAAAGAATGTTGTATGCACCTCAGTAAAATAACTCGTGCACTCATTGAAGAACTAATGAATGAGCATCAGCAGGTCCAAAATTCACAACTAAATGCACGGTGGTGCAAGATAGACACTGCTTTTCTTGTAACTCAAATTTACTTTTTAGAAAAAAGTAGAGTTAGTTCCACTTTCCCCACTGTTATGTGAAATAGTCATTTTTAAATATAGACTTAGTAACATTATACAGGGCCATAAAATCAAACCCATGTAAATATTAGTAGTGCTGAAACCATTTTGTCCTAAGAACTGCCTGTAGTTTAGCTGTATCACTAATATACAAGGGTCTGAATGGAGACATATGGTCACCATGAGCTTGGATATTTAATTTTGAGATGACACTTCTATTAATCCATCTGAAAAGGGGGAAGCTACCATATAACTGGTTGCAATTAGCCAAACCACAATTTTTCTCTAACTAATTCACTCTAAACCAAAAGCCAAAATGGTATTTTAGAATTACAACATCACTCCCAGATTTACATCTCCTGATGAATTCCCAAGGTTAAGATTCAAGCCGTACTGTAGAACTAACCCTCAATTATATCTTTTTAGAGAGGAAGATCAGTGGCAGGTGGTGCCTGCTATAAAAGCCTCATTAAAACACCTTCTGTTTGAATATCACAAAAGGGAGTCAGCAGATGGAGGCACAGCTCCACATGGTAGCCTTACCTCAAATGAGAGTTTCACCTGACACTTTGGGGACAGCAGATTTTTTTTCCTCCAACTAACAAGCCACTGAGGTTCACGAGAGGATATATTAGGATTAATTGCACTTGATCACTAATCCATTGTAATGCCATATGCTAAAAACGTTGTTCATTGTCAAGCCTAGAGACAGGTAAGGCCCCTCTGGTAATGTAAACTGTCCCCATTTCCACAGAGCTAATCTAATTTCACCTCTTTACAGACCTCAGATTCCAGTAAAGATACTTAACTCTTCCTGCTTTGTCTCCTGATGCATTTTTGAATGATAGCAAATCTGATATAGAAGCTAATGATGCTGAAAACTGCTGACTAATTGGAAAATTATTTTTCCTGGTGCTCCTTGCTGAAATGAGCAAAATATTGAAAGGGTATTTACTCTATTGTGTGTTCAGCCTGTTGGTTCAAAGAGCCAGCTCTTCCCTCATCAGCTACACAGTTCAACTTCTCACACTTCCTCCCCCTGCTAGTCCCAAAACACATTTGAAGAATATGTGATTTACTAGATGAGAACAATTGGCAGGTTAAACCATGTGAGTAAAGTTTATGTTTCTTAGAGGAGGCGTTGTCACCTTGTGCAGCCCTTGGAGTGGGAGGATTTTTTCAGTGGCTTGGCTTTGGGATTGATCCAAACCATTAAGTGCCAAACAGTGTAACCAGAGAATTTTTCATAGTTCTGTTGTGTGTTTTGTGTTAAGCTACTTTAAAAATTGCCACCCACCAAGCTTGTTTCTTAAATCAAGGAGGTCATTCTTATTTAATATGTGGTGTGTGTATTTGTGAGAGGCAAAATAGGTGCATTGAATTCACATATTTTTTACCAAGTGATATGTAGCATCCCATGTCCCAGAAGCAAAAAAAACCCTGTAGTTTTTGTAGCAATTTTACTAACTATTCAGGGCCAAAAGATGTTTTCATACTAAACTGATTTGAGGGTTAGTCTACTCAAATTGAGAGACTAAGAAATGAGTCAGGATTTTGGTGTATAATATCTCATCTTGTGCTACCTTCTTAAGATCACTCTATACTTGCAAAATGCCTTCTATTCCAGAAGGGACTCCAAGTGTGTTGCCAGCTGTATGCACTTAAAGATCAATTCAACTACCACTGAAATGCAACCATCTCTGGGGTAGAACACAGCAACTCCTCCATTCCAGAAAAAGCAAAACACTGGTTTTAGGAGGAGGAACTAAAAAATAACTGCTCCAACTGCAGTTCCAAGGGAAATTATGCTGGCAGAGTATAATTACCCTTGTTGAAAGTTGGCCAAGACACTCGAGCTAACATTCTCCTCTCCTGGAAAAGGTGCCGGGGGATCTTTAGCAATCACAGGTACTCAAGACCTCAAGTTTGCATCGAGTTCGCAAGGCATTGACTGACATATGTGACAAAACTTTTTCCTCTCCTTTAAGTAGAATGCCACGTATCTCTGGCATTTCCTCCCCCATCAATATCTCTATTACACATAGTGCAAGGCCAGGTGATGGACCCTTGCTCCTACTAGTGCAAAGTCACTCAGAAGAACAATACAGCTATCAGTAGCTGAGGCTATCCATGGGAGAAACTGTTCATGAAAGAGACCAACAGGACCAAGTCCACCCAGTCTACCTTCAACATCTTACATGTTTAATGTAAATTTGGCTTTCCTTTAAATCAGGATTTTGATGGCATTTCCAAACCAGTACAAACTTGCCACTGAAGTTTCCAGTTGTCTGTCCTAAAGAAATCCCTTCCAGTTAATTTTGAATTCCCAGTTAATTGGGAATGTGGCCCACAATGTAGGAAGAAGAGAAAAGAAATCAAATGTGGTGGCTGAAAAAAGGAGCTACATAAGTTGGAGTAGTCCCATGTTCTCATTTGCTTTCTATCCTGCCTTGTTTTGGACTCAGCAATTGTACATTACGAATTAATGGTAAGCTAGCCCACGATCTCCACTCTGTATACTGCACACACATATTGGTCTTGATAGATATATGTGTGTGCCATCATATCTATCCATCCAGACAGATGGCTTTTCGTGATCACAGATGAATGGATCTGGCAGAATTATAGCAAATAAATGATCTTCAAAACTAAAACCAGACCAATGACTGTGTTCATGAATAAAAGTGCTGAGTTCAGTGTATTCTAATTAACTGAGGCAAGTTATTCAAGGGAGTATAGACTATCCTTGGGTACCCAGGAACAGATTTTGAGATTCATAAAATATTAATGAGATGTAACAAAAAATTTATGTAAAAATTACAAGTGTGCCTTGATTTTCATTAGTATTCATCTGTAAAAAATATAGATAATTTAGTAAGGAAGCAGTTTTAGGTCATCAGTTGCACAATGGAAAAAAGCACTCATATCTGTGCATGGTGACTGTGATTGCAGTTTTTGCCTTCTGAACATGAGATGGGGCATTACATACCCTGGGTATTTTAGGAACTATCTTTCTTGTAAACTGGGTGCTTTGGAAAACTGTTACGTAATCCTCATTATAAGCTGCTTAGCAGTGCCCAGCTATGTGTTATATTCCTGGAAAGTGAAAGGAGTTTCAGACAAGTTGCAGGTGGCCATTATTCCTCTTGTTGAAGGAGTACGACATCAGAGAATTGACTCAAAGCACTAGTTGTGCCTTTATGATATTTCTGAAAATTTTGTTCGAGACTGAAGAGACTAGATCTTGTGGCCTGATGCTGACTCCAGTTTTGAAGTTAGACAGATTAGAACTGTAGCAGGTTGTTTTCTGCCAAGCTGCTTTCCAGCTGGGTGACCCTCAGCATATGCTGGTCCATTGGGTTGTTCTTCCTCCAGTGCAGAACTTTGGGCTTCTCCTTGTTGATCTTCATGAAGTGCTTGTTGGCCCATTTCTCCAGCCTGTCAAGGTCCCTCTGGGCAGCAGCACGACCTGCTGGTATATCAGCCACTCCTCCCAGTTTTGTGTCATCAACAAACATGCTGAGAGTACACTTTTTCCTATCATCCAGATCATTAATGAAGATGTTAAACAGGATTGGACCTAGCACTGACTCCTGGGGTACACTGCTAGTTATTGGCCTCCAACTAGACTTTGTTCCACTGATCACCAGCCTCTGGGCCCAGTTGTTCAGTCAGTTTTCAATCCACCTCACTGCGTACTCATTCAGCCCATACATCAACAGCTTGTCTACAAGGATCTTATAGGAGACAGTGTCAAAAACCTTACTGAAGTCCATGTGGACAATATCCACTGGTCCCTCCTCGTCTATTAAGTCAGTCATTTCATCACAGAAGGTTATCAAGTTGGTAAAGCAACATCAGAGTTCATATCACACTGGTGTGTTGGAGAGGTAAAGAAAAGTATATGGACATGGTTGGTGCTTGTAAAACTGTACTGTTATAAAACAACCCTAAAAAATCATATGAGTGTGAAATTAATGCTACTTGAAAGGGAGGCTACTTTGACAAATTGTATACTTCAAAAGTCAGATGAGACCTACTTAAAGGATTTAATTTGTAGTTAGGGTTTGGATTATTGACCTGTTAAATGATTTCAGATCTTCCTTTCAACAGAATGAGCCAAGGCTCTTGAGGGTCCAGGAGAAGTTAATTTTTAATTTGTTGATTTTAGGCAAGAGCAAGAGGAATGTCTGATATATACTTCATTATTTCCACATAAGAGTTGTAAAAAATGGTATCAGTCATATCAAGCTTTTCTGTATCAAAAGTAATCTGCAGCTAGATTGTTACACCTAATCTGTATTTCAGGCTATAGTCTATAACTGCTCTTTAACTCAAAATGGGGAAATGCAATAGCCCACATGTGTTAAGCTAATTTTGCAGGGTGTAGTGAAGCTGAGGAAAAGCTTTGATGTTCTTTTTACCCATACCAATTTTATTTCTCTCAGTCTTACTGGTAATTGCTTTTACCTCCATTAGAAAGAATTTCAAGACTTCTTTCTGCACGTGGTTTGTGTGCGGTATAGTTTTCTATGTTCAGCCATTTCCACGGTTTTTATAAGCCTGTTTCTAGACTCTGACCAAAAGACTCAGGTAACAACCCACTGGGCTTGGGTTTGGGAGAATGGAGATAAACAGCTTTTTGCAGATCCTACCTGATAGTATTTTCAGGTCCAGTAGGTACATATCTTTAAAATTACTAAATGTAATTAAAATAAAAACAATTTTCCTATTAACTAGTAACTATTTGATCCATGGTATTTGTATTCTGTGAAACTAATTTCACTGCTGTTACGTTTTTATATTCCTGTTTCTGGCATTTGTTATTTTTGTGTTCATCCTTTACCCTAATCTTTTACCTTACATACCCAAGAGAGAAAGGCATTACCATTCCAACCACTATGTTAATCCCATTGCAAATAACATAATGTTCCTACAAGGGCCAGAACTGCAAACATAGCTTTGCCTCCAGGTATTATTTTTTATGTCATCTGAGTTTGAAATAAATAAATCTTGATTTTTGTAAATGCAGAGAACCTAGAATCCCCTTTTACTTTTTTTGATATTTTGGGTCCTCAAGCATTTATATTAATCAAACATTGATGAACACCCAAGCAGATAGGCTACTTTTTGTGTTTTTGCCAAAAAAAAAAATTAATCTTCTTGTCCAGTATCATATGGCAAAACTCTGGCCTTCTGCCAATACAAATCAGCAGACTTCTGTGTCATTATTACTTATGATCTGCCAGGAGGCTGAAACAAATAAATACACATAAACTATATGTTGATAGCCAGTTCATTTGGATAATGCTTTTGCACTGCAAATAAGAAAAGAAGGCAACAAACTGAAGCCATTGTATAAAAGGTTTAGATCTAGCAAGGGCCTAACTTGGTCTGGTGCCCTGATGCACATCTGTATCCAATGAAGGTGCAGCAAACTAAATCACTGGAAAGACTGAATCCACAGCTGATTACTGCATCACTACCTCTCCTGTATTACTCTCCATCTCCCAAAGCAGAACACCTGGCTCTGCAGTGCAAAGGATTGCATTGTGGCTACAAGAATTTTTGCTCCTGAAATGATTAGTCATACCACTACATGGATATAAATAATTGGATTTATTATTTTCTCTAATGCTCAAGTGGAATACTTGTCAATATGTGTCTGGCAGAAGTATTCATACACTTATACCATTATGCAAATGTTAAGCAAAATAAGTTACTGGATTTTCTCAAGTATCTTCTGTTTTTTCTTTTTTTCCCCCCATTTTCTTTTCATGATTCTTTTAAGCCTCAGATAGAATTTATGTCATACTCTTTGTTTTTTGCAGTAGCCTTATGGCCTTTCATGGCTTTCTGAATTATCCCTCTTTCTGTTTGTTTTGTGTGCTCCTATTAGGGTTGTTGTTAGCTCCATTCTGATGTTTGTAGTTTTTGGAAATCTGAATCTTTGTTATTTATGTTATCAGTGATCTGACCTGGGTTGCCCACAGCAATGTTCCAACTGTTCTCAGGTCCTCAATTACTAATTATGCAGATGAACAGATTGTGCAAACTCTTTCCTTATGGCCACATTCTGGAGGAGTTGTTTTGATTAAATTGCTGCTGCACTTGAATTTTAAGTAGGTGATGGCCAGTTCTTAGTAGGTTTTTTTTCAGATGTCCTGTACATGTTTGTTGTAGTAATTTATTAAGAAGTGATAGTTACACATACACCAAAAAATTCAAACCCATAACATCCGAAAGTGACATGGTTGCAAGAGGAAGTAAAGGACACAGTTTAAAGCCAGATATCGAGAGGAGCAGCCTCTTCCTGAAGATCACCAGGACAGTGGACAGACAGCTTGCCAGTAGAATACTTGGAGCTGTTAACATTAATGAAACAAATTAATCACTAGTGAGCATTGATTGATGTCATTACACTAGGGATGTTCAGAAAGAATTAACATTTGAGGTGAAAGAATTCTGCTATATTAATAATGCTATCCCAATTAGATAATGGATATCTTCATCGATATCTAGTATCTTCATAAGAACACAGAACTGACCCCAGCTTCAGTGACAACACTGGGCTATGGGATTATGGTCATACCCCGTCTTTCTTTTTTACTGTGCTACTGTGGTGCCTAGAAGACATATGGCTTCTCCTTGAATAAAATATGTATTTCTGATAATATTGTGCACTCTAGTTGGTCATTTGAAATCATTTAGTGACTTTGGCGAGTGCAGCACCCTTGACTGTCTCATGCCAGTGTAAGCATGCATTTATATGTCTCCTGAGGAGCCATCCTTACCTCAAAAGACAGACAAGGCTATCCAGATACCATACCAGAATACTGCTCATTTTCTTCCAAAAAACCCTTTTGGAAATTAGGAAACAAAGAGTTGGTTCTTTTCCTTGCTTCCCTCCTACAGAGTTGTTCAGGATTGAAAAAAGTAGGATGCAGCTAGAAGAATGGAAAAAGTAAACACCAGAAATCAGAAGGAAATTTTATGGCTGTGAAATCTGAATACCCAAGATTTGCAGTTAAAATTTCAGGGTGAGATTCATGTTTCCAGTAAAATCAGCACAAATCTCCTTGTGACTTTAGTATGGAGATATTCCAGTCTCAAATATTTTGTTGCCTACATAAATGGCCACTTAACATTTACATATAATTAGACACACTAACTGAAAAAAAACAGGAAAAAAGTTTCAGTTTAACAATTAAACTTCCAAGTGTTATGTCAATCAATGCAGTCTTGCAGTCAGATTTTCTTTTTTAAAAAAAACCCTGATTTTCCTTTTTCCTGTGAAAGGAAACTTTCATATAAACAGTGGGGCAAATTGACTAGAAGTGGGGATCTGTGATAACGACTAGAACCATCAAAAGCACAAAAGTGTTGTCTGGAACAATAGGAGGTAAAAAGGTTCAGACAAAGGGGGATCTGTAAACAACAAGATACTTTTAAGCAACAAATATTAGGAGATATTAATGTAAATAACTTCTACCATAAGCACAATACTGACTAGTTTTTGTAGATAATTTTTATCAGTAGCTCTCAAAGTATTTTGCAAGGTATCATCAGCCTCAAATTACAGAGAAACAAAGCCATGGGTAGGCAAGGTAATTAGAGTTAACCCATCAGGTGGCTGACAAGGGTTGGAGGAGAACCCTAAATACTTGAGTCCTTTTTTCTGCAGTATTTACTAGAGCACAGAGCCTTGCTGGAGAAGTGTTCCTGAGTCTAAAATGGAAAATGTCTGTGTAAAAAGTCTCAGACACAACCACCAGAAAACTCAAATCAGAAGGCAGTCAGAGAATGAGTCAGATCAGTCAGTGTCAATGGAAACACTCTGATTAACTTTGAAACTGACTGTTAATACAACTCTGTTTCAAATAGGTTTCTCAGTAAACTCCTACTTGAAATGGTTTTCCGTTGAAAATGCGTACATCCTTATTCATAGTCAAGGACCCTAAAAGTCTATATTTTAGGGTTTCAGTAACAAAGTGCATTAAAACACAGGCTTGTAGGTTTCACTGCTGAATAGAAAAAAGACAGAACTGAAATGTATTTTGCATTTTAGAAAATGCATATTTTGCATCTCTGTAAGGCCACACCTGACTAATAAGCACCTGTTTGGCTTGGGACTTGTCCATGAGGGTAATCTTGGCAAGCTGGTGGGTGGAGGCTACAAAAGATATTTTCAGACTGAGAAGAGTGTAAGGAACAAAGACTTCCTGGAGAGAAGCAGCAGCGAACTGTTCCCTTTGCCCTCCAAACCCAAGTTTTTTCCTGAATTGTGACATCATGTTACAGAATTATGACCTGGAGTTACCAGTGGGTATCATGTGAGGAAGACAAAATTATCTTTCCTTCTGCACTCTTTTCTTGTTGTTTCAGTGAAGAAGCTCCAGAGCCATATCGTGCTTTTATAGCATAAATAGAAGAACCTATATACGACTGCCTGCAGAACAGCTACACATGAGTAAATAGCCTTTTGTAAAAAGACCAGAGGTTATATCCTGGCTTTCATAAGTGGTAATCTTAACTGATAGAATAATGAATGAATCAATTTTTAGAGAAGTGAGAGCTACAGACTCAAGTGACTCATGCTATGAGAGAAGATGATGTGATGTCCCAATGCCACTTCAGTCTGGTTTCCAGGAATAAGTTGAGAGGGAAAACAGCTCTGGCTTACTCTCTCTTCTTTCAGCATTCTTCGACTCGGCAGACGCCTGTAAAGTCTTCTGATGTGGTGTCATGATGGAATACCATAACACAGACAACAGATTGATATGACAAGATAATCTGCTTTCAGTTTTAGTTGGCATAAAACCAAAACCATTCTTATTTCCTTCTCTTTTTTTCCTTCTAAAATATTCAACACTCCTACTGGCTAACAGAAAAGCAAAGAACAAGATAAGAAGTATCATGCTGGTGAGTGGGGAGGAAGGAGGGGGAAGAATATCTGTCAAGAGATACGGATGATACGCATAAATCTTAGTAGAAGGTAAGTTCAGAACTCTCTGAAACATTGCCCAGGACATACAGATTCTGATACTTAATTTATATATAGCCTTATAGTTTCACAAAAGCTTGGGATTGTAGGACATCAAGCCAAATGGGAAGTTGTACTTTTCCTCCATTTTTTCTTTCCTCCTATAGACATTTGAACCTTCTAAAAACTATTAGAGTTCATGTTAGAAAAAAAGACAAAGTATCAACTCCTTTATTATCACTCAGAAACAAAGAAAACCAAAGCTCATGGGTGAATCTAGGAAGATTTAGGTTAGAATTTAAAAAAAAAAAAACATGTTGTAATAATTAGGAAAGTGAGGCATTGCCAGGGTTCTGGACTCTCCATTGCCTGGAGTCTGTAAGAGCTGGTTTCCTTACCTTTTTTTAGGAGTGACACTCTGATAGGTGCTTATTCACTTATTTTGGTTGGAGGTAGGGCTAGGAGAATGAACTATGGTTCTACATGGTACAGTGCTATTTGTTTGAGAAATATAAGACTTGGGTTCTCAACATGGATTCAAGCATGAACATGCCCTAAATCTACCATTGTTTAGACTTTCATATTTAGAGAATGAAGTTCTAGGAAGTTTGCTAATGCTGAAACTTGTATATATTATTATATGGAAACAGACATCATAAGGAGCTCTATTCATACAATAAATTTATGACATTCTTCCTGTAGACTAATATTTTTGAACTGGTAAATGATGACTTTTCCTTTCCCCATCCGAGCCCAAAGGTGGTGTTTTCTGTGATTACTATAGGGATAATTTTAACTTCCAGCTTTTTCTATTTTTCATGCACATGACATAGTACTCTCTGAGTGCCACACATACCTCTGTAAATACAGGACCTCTTTCTCTATTCCTAATATGGTGTAAACTGTTATTGAGAAAACTGTTAGACAGAGGCCTCTATTAAAACCTCTGGCTTCAGGGTAAGTATAGGCCTGTCCTTTCTTTCTGCCTCCTATCTGTCTGCTAGGGTGAAAGAGAACCTGGTTTTTGAAACAGAATTTTGAGGTAATTTGAAAATGGAGTTGGATTTTGCTGGCTGTACTCATCTCAGGCTGATGTTCTAGCTCTCTTTAGCTTGAGGTAGTACCAAGCAAATTTTGCCTTTCCAGTTCCTTCCAGATACAGGTGATAATATTATTTATTCTTAAGTGAAAGCTGTAAGATCATTACATAAAGCGGAAGGTTCTTTATGACAAAGAACAAGGAATTAGTTAGGGGCCAAAATCTGTCTTGATGGTAAAGAGAAAGGATCTTAGAAACCTGTTGTGTAATACATACATATACTTTACACAGCTGGAAAAGTACAAAGTTAACTTTAACAGAGACTAAAGTCATAGACCTTTAGACAAAATTATCGTTAATGTTCTGTTCTCTTCTATATTCTCTGGTTTGCTTTGGATCTGGATTTAAAGTGCCAAAATACTTCGAGGAAAACTTGGTTCTCTTCATGTTATCAGACTGTTCAGATGTAGGAAGTAGCAAAAATCTCAAACAACTCATTGTTTTCAAACTTTTCAGCTCATTTTTTTCTGGCCTAGAAACCTAGCTAGTACAGGTGCTTTGAGGTAAACATCAAAACCCTATATCATTTGTCTTTGAGAGAGATTACATTTACAGTATATTTACATGTAGAAAAATGAAATTGTAGTCTTCCCAACAATTTTTCCATAAAGAACAAATGTAGTCATGTTTCTTATTGACTTGTGTTTTTTAGCACCTTGGACTTTGATGTGATGTTTCATAGTTTCAGACATACTCTCTTAAATTACCAAATAGCTCTATGACTGCCAGTTAGGACACTTGTTAAATATAACTTCAGATTTTGTATCAAAACCAGCAGACACAATTGTCTTCAATCTAGAAATCATACATGATAACTTTTAACTAAAATTCCCACTGAAGGCCCTTAATGAAAAGTTGGATTTCACAGCACTTGCTGCGTTGCTTTTATAATACACCATGTTCTTGAACAGCTTCTCTAGGGAGAAAATCCTGTGGTACATGTGGGTATGCCAGAAGTTTCCTCTCTCATCGCAGTTTTACAGCTGGCCAACATTCCTGAAACATCCTGGAATAGAATGCTTCAGGCAGCCCTAGGGACCATAGCAGGTTTCCAAAATGTTTTTATTAGTAGTGAACTTGATAAACAACTTGATAGTAATATATTAATCTTGATGAGAGAATATGCTTTTCATTTAAAAGAGCAGTTTGGTTTGGAATGAAATTTTGAGGGTGGGTGGTGTAGATGGAGGAATATTCCCAGTTTTTATTCCTGTGAATTCTGCTACTTGACCAATTGAAACTATATTGACGTCCCCCCAGGTTCCATTTTCCTCTCAGGCATGTTTCCCTGTATCTATCTAATTTTATTCTTTGACCCTCAATTGTCCTCATATGACATTAAATCCCTTTAAGTAAATGCTGAGCTCTCTATTCTAGTTTTATCCTGAACTTCCTTCAAGAGGACCACATGGATACATAGGTTAATGGAGAGGAGATGATATGTTAAAAAAAAAAAAGGGGGGGTCGTTTTGAGTAAAAAATATTGTACCATATATATCACACATTCCTAACATTTTCCTGTGTGTATCTTTTCTCCTTCTGGAATGATGTGGATTTTTTTTTTCTTTTTTTTTTTTTGCCTTTTAAACAGGGTGATAGCCAGCAACACAGGTAAACTAGCTGAGAAAATACTTGCAGGTAACTTTCATAAACCTTCCAAATCCAAGCCAAAATGCAGGCTTTAGACAATGAAAAACGTTTTAATAGAAACCAGACTTTTTTGAGTATGTATCTGAATAACAGAAACATGCAGAGATTCTCTCATTGTAATCTGTGTAAGCCTTCTTGTGGCCTGAGTAGCTTCCGGTGGCTAGCAGAAGGAAAGAATAATACACTCACATGTGTTATCTCTAACCCACCTATAATTACAAAATATTCTCCCAACCAGTTTGTGCATGCATTTTTCTCAATTCCTTTTCTGCTTGCAATGTGATTCATTGGACCTTTCTAGAGATAGCAGACTGGAGAGCCTGGGACATGGACAACGGCACTTCTCTGAGCTTCAGAGGTTTCTTGACATCCAGCTGGCAGAGTAATGTTACCTTAGGTCTTGTGGAAAGTATCGTTTTAGCCTTTTGCCATTGCTAGTAGTAGTAGTAGTAGTAGTAGTAGTTAATTATTTATTGCTATTTAAGTCTTTTGTCTTTGCTAGAGCAAAGACCTTCTGCAGGTAACTATGGTAAAAGAAAAGTAAGGCCTTTGTGAGGGAAAGTTGGGAAGAAACTGATGGTCTTGCTTGAACTTTGGTCAGATCAGGACTGAGAGTGAGAAGTCTGCATATAAATATCTGGAGAAGGTCCCACTGCATACTGAAGAAGATGCTGTCTAAAGAAATAATCAGTGTTTTAACAAGATGGAATGAACAAACAGATGCAGTTAAGCACAAAACCATTGCAAACTGAATAAGACACCTTGCAGGCTGTACTATGATAGGATATAGAGGGTCTACGTTCTTCCCAGAAACAACAGGAAAATTTGTTTGGTTCCTCCTTCTCTTCTTGGATGTTCACCCTGTTTTTTTGAACTGTGACATTCACAGTAACTTTGGCATTTTTTTTGCATGTGGTCATATATCCTGGAGTGGTGCGACAATCCAACTTCTACTAGAGAATGAATCCCTAGTCCTTGTCCTGAAAAAAGGCAGATGGTTCTATTGTGAGCAATATAAGGTCAAAACCCAGGAAAGAGGTAGAATTGTAAATGTATTGTTCCTAAAATTCTAATGGTTTCTCTGCAATAGGTCCACAATTTTTGGAAGTTTTGGAGTATCAGCCCTGCAGACCACTGAGAAAAGTTCCTTTTACTTTTGTGGCAACAATGCAAGAGGTTCGTTTCACAGACCTTACGGCACTCTGACCACTGTCTCTTTAATAAACACCTTCGAGCAATTGTGCTGTTTTCTAAGCCATTCATGTATTAGTATGTTTCAGGCATTAGTAATTTGTTTTTACTAATACCTCCAAATTTAGGTGTTTTAATGAGCAAGAGAGACATTATAGCCTAAAGGTCTCACAGATCCAGTGCATTCTCCTAATTTCCAAGTATCTTTACTAATTTTCAAAGTTATTTTTTCAACTTCCTGATAGCTCCCACCCCTTCAGATATTTTTCTTGTGAGGATGATTAGATGAAGTGAATGCTTTTTCAATAAAGGAAAAAGAATTAAACATATAACATTTAATAAAAATATTTAATTGTATCAGTTTCCTTGTTTGCCCATTTTCACTTGACTCGAACAATGAAAACACTCTAAGCTGATTCCAATACTATCAATGCTACTGGTGCTACCACTTAAGAAAAGTCTTTTATCATTAGTATCTCCACCCCAAGGAATGGCTTGTCATAACATTGACTTTGCCATATGCTGCCACTCAAGTTGTAGTTGTCAAGTTATCTATGACATTGATATTTCACAGAGTACGTGCTTCTTAAAGCACATAGTCTCCCAATCACACAGATTTCACAGTGATCAATGTAATGCAAAGATAGAAATTGTTGAGAGCTCTAACTCTTACACAAGATTCACCTATTCAGCTGTTCTTCTTCCTTGCTCCTCCAAAAGCTATGTTAGTGATGCTTTTTATCTGCGAAGTGATATCTTAAAGCAGGACTTAGCAAACATGAAGAAGATGATAGATTTCTTCCAGCAACAACTGTTAGTTTATCCGTTAACGCCCCTGGCAAAACACTGTTGGAGCTGACATGAATGACTGATGGGCTCCCTTAACAAGCAGCTCATCTTCCAAAGAGAAGTAGTGTATCGCTAGCTCTGTATTCAGTGCTGTCTGTGCCTGAGTCCGTACAGATGGTAGTATAAGTGGTTTTGCACCACCTTGATCCTGGGTATCAGCTTGGCTTAATGTGCAACCCTGATGAGCCTCAGGACTGGCCAAGATATGAGTGATCACTGACTGGCTACTCCTCTTCCTGCTTTGGTTCTGAGAGCAGCCAGCCTGATTCCTGCTTGTGTTGCAGTTTCCCTGTTTTGTGCTACTTTTCTGTCCTATTCAAACCCCTATAAAAATACCAAGGACTCAACTGCAGCGGCTCAGAGATCCAGCTTTGAAACATGTAAGGGTTGGAGGGATGTAGTAGAAATGTTCCTGCCTCCTAGGCCTCTTATAGCTGAACAGAGTCTTGTGACAAGACTGGCATTTGACATCACTGTAAATTTTTGCAATAGTATATTGTCTTCTATTTATCCATATTATCCCATAAAGAATGTTATATAAATAAATAATATTTGTAACAACAGATGGTCTAAAATCGTAACTTGACCTCAAACACTTTTTATGTATAGAACTTTATGTGTTTTTTTAACTGTAATTCCTATTGCTTTTGACATTTTTACTGTGATTAATCCATGATTTTCCCCATAATTTACCACACCAGAGTGCAACTCCAATAACGTTATATATCGTGAAACCATTATGCCTGCAACTGTGTAGTGTGACACAGTTATTGTATGGCTGCCTTCATCATCCCTTAGACAAGGGGAGTTCACCCAGGAAGTGGTCTTTTTTAAAGCTTGTTAGTACATAATTTCTGCTTCCTACTCTATTTCTTAGTGGACTGACGCCTGCTTTATAAAACTGTCTTATTTATTATCACACAACAAAGCTGACTCAGTTAATGTCTCCAACTCCCCTAGAGAGTGGTGTGGCCATGTGGCAATGATCTACTGTCAGCTTAGAGTCACTGACATGGCCAAGTGACAAAACACACATTATGGCTGTCGGCACCATACCTGAAGCTGTGTATACAATGCAGAGGATGCAATTTTCTGGTGCTGTAACTAACAGCTTTGAGCAAAATTACATACTTGGAAACACACACCCAAGCATCTTTTCCTGTGTGTTGTATGTTTAAACTAGAGGGGAAATACAAAAATATGTGCAAATATAAATGCATACATATGTTGTGCATATTCTATCTAAAACTAAATTAAAACTTTGTTTTATAATACTTCTACAGTGAAAGCAAAAAGACTTTCTTTCACTATATTTTACATGAAGGTAAGCACTTACATTTTAATTATTGTGTGTATGTGAAATGAAGTGTTTTACTACTTGTAGTACAGCCCTGAAAATACTTAGCTGTTTTTTATTTATAAATCATGCTCTATGAAATGATTTTCATTTGCAGCTTCTCGTCCTCCATAATAAAATGAATTTTCACCCACACACTCTTTTTCCTCAGCTGTTCAGGTTTTATTTTTTTTTTACTTTTATTTTGGTGATCTAGTGGAAATTGATCTAGATTTTTTATACAGTGCTCCCTCTGGAGCTGCTGAAGAAAAATATCTGCAGCTGAACTATATTTAACATATATATTGATTAGAAAGTGTTCAATCTTTTTCATCAATTACTTTGGAGCCTCAGCTTTCAGTGCCTTATAAGGTCTGTATAATTTGTGAGTGGATCTTTTGAAAAGGGACTGCTCTGTTCCAAAACAAGGAAAAAAATTAGGATAGGATTAACAGATCATCTTTTGTTTGTTGGCAGATCTAGTCATAAGTATACAGTGTTCTGTGGGGGGATCTACTGTAAGTCAGTCTGTTGGCAAAGAGATCTTGTCCTTCTCCTGCTATAACTACACACATACACACAGAGAGATATGTGCAGCTACCTACATTCACACAAACACGCATTTACACACAGCTGCTTTTTTTCTATTGGTATGTGACAAAATATCAAGATACTTTAAATACTTACCTTCATTAAGAGTTTTAATGAAATTGATTGTATGTTATGTATCCTTTGGAGGCTGCTGTAAATATTTTCAGCTCTGCAACAGCTTGCATGTCTTTACTTTTCTTGTTCAGACTCACGGCACCATGCTCAAGTCAAAGAGGAGTGATTTGTCTGACATGGCGTTAGAAAGTAAGATAGTGTTGATGAACATGTCCCCAGAGTTTTGAATGGTATACCCAGAAAAGAGTGAGGTGGAGATGAGAAAAAAACAGTAAAGGAAAAAGAAAACTGGAGGGAAATATTATTGCAAAGAATCATAGTGATACAATGCATCTCAAAATAAGATGAAAGTTTGCTGATTTTAGGTAACTCAATGAGTATAAACAGATTCAAACAGGTTGCACATGAGTTGAATTGGTCAAGGGATCTGGTAACAGGTTTCTGGTAGACAGCTTCTTATGTAATAAAGCTGGGTGAAATAAAATGCAGAAGCTCATTTTGGAGGGGATAGGTTAATTGAACCCATCTAGCTTTTCCAGTCTGGAAAGCGGGTGTGAAATTTCATGGGGTTTGTGTTCTCCTGTGAGAGTTCCAGAACTTCCTTGTTTGATCAGGTCACTTGATAGCAAGAATGAATTTTCTTGAAGCATTCTCGCTCCAGCTCAGAAGAGCTGAGACACCCAAACTACTGCAATACATGAAAGCCGAACAGCCGATCTTCCCCACTTGACTCTGGAGGGGGTGGCAGAGAGAGCCCATGTGAATGATTCTGTGCATAGGTAAAGGGATGAAGAGGGAGAAACACTATAACAACCTGCTCTGGGAGCTGAGTGCTTGAGCTGCTCCCCATGTTGACTGTATATAATATCAAACGTACTGATTGCACCCTTGACTCTGAAACAGAAACTTCTGTTTCTGTTTCCACAAAGTACGAGTCCTAAAATCATTTCAGCTTAGATTTCCATTCTTGGTTTCTAAACTCTGACTGAACTCTGAGCGCTCAAGTTGAGAGATCTGTATGCTTGGGACAGTTTCAGTTTTATTTTATATTTGATTAGTTCAATCGCTTCAAGCTTAGACCACACACTCTAGGACTTGAATGAGTAAGAAATCTATGGATTTGCCCCTCAGTTTTTAGCAATGGGCCACATGTGGGTCTTTCAAGGGTGCCAGGCTTTACATAGAGTCACACACAAAGCCTGTGGAAAAAGGCCACAGGAACCTGCAGGAAACCAAAAGCAATGAAGCAGACTATCAAGATGGGATATGGAGATTAGGTGGGCAGGAGGAAAAGACAGAAAAGGAAAGAACTAGTATAATGAACTAGAACACGTTACAGGATCACAGAATCAGGTGGTAAGTGGGAAGGGACCCCTTGAGCTCATCTAGTCTAACCCCCTGCTCAGAGCAGGGTCAATTAGAACAGGTTGTCCAGGATTGTGTCCAGTCAGGTTTTGAACATCTCTGAGAAGAGAGACTGAACAGCCTCTCTGGGCAACCGGTGCTAGTGTCTGACTGTCCTCACTGTAAAGGAGTGCTTTTCTGTGTACAGGTGGGATTTAATGTGCTTTAATTTGTGCCCATGACCTTCTATTCTGTCCGTCTACTTCAATCCCTCCCAACATGTATTTATACACATGGATTAAAAAAAAAAAAAAACCAAAAACCAAAAAACAAGGCCCCTTGAGCCTTCCCTTCTCCAAGCTGAACAGTCCCAGCCCTCTCAGCCTCTCCTTGTATGACAGATGCTCCAGTTTCTTCAACATCTTTGTGGCCCTGTGTTGGACTTGCTCCAGCATGTCTATATTTCTTGTACTGTGAAGCCCAGCACTGAAAACAGTACTCCAGGTGCAGCATCACTAGTGCTGACTAGAGAGGAGGGATTAGGATAGAAAGTACATTATGAAAATTATGGGGGGGGGAAGTTGCAGGCAGGGTAACCTGAGAGCAAATATGTGCCAAAAAGAAGATGGAACAGAGCAGTTCCAGGACAAGAGGTACAAAAGCTTATGGAGTAAAGGTATGAGATAGCAAGAAAAAGAAAGAACAAAAGTAAGAGAGAATTTTCAGCTGGAAATATTTTGTGGTTTTATCTGTAAAAATTGTTTAAAAACATTACAACAGAAGCATGCCTCCTGATATGTACAAGAATGTAAGTAGGTTACAAAAACTGCCATAAACCCAGCTAATGGGTTAAGTCACATGGTCAAAAAATGCGGAAGTTATGATTCCAAGAGTAACATTAATTACACATTCTCTCTTTAATTTGTGATATAGTCTACAGTTCACAGAATATTAACCATACTAAGGAAAAAACATGTGTACACGTGAACGTCTTTGGGGAAGACCTGCAGTTTAGGAAATCTTAGATCTTAGTTTTAATCTCCACCTGGCTTTTGAAGATACATCTAAGTCAGTTGCTGTGTATAGAATATAATTAATTACAGCATTAGCTTATCTCTGAAATGAAGAAATAATATTTTAAGCAATCAACTGACTAGGATAAGTTTGAGAAACGGTATTGTTTTGAAGTACAATCTCAGAAAATCAGAAAAAAAAAGAGGATTCATGTGGGATTGAAAGTGCCTATTACTCTGCAGGATTGGGCCCATTAATAAACATAATGAGCATTTTAGGCAGTAAGATCTCCATAACTTCTTGACTTTACTGCCACATATCTAATGTAAAGCCTGTTCCAGGAAGATATTGCCGAACTGGAAGTTTATATAATACTGGTTTTAGATCTATAAAACTGGTTTATAATTCCTGTGCTGAAGCTGCCCTAGTAAACTCATTACCCTTGGGAAATACACACACTGTATATTTAAACAAAAGGGTAAGTGATTTTAATCTCTAAACTTCCCCTCCTTCCCCCCTTCCTGTTTTCTCCCTCCTCCTCCTTCTTCCACTCCACCACCCCCTCCAAAAAAAAAAAAAAGAGTTCGGGGAGGAGGTGAGTGTTCAACACCACGTGACAATCATGAAAGATGTATATTCCCCAGTAAAATTCTGTTCTCCAGATGAGCATAGTTGACAGGAGTACCACAGCGCAATCTTTTTTAGTTCATGTCCCTTTAAGGTCTCTGTAAATAAACAGACTGAAATTATGAAGCTGAGAGAGGTCAGAATAACAATATTTTCTAGTTTAATAGTCTCCCTTTTTCTTTTCAGCTGGCTGGAATTCACATTGTTGTTAACCACTTTTTAATAAATTCCAAGTTTTGAACACTGTGCACTTCTATACAGCCTGCAGCTGGAAATAAACAGACTCACAATGGCTGAAAGTAATTCAGCAATTTTAAGTTTTTTATGAGGATAATGAAGTGAGAGTTTCTGGAAAAAATATCTCTGTGAACTATTTGTTTTCCAGGACCTTTTCCTTCTTTGGAGGATAATGTTCTTTCCTTATAACAGTTATGATTTTTCATTAAATTGCTTGATTATTTTTTCTGTTAAAAAGACCCGCCATATTTAAAACTTTTCATCTGTTCCCCTACTCCCATTTCTTCACTGTTGATTAGAAGGACAGATCATATGACACCATAAATTATTTTGGCAGCTATTCAGTGAGTGCAGACCCTGGTCTGTGCACAACATCTTGCTTTTACTCATCTTCTGCGCTGACTGTTTTTCACAAGGCACTTCTGTATCTTATTGTTCTCTGTATATTATGCCGAGCACTGGCTATGCTTTTCTGATCAGTTAAAAGATCTTTTAGGCTAAAAATTTCCCTTTAACCTTTTTGAGGAAAAAAGATTCCAGAGTTCTTTTTCCGAGGCTGCAAAAAATGTGTTAATTGCTACTGGGATAGTGGAGACACAGCTGAGAACCATGAAAAAGAACCCTTCTGTGTGGAATTCTCTAACAATGTCTAACAAAAGAAAACAATAAATTTAAGTGGATTTGCTTATACACCTCTCTCTTGCCTCTGCTCTTGTGCTTTTTAGTCTGATAGATTCTATAAATATACAAGACATAGCTTTCTTATTTGGTAGCAAAATAGGTACGATGTCATTGAGGTAATACCATTGCAGGCTCTAGGAAGTTATACCTTCATGGACACCAGGCTGTAGGGCTAGGACAGAAAGTACTCCCAGACTCTGGACTTTTACAAATAGAGAGGGATCTAAGGGAGTAATCAGGTGAAAAAAGAGCTTGCACTCCGGTCTTTCAGATGCTGTGATTTCCTAAATTAATGCTGATTCCCACTCCATAAACTTTTGTTTGATTTTTTATGTCCAGCAATTATGAGCTATCTCAGGAATCTAGCACAAATCTTTGTATTTTTCTGCCTTGGAAGGAAGGTCTCTAACAGATTTTTCTGACCCTCCCTGCATCATCTAATGGAAAGGCTTGGTTACGGTGTAGAATGGCACTTTGCACAGTATCTGTTTTATTCTAGAATCTTAAGTTATTTTATTAACACTAGCAAAAAACCGCCTGAGATTTATGTAAATATTATGCCTATTTTACTGATAAAAAAACCTCAGTAAAAACACAACTTACTGAAGGCCAATAAATAGCTTTGGACTAGGACTAGAAACTAAATGTCCAAATCTATTGAAATGGTGCGCAGGGTTCATGAACTCTTGCCTGTGAAGATAAAAGTTGTATTAAGAAGAACCAAAGCTACTTGAATAGCTGGGAAAGCCCCTTTCTTTTTTTAAGACATTCTTCTCATAGTCCCTCATGAACATCTTCCTTCTTCTTAGAATCATAGAATCATTTAGATTGGAAAAGACCTTTAAGATCATCAAGTCCAACGATTAACCTAGCGCTGCCAAGTCCACCACTAAACCGTGTCCTTAAACACCACATCTACATGTCTTTTAAATACCTCTGGGGATCGGGACTCAACCACTTCCCTGGGAAGCCTGTTCCAGTGCCTGACTACCCTTTCAGTGAAGACGTTTTTCCTAATATCCAACCTAAACCTGCCCTGGTGCAACTTGACCCCATTTCCTCTTGTCCTTTCACTTATTACTTGGGAGAAGAGACTGACCTCTGCCTCACTAAAACCTCCTTTCAAGTAGTTGTAGAGAGTGAGAAGGTCTCCCCTCAGCCTCCTCTTCTCCAGACTAAACAACTCCAGCTCCCTCAACCGTTCCTCGTATGACTTGTCCTCCAGACCCTTCACCAGCTTTGTTGCTCTTCTTTGGACTCATTCCAGCATCTCAATGTCCTTCTTGAAGTGAGGGGCCCAAAACTTAACACAGTATTCGAGGTGCAGCCTCACCAGTGCCAGGGACAGGGAGATGATCACTTCCCTAATCCTGCTGGCCACACTATTTGTAATGCAAGCCAGGATGCCATTGGTCTCCTTGGCCACCTGGGCACACTGCTGGCTCATATTCAGCTGGCTGTTGACCAGTACCCCCAGGTCCTTTTCTGCCGGGCAGCTCTCCAGCCACTCTTCCCCAAGCCTGTAGCGTTGAATGGGGTTGTTGTGAGCCAAGTGCAGGACCCGGAACTTAGCCTTGTGGAACCTCATACAGTTGGCCCCAGCTCATTGATCCAGCCTGTCCAGATCCCTCTCTAGAGCCATTCTACCCTCCAGCAGATCAATGCTCCCACCCAACTTAGTGTCGTCTGCACATGGTGACTCTTGAGGCTGCCTGTGTACTGTGAAATGGAGTAGGGTACAAGACCTACCCATGTAAGTGCTGCCTGATTCCAGTCAAGGTCCTGCTAGCTGTGCAGCTGCATCAGCCTGCACCATACCTCAGCTAACTAGCCTCCCTGAGAATTGTGTGAACGTGCTCAGAGGTAACCTGGGGTTTCTGACATGATGCCAAATTGTGTTGCAAAGAAGTGCCTCTAGTCCTTCACTGCAGCCACTAGACAACCCTGATTTAGAAGGTATGTGCAGGTGTGTTTGACTCAGTATGGGCTTAGCAGCTCATGGCTGCCTTCTTTTATACTGAGCATTTACTTACGACACTTACTGCAATTGGAGGAGATGGTGAGACACTTGCAGTACTGCCAACGTCAAATACAAGAAAACTCAGGTGGTAGACTCCCCTGACTTCCCCAAAAAGCATATGATGAGTGCATCTTGAGGTTTTAAAATTTGTTTTGATGTCTTTGAGGAGTTGAAATAGACTTGCCGTATATTTTCAGCTTCTTTCTGCAGTTATAAAGGTTAGAGACTCAATTTTATACATCTGAAAGCTGAAATTCCTGTGCAGCTGCTTGATTCTGGAAGTTGCAGACTTTGAAAGAAGATGAAAGGTTTGATATTACAAATTACAGGAGCTGGTGATCTGTACTTAGGTTTACTCTCAGTTTGATATTTTTCCATAAAATGTTGCTGCTGCATGACTGCGATATGATAGGTTGCAAACAAAACTTCTTGAGCAGCTGAGAATCAAAAATAAAATAGCTTTCAGTGTGAAATGAAGCAATTTTACACCATGTCTGTACATGCATATACCACACTTTCCCCAGAAATCCTGATTCTTTGGGCTCCATTTAGACAGGCAGCTATGTTTATAGTCTATTCTGTCCTGAAAACTACCAGCTATGTTATGCTAGATTTAACTGGCTCTGGAGAAATTAAAGGAATACTGTAACAAAATTGCCAGACTTAGTAACTCCAGTGTTGAATATGAAAATTAAGCCATTATGTCAGTAGAAGCACATTTTGAAACTCAGGTCTTACCTTTAAATGCAGTGCCTAAATTAAGTTTACTTGGTCTTTTTTTTAAAGTTGGGCTTCCCATAGGGGACCAGTATTTGGGTCTTCCTGTTTGAATGGTTGGAAGTATGTCTGTTTTCCTTCCCTTTCACCACCCTCTGAACTCCGGATACGGTTTGAATGTGTTTTGCTGGAAAAAATTCCCCCATTCTGGACCTCTTTTCTTGTGTGGATTCACTAAGTCTACAAGCTGAACAATGGTAGTGATGGTAGAGAAATTTATTCTGCTTTCAGCTTTAAAATTTATTTGGACTGAGGAGGAAAAACAATTGTCACTCAGTTATTCAAGAATAAGTGCAGAATGCTGACTTTGCAAGCTTTGCTTCCCTCTTAACCATACAATCCCTTTTAGCACAGAAATGAAGGTTACAAGGTATGTACCTTAAGTTCTGGAGACCAGATTTTGTTCACAGAAGCACTTGAAATTTGAGAAGCTCTCCTGAAATTTGTCCAAACCTCTCAATTCCTCAAAATTGTTTGCACAGTATTGGTATCGCAGGCTCTGCCTGCTAGTTTTTTTGGCATTTTTTCTTCTACTTAAGGTGGAAGTTCAGTCTTTTACAGGTTATTTGCTCATGTCTGCTTATGATTCTAAAGAAGAAAAAAAGGAAGCTGAGAAAGCTTACCAGAATTGTAAGAAGTTATCTTCTCAATATTTTTCCACCCAGATATATGTCCTAACCTCTCCACCCAAATATTTTTCCTAACCTCTCCTCCCTTCTGCAAATTTCTGGCTATGCCTTCACCCTCTGATGTTTTGCAGTGAGATGTAATACAGTAAGATAAAAAAAATAGTTGATTTGAGCTAGTTTGATGACTGTGACAGCTGCTTCTTCACCTTTTTCTTCTCTCCTGTACCTCTAAGGAAAACGCTGCTCTAAAATATTATTAAGCATGATGAGTTGCTATGAACCCAAGCTGCTGGGTCCAGGCAGCTGGTCCCACATAGCCATGATGAATATTTTCTGTGTATGGAATTCTGTTTCATACCTTGAGGAAGAAAAAGTATATAAGTATTTAGTAAATAATTGGAGTAAGATAGCAAAGTGGTGGGCAACAGCTTTTTTTTAATATCTTCTTTTCCTAGTTCCTACTGTATTGTAGGACAACAGATGTTACATTCATATCAACATCTATCACGTCCTTTGTCAGCAGAACGCAATACAATAGACGCATATGTGCAGGCTGTATCAGGTCAGAAGGAGATGACTCCTTTTTCTTTAAATAAAAAGTCTCTTACTTCTCAGTAAAGGTGCAAGTTTTTTTCTGAAAAAAAAAAAAGAAAAGATTGGAAGTACCCTCTTTTTAACCCTTTTCTTCCTCCACCATGCACAAATCCTCTGGGATTTCTAACATTCTTAGCTTTACAGTTTACATAGTATGAGCCAGTTAGTCTACTAGAGTCAGTCTCCATTGACCATGAATGGATGGGAATAAGGGAACTGTCAAGCTTGCTATGATTCCCCAAACCCTCAGCTGATGTCTTGTCAGCTTGGCTGGGTTTAAAGCAACCTCAAGGCCACACTAAGCGCTGTCAGCTTTCCAAGAAGTCATCTGCCTGTTTGAGATGCTCTCCCCTTCCTGCAATAGTGTCTAGACAGAAGCTTCGATGGGAGGTGGTGTTACAGCTGGCTGCCACAACAGGAGTGGAGCAGGCCCCGGATTTGGGACTATGCCCTTCACTTCCTTGTTCTGAATATATTTTTAGTGAGTGCTGCCTAAATGGATCACTGATCCTCCACAGGTATGGCAGTGCTGGTATGACAGAGGAAGGGCATCCTGAATATTGTTATTTTAGAGCTTGGACAAAGCACTGATTTCAATTTCTTTTGGAATGAGCTGAAGATCATAGATATGATTTTGATGAGAAACATAGCTGGGTATCACTTCAGAACTGTCATCATAAGAGGTTTTTCTCCATTAATTAACTACACAAGTTTCACCATGTTTCTTGCACATAGCATAAGTCAGAACTAGGAGTGACAGAGATCAGTAAGAATTTCTGTGGCAATAGAATTCAGGAAATGGAAAGAAAAAAATAAAAACAACAAAAAAAGATTCACCTTTGAATCCTGAATTTTCCCTACAGCAGAGAGCAACCTACATCTTTCCTCTATATTAAATATATGAAACATAAATGAAACATGTTTGGTTTTTATAGACCTCTGAAGCCATAATAGACATTTATATAAAATTTTGGAAAAGTTCCAGGGTTGTTACTGACACTGCACTGTGTGATGATTTAATACTGTTACTATCTCTTGTAAGTTCAATTATAATGTAGTCATTTAATGTGATATTTAGAATAGGAATTGTGATATTTGCTATTTTCTTCAAGCTTGACCTGTAACAACATAAAAATCTTAGTTTTCAATTTATCTGTTAGAAGAATAATTTGTTCTCACAGTTAATACAAAAAGCTTGCAATGAGAATTAAAAACAAAAAAGGCAAATAAGCCTCCTACCCTGTCTGAAGTTCAGTCTATTATTTTGTCAGAAATCACACAATTGAAAATTTGCAAAGAACATAGCACAAGGCAAGGCAAGACAATGCAAGGCAAGATACGGGTGAGGTGATAAACTGCTGCTGGTGCTCTGCAGATTTACATCAGCTTATGGTCAATCCTGATTACATCAACATCTAGGCATGATCCCATCGAGGCCCTGCTGTGGATGAGATGGCTGTGTTTATGCATACCCTGTGCCTGATAATTGAACTATTCCTAACATGTCTTTTCCTAGCATATTCTAACATGCCTACAATCTTGTTTACTATTTGTTGTGATAGGTGAGGCTGTTATGGAGCTAAGAAGCTATCAATCATCCTGATAAACAGTTTTCTAATAGCCTCTTAATTTAACTCTAAAACAGAAAAGCTCCATCTAAAGCCAAAGGTTGTTTGAATCAATTTAATGAAAGAAACCAAAGTGTATGTGTTCGTACCAGTAACTGCATTTTTGGTTAGCAGTATGACCAGGAAGACCTGCAGCAATAGAACACCTTCTTTCCACTTGTAATGACTATTTCAGCGACCAGCTAGGGAATTTGTTACTGGGTGGATTTAATTATGCATTCCTTAAGGTTAACCACAGACAGAATGTTTACTTAACTGCACAGTCTATGAGGTCTGTAATCTGGAAGCAAATGGAGCATTTACAGTACTCCAGAAAGATGACATGGAAGCCAGGGAAACCCACTGTGATTTTGGTTTCCAGGCAATATGTGAGTTCGCATTTCTTTGTTGATTTAAATAGTACTTCTGTGCACACAAGAACAATTGTACCCACACTTTAGCTGACACTCTCCTGCAATGGCTGTGGACATGGAGAAGTAGAAGAAGCTCTTTGAATGGTGCGTGCTGTCATTACACTTAAAAAAGCATGCCACTTGCAGCTTGTGTCAATGTAAGTGATGCTCCACCAACACACTTTACCAATCTGAACGGGTAATCACTGAAACCCTTGGAAGACACATGCAGATCCATCTGGAAATTACCATCACTACTGCCTTGTGCTTATATGCTTATAGTTTGTTTCCAGGATGCACTCTGCATTTATGGTTTCAGCATATATTCCCTTCACTTCTGGATAGAGTCGAGATGTAGTGCTCGCTAAAGTAGATTTGCAAGTTTGGGGATAAAGATACTTATTTGGCTGTCCTTTCTGGCATATCACTGGGACTGTTAAACAATTTTTAAAATGCTCTGCTAACCATGTTAAGCAAATGCCCTGTCCTGAACTCCTGTGGACTACTGATGCTTACTCTACCTGGTGATATCCTTTGACTAAAAGACAGTTTAAGAGAGTACTGCTTGTAATTCAAGGAAAATTCCAGTTTTATTGCTGCAGTCTAGGTTCTCCCTTTCACTTATCTCATATGTTTGCCGTGCCTCTTTTTGTTACATTGTGATCCAACTTTCTGTTCACTGTATTAGTCTTGAACAGTTTTTAACTTTCAATGTTAGTGGAGCTGCTTGTGGAGAAAAGTGCTATCCCTCAGGTCAAAGAAGAGCAGAATCTGGGCTTTTGACTGAAAATTCCTCTGTGCCTTTATTTCTCTGTAGTGAACCTTACAAATCCTATGCAGCTGACTAAATTAAACTATCCAGAATAAATGATACCAAGGTCAGTTTTCAGCAAGATGGTTTCCAGAAGCAATGTGTTTAGAAATGCTAATTCTCTTTCTATGCATAATTACACAAAATATTTCAGAGGTGAGATGTTTAAAAAAATTGATGTAACCTTTTCCTTGGAAATGTATGTCAATGGCTAAGATGGTTACCCAAAACAGAAGAAAGATGTTTTTTAGTGTGCTGGAAAACAAACTGATTTCTTCTGAGCGACACAGATGGTGTACGTACTGAGACACAGCATGTCATACTTCCTTTCCTGTAATTTTGTTCTTGTGGTTTTGTCATGGGAAGTAAACTGTTCTATAATTCCTACCTTGTTCTTCACTTGTGCTGTGAAAAACCTGCATATGTAAGTAATTTGTTTCTCAAAGACACTGTGTTTTAGATATTGAAGTGTGTGTGTCCGGGTTGATGTCTCACTTTAACTTCCAAACTCGAGAAGGAAGGCCTGGGACTTCAGCTGCTTAAAAATAACCATGAATTAATTTGATGTGCCTTGTTTAGAAACTTGTCCAAATCCACTGCTTACATTGATGCTGGGACAGGAGGGGCAGCTAGGAGTCCCATATGCACATACTTGAAATTGCTGCTTGTAGCAGATGGCTGCTTGACTGACTTCCACATGGATAAAGCAGTATTGAAAGGTGCTCTTGCTCTGGTCTTGCATCCCTGCTAGTTTGCATGACCATCCAACCCTATGTAGAATGACAAGTCTTGAGTGTTAATCAAGATTTAAAAGACATATAGATGTTTTTATGTGGAGGAAAGGCTACTGAAGGCATTTTGTGGTGTCTAATAGCAGAACAAGCTTGTTTGCATATAGATCCTTTGACTTTAATCAGAGCATATGTAAGGATGGTCCTGTCAGTTAAGACATTTTTGTGCAGTTTGCAAGATCTGGGTTCAATTCTTTATGCTACTGCAAACATCCTTTGTGAACTTGGACAGGTAGCTTAGTCTGTACAGCTATAATGTCCCCATTTATAAATCAGCAACATCACACTTTGGCAAGTCATTAACCTGTACTAGATCGTAGAGGTATACTAGACTGAGAGATGTTCAGATCTACGGTACTGAGTACTATATTGACTTCCAATCCAGTTAGAGTCCACTCAGGTAGCTTAGAAAGCTCAATTTTTTTAACTTTATGTTTTAAATACACAGGAAGTTTTGAGATTGGGAGGGTATAAAAAAAGTTAAGAATGAATAGACTGTAATGATAGGTATGAGCATCTTGGGGACAAAAAACCCAATTTCTCTACATGGAGGTGAGAAAACTGGCTATGAAAGTATCACTACAAAGTTGACCTTAATGTACTCTTCGTGTACATTGAGATAGAGGCTGAAATTTTCCTTGCCATCTCTCTGCTTGAAGGAGAATTTTTCAATGAATGCTTGAGTTCAAGCAAATTAGTTTTACCTAAGTAGAACAGAGTAGAAAAGAAACAGCACCCATTTTCTTTGTCTATATACCAAGTTTTGCAGTGTTCTTTTTTAAGAGCTGTAGTGCCTGTGTGTATTAAAAAAAAAAAGAAGAAAATTCAAAATGGGAATTGTTTTAATAGATTAGTATTTTCTGAGTGTTCTGCTGGAAAAAGTGTTTGATTTGAATGAATTGTGACCCAGTAAAAATTGTGCTTTGTGCATGTGCAGCAAATTCATAACAAAAGCACTTCACATTTGTTGATAATAAAGGCCATTCAGTACACATGGCCAACTTAGTGTCATACCCTAGCAAAAAATCCCCAAATAGTGCATTTTTTATGCTCTACAATCAATGTGGTGGTTATTCCAGAGAGAAAGTTTTGTTTTATCCTTGTGCTCATCCTTGAAACATTAATGTCCTTATAACATGCTTCTGTTGAAGAAATCCTATAAAGTTGCTCAAACAGCTGGTGAGTCAAGAAAGCTATGCTTTGCATTTTGACTGTACTAAGTAATTTAAAGCAGCAACATTATTGCTGGAATCAGGGAGAACATGAACTGTGAGAATGAGTGGATTCATAAGGTAGAAGAAATGGATTTTATCAATGAGATTGTAAAGGAGGAAATGAATAGTTTGTTGGAACAAATGAAATCATGAAAGGAGGTTGTAGCAAGGTGGGGGTTGGTCTCTTCTCCCAAGTAACAAGCAATAGGACAAGAGGAAATGGCCTCAAGTTGCACCAGGTAACGTCTAAGTTGGATATTAGGAAAAATTTCTTCACTGAAAGGGCAGTCAGGCACTAGAACAGGCTGCCCAGGGAAGTGACTGAGTCCTCATCCCTGGAGGTATTTAAAAGGTGTGCAGATGTGGTGCTTAGGGACATGGTTTAGTGGTGGACTTGGCAGCACTAGGTTAACAGCTGGTTTTGATGATCCTAAAGGTCTTTCCAACGTAATCGATTCTATGATTCTATCCAGTATGTTTAGCACTATTTTTCCTGTTATGTATGTTTTTTGTATATGCTTGAATCCTTAAGAAATCTGTGGAAAGGACTTTAGCTGAGAACTAAGTTCTCATGATGAAGAAATCTAGAAAAGGGAAGAAGAAAAAGAGTAAGTGCTGTCTAAAGGAATTGTCAGTTGATACTTATGCCTTAATCTGCTGTTATAAATTACCCTTTAGCTGCCTTTTTTTTATCAGCCATAGAGAAATAAATATACATTTCATCCAGGAGAGTGCCAACTTTTTGTCATATGATCAAGAGCAGAAAGAAGGACATTGATAATATTAATGACAGAAAGCTTTCAGGCAGAGAAAGCTACTTATTCAACAACATCAGATGCAGCCTGCAAGAACATTCTGTCACGCACACTAAACAGGAACGCAGAAACAAGAGACTGACCTCTCCCAAAACTCAGTACGGTATGAGTTAAGTATGATTTACTTAATAATTTGAGTGATTTTAGTGGAAATACTCTTGATCCATAGTGAAGTAAACTGAAAGAAAAACCAGCCCCATGGCTTATCGCCTTCTTGCTTTTTTTTCTCCCCATCTCCTGTAGACTTTTAGGCCCCATCATGCATTCTGTGATAACTCCTTGTGCAAGTCTCAGCTGGTAGAGGGCTCTGAAATCCCTCTAGGACAGTAAAAGGAGAGGTACTGGTAAAGGAGAGCAGGAACCATGACTCTGGAAGGAAGCCCTCTCTAAAAATCTCAGCAGCAGGACTGAGGTAACATACTGGGAGTTGGCTGTGGAGCAAGCAAAGTAGCACATGCATGACTGAAAGAAGGGCTTGGATTCAAGCTGGAAGGCAGTGTACAGGGGCTAACAATAGAGTATAAGATTGGGTGGCCCTTGAACAGGAGGCTTTATGATGTAGTTAAATGAAGTAGAGAAAAGGACTGGGGTAGAACAATCTTCAACCTGATAAGTAATTGCCGCAGAGGAAGCTGTGATGTGGCACAGTTATGCCTAACCCTATACTTGGTGAAACCAGGCTTCGTTCTTCTGACTGATGCACCCTGCATACCAAGAAAACTTGGGGCTGCTGGATTCATGGGTTTGTCTACCAAAAATAATAGTGCTGCTTATTTGTGGCACTGGAAATAAGATAGTGTTGTTATTATTCAACAGAGACACTTACTACTTTTCGAATCTTCCACAGGCTTAGTAAATGGAAGTGGCTACCACATGCAGTGAACAAGCAGTATAATGTTTATAACTGCAAACTCTGTGGGGAAGGATATACCTACTGGTTTTATAGGGGTGTGTGCAAAGCAATTTCATCATGTGCTGCAAAGCAAACCACTGAAATGAAACAGCTTTTGTCAAAGAGTTTATGTCTATACAGTAAGAAGCACCATCTGAGTGGTCTCACCATAAGCTCAGGAGCTGCATTTCTGCTCAGGCTCTTGCCCTTCATCCTTGCCTGAACTATGTTGCCAAAGATTTGTTCAAGGTCATATGCTGCCATTTGTGAAACCAATATTCATATTTAACTAATGTCAACTTTTGTAGATCTATGATTAAGAAGCTTTATAAAAAGTTACCCCTTGCCTTTTTTTTTTTTTTTTCTTTCTTTTTTTTCAGTTAAGGGAATTTTGCCAAAACCTTAATGAGAGCATATTTAACAAATAACAACAGAAACCACAGAAAATATATGTGTGCAGGAGAACTATTTTTAGCTTTCCTTGCGGCTAAGATATCTTAAGTTTTATATGTGAGGATAGTATACCGCTAGTGAGAATGTAAGATTTATGAAAGACCATATCCTGGCCGAAGTGAGTACATCTGAACTACACCTGAAGAGTTTGACCTGGTGCACATTTATGTTGAAAGTGCACTTACTGTGTGTACAATATACAGAGTTGAGACTCACTGAGCACTTTCACTCTTAGAATGTGTAGATGCACCTGTAGGTGTCCCTTCAAACTGGAGCCTGGTGCAATGTACCGTTGACTTAAGGTAGCAATTATGTGGGCTGTAAAAGGCTCATCTGTCCCATTTATCTCTCTGTACCCGGACTTTGTAGAATAATGGACACTAAAGCTTTTTTTCTTGCATGGGTTTTTGGAGTTGTTTACTATAAAGTGAAATCTTCATACATAAATAACATATCCATTCCTTTCTATTCAACAACATTAATAGTTCCTCAGGTTATGAGCATTAAGGGTGTTGCAAAGGCTGGCTGAAGCCAGAAAATCAAAGCTAAGGTTGTTACTTTATCCTTAACTTGTCCTATGGTGCTTTTATTTGTCCTCCATAACAGTTTGGTTTGAGAGATGGAGCTCTAGCCTTAACTTCGGATATCCTAGACTTCCCCAGTGCAAGACAGTTCTTGACACTGCTTTTTAAATATTGGATTCCTCACTCCCCTAACCTTTGTCTTTAAGGTTATTTTTAACTGAACTGTCTTGTTAACCTTGGGAGACATCAATGGAGCTGAAAACCATTCAAGTAATAATAGGTCGACAACTTGTTCCCCATGGACAGCCCTTCAGAGTCTGTCTGGAAAAGCTCATACTCAAAGCAACGTAACTGACTGGTTCCTTTTCTTTGAGTTCATTTGGAATTTTCTTTTAGGGACAGTTTTAGCAAAGGGAATTGCAAACAACTGAAAAAACATAGTCAAAACAGGGGCTACTGCCACAATAATTAAGACAGAACTAACTTGTATAAACTGGGTATCCTCCTGCAAAAAGGGAAGAACTAATTCAAGGCCTGTTTCCCCACAGCACCCTTTAATCTTCAGGGAATTATATTTTTAAATATGATGAAAAATAATGCCATTTTGTTTATTATACTCTGCTTGCCAAACTTGAGTGCTGCAGAACCTGCCAAATGTCAGCTTTAAATTTAGTAAGCTGAGTCACTTTCCAAATGTTGTCATACTCTCAGAGGGGACCATGGGTTGTGAATTGTCCTGCATGGGAGATATTAGCAACCTGCTACTACAGTTTTTCAGAAGAAGAACAATTCTAAGGACTATATGATGAAACTGGATTATTATGTCACTAACCTTTGGGAAGAAAATGTGTTCCCATTTCACTTGTAAAGTGTTTTAAAGGAAGACTAAGATCACTACAATCTTTTCTTTTTTTCCCCTCTTCCATTCTTACCCACATGAGAGGGACAGATATATAGCACAGTAATAATTCAAGAAAGTATATCAAACAAGTCAGAAATGTATAAACTTGCCCATGGAACATCTCCTTCCATTTTAATAGCATACAATATTACAAAGTGCAGGTGAGATTATTCAATTTTTCTCTCCCTGTCTTTCTCTCCTGTGATTTACTAGTGTCCATGTTTACATCTAATTAACGAACGTTCCTGCTGGTGTGCGTTATTTTAATAGAGCACATTTTGTTATTTTATCTGATTTTTAAGATTTATTATTTTACCTCTGCTTCTCGTGACTGGGGAGAAGCATAACTCAGCACAAAGAAAGCAAAGAGAGCTAGGGGCAAGAGTAGTAATGGAGAAACCTTAGCACAAGCATTCTTCTTGAATACGAACAAAAACTCCATCTGCATAACAGTAAAAAATCAGTAAAAAGTAAAAAAAAAACCCAAAACAGTAAAAAGGCAAAACCTTTTCAAATTAAATATTCCATGCCAAGCCTGGCCGAGAGAGGGGGTTAGATTTGAGACCTGCATTCAATAGTTGCGTCAGCGTTGGACTTTGATCAGCTCCAGATTATGTTTTGAAGATTCTGTTATGGATGTGGTTCATATATTTGAAAAACTGGGAAACTTTAGTGCTCTTATGTATTAGCCTGAATTCAAGTATTCACTTAGCCTCCCTTCTTTGGTCTGATCCTCTGGTCAATACAACTGAGCAATGTTTTCACCTTCCGCTTCTAATGAATAGTTCAAGGTTTACCTGGTCAAGATAAGAAGACTTTCCCTCTAAGAACCCAGCTTTGGAACACATCTTCAGTTCACACTATTCTCCATTCCACAGTGCCTAAGAAAACCACTGTGAACACAAAATCAAATGCTGTTGCTAGTAAAATTTTCATGATACAGAAGAACTTACAACACGCATTTTGGAACTTATGTGCTTGTGCTCAAATGACTGCAATTGTTATCTAAATGAGGGCTTATGTGTGTGTGTATCCCTTTTTATTTTTAATGAAGACTAGTTGAACATGCACTTGGTGAATTGAAGGCAAGTGACAGATTTCATGTCTTAGCATGTTTTGTTAAATCAAAGGACATTTTGCTGGAGTTAAGGAGACAATGTGTGGGTAGAAATGAAAGGCTTTTCTTGTCTTCTCCTATTAATGGACAAGATGATACAAGGATTCCAGGATGCAGCTGTTGGAAGCAAGGTAAGCTATGATGTCTAAATTCTGCTGGTGTTTTAGAGTGACATTTACATTGCAAAGGAGCTCTAACTGGAGATGGAAATATAGTAACACCCTCGTAATTCTTACTGTGCTTCTAGTTACTGAAAAAGCAAATTACTCCTTGCTGCTGTTCAAATACATCAGGAACTAGAATTAAAGACCAATCCCTTTTGTCAGACTAGTCTGTTGTAGGATATTTGGGATAATAGATGACAATGAATGCTAGGCCAGCACCTGTGCCATTAACTTGCCATGGTCAGATGCAGCAAAAACCAAGAGAGCACACTGCATTACAGTAAGCATGAGGAAGCATACATTTTTTTCCTGAAGGACTGAGCAACTCAGTGCTTTGATGTGACTGCAGTACCCATCAGCACTTTCAAGGCCCAGTCTGGCCACAAGCTTTGTCAACAAAGTCATCTCTGTGGCCTTATATAGTGGCCTCATTAGTGCACAATAGCATGGGAAGATGAAGCAGAGGAGAAGCTCTGAGAGACATACTAATTTCATATTTAGTTTTGAATAAAACACTCCTCTATCCTAGATCAACTTCTGTGAAACTAATTCCAAAAGCACATGCAGGTATATGTAGTCCACTCAGCAAGAAATTATCACCAGCTAAAATAATAATAACAATAAAAAAGCTGTAAAAATTAAAGTTTCTCCACTACCCAGAGAAGGAGAAAGGAAATTCTGCTTCTCAGTAAAACCTCTCTGTGCCTGCATCACCTTATATTTTCCACACACTAGGGGCTGGACTAGGAAGAAATGTTTGTTTTTGTAGATATCTCAATAGATAGGCAATGTATAACATTGGTCTAGAGGGATTGTGAAATGGTTAAGTTAGAACTACACATTACTTTTGCATCCATACCAGCTTCTCTTTTAAATTATTGCATGCAATAATGGGCATAAAGGAGAATAATTCAGCTCTTTAAGATTTTTTGTACTATTTCATTGCTGAAAAGATATACAGAAAATTGACTATTCAGTGATACCTATAGCACTGGGATGTTTTACTTTGGAAAAACTTATATCTTCCATATGTTAGCTTTTGCCAAATAATTGGTGAATGGGAGGGTGGTCAAAAATCACTAAAGATAAAAGTCTTTAGGTACATAACTCGACCTAATACTTTAGAGCTATATTTCACCATTTAGTATTTGTGTTCTCATCCTGGAGAAAATGGCTACACAGTGTCTTTTCATGACTTCTTTTGGTGAGGAGATACACTTTGAAAGTTACAGATTTGGTGTGCCTTAACAAGTATTTTTGGTGACAGAAGGATGAAAAACAGAGAACAATAATGTCTTTACATTTCATGAAAAAAAGTACATTTTGGGGGGAAAAGCTCATACTCTTGACTTATCTTTATCTTCCAGCCCTAAACATTGGCTAACCTTGGCAATATGGCAGTTTGCTTATGCCAGTATGCCATTTATACTCTTGGACTGCTTGCATAAGCTATTGCAGAGTTTTGTTTAAGAAAAAGATTTCCTTTTACCTTGACACAGTAAGATTTCAGTATGCTTCTCCCAGGTTTCCTCTGCTGTTTCCTGAGATGGAAAACAATTGTTCAGACTAAAAGCCAGTTACTACTATGCTCTCTAGTTTTTAAGTCCTTTGAGAAGCAGGTCCAAAGTCTAACCTTTCTGTTGACTTCATAGAGATACACATCAGGGCTAGCGCATGCTATACCTTATGTTGTCTATTATCCACACAGAGGTTTCCCCTACGGCTGTTTTCAGTCTGGAGGTTTCATGGATTGCTAACTTTGCATGATCTTGCCAGCCTATCATTTTATTTTACTACTTTTGATCTGCTCCCGTGGAAAATCCACACTGATTTTCATGGATCAGGTTCAGAAACAGAATTTCCAAGCTCTGCAATCCATTTCCTCTCCATTGGTGAGACTGGCAAGCAAAAGAAATACTAAAATGTGGGGTAACATATTTAATGCAGCTTTCAAGAGGAAGTGTAGCTCATACCTATTGTATTGTGTGTTAAAAGACTTGGGAAGCCTTTTAGGGATTGCCTACAATACTTTTTACTCTCTTTCTTGGCAAATGTCAAACAATCTTCACAGGTTTCCCAGCCTTTAACTCATGTTGATCTTTGTTATCTCAATGGTATGGACAGGGTCAAGTGAGCTTAAGACCTGTTCTAATAAAGTCAAAGGGATTGTTGTGGGGAGAAGAAGCACTTATCTCCACAGGCAAAGCAACAACTCAGTGGTGCCCAACTGAACAGCCATGTAGTCATACTAGTAATAGCAATGATGATGACAATAATAATAGTAATGATAACGTGAACTGCTATATTGTCTGTCAGCCCTGACTAAGACCCTATTTTATTAGTCATCCAAACAGTGAAATGCTTTTCCTGATGATTTTATAGTCTAACTAGGAAACACAGTGCTAGGATGGCAGACCAAGTCTGTTATCCCCCTCTGGTACAAATGGACAACTGGAATGCAAAGAGATCATGAAAAGCATCTAAGACCACTCAGGAGTTCTGTGGCATTGGAGTGAGAACTTTGTTTGAGTCTCCTTAAGTCCAAATCATTCCTTAACCACAAGTATGCTCTGTATTCCACTGTAAAAAGTAACTGAGAAATGTAATGCAGGTACATCTTACCGGAGGACTGTTGTGCGACAGATGGTAAGGAACTCTTCTATATCTCTTAGATATTAGCTAGAGAGTTTTGTCTCTATAATTGGGCCAACCCATCTCTATAGACTTAAAAGTACAAAATAAAATAAAAAAGAAAGCTTAAGCACTGAATTCTTGATTTATTCTATTTATTTGACATGAGAAAGAAATTCCTACTTTTTCCTTCAGCACATTGGATGAACACTGTTTGTACTTGCATACTGGAGAAGGATTTTGCTTTTGGGCAACTACCTGTGTCAGTATTTGTGCATTTATAGTTACTAGCCATGCATTAATACATATATAATATCCTGACTTTTCCCCTTATGTATGTAACTTTTTTCTGAAGAGATTGTTTGGGAATTTGCATATATAAAGCAGTGTTGTATTTTCTTGTTTAATTCTGCTTATATTTTTCATTTTGCCAATCTCTCTAAATGTGTTTCTTGCTGTCTGTACCTAAGTTTTTGCTGAATAAACACTTCAGGACAAAAATGCAGCACTTTCTGCCTATGATTGATAGAAAACAAAGCTTCCAGCCAATGCAGACATTTCACTGACCTCTAATGACTGCAGGTGCAGAATTATAGTTCTCGTTTGCATACACTGTCAGTGTTTATTTAGGTGCAGTGACTTACTTAGGTGCAGAGACTTATTTAGGTGCAGAGATTCAATGACTGGTGATTTTAGTACACCTAGATCTAAATCATATTTCTTCCTAGCATAATGTACAAAGAGAAAGAGCAGAAAAGTTTTATGTACTACTATTTTTTGTGTGTTACTTAAGTTCTGCTGACCTGAGGTATTGTAAATATTTCTTCAAGTCCAGGGAATTACCTCCAAAGTTCACTGTAAATCAGTTTCCTTCTGGTCTGGTTCAGCCCAGGAAAGGTCAGGTAGCCTGATGGGAGTCTGGAGCAGCTTGTTCCCAAGAGTATTATACATGGGCTGCTTTAGAGGGTCCACTTGGGACTCTGATGTATGGCTGAACTTGGCCTTGAGTGAACTCTTTCTTGATTAAATCCCATATTAGTAAGGAAATATTACATTCAGGTTCTCCACTAAATCTGCAGTCAAAACATTGAGGAGAGACAAAGAGTGAAGGGGACTATCACTCAACAGGGGAGGGCAATAAGCAGGGGAACAAAACATTTGTAAAACTGATGTTCCACTTTTGAGGAAATTTTGAAAGGCAGATATGCTTTGTGAGAGTTATTGCAGCTGTATTTAATGCCAGTGCACTGTAAGCTTCTACCCATCCCTTGGATGAATAAATTTATCTGATATACTGGTTAGAGCTAGTTTTGCAGTTAAATGAAGATTATGAAGATGTGTCTTCTAGGGAGAAGTTAATGTTCTGCATAATCATCTATCCTCAGCTCAAGCAAGCACATGACCTGTTGCAATTAATCAAGGACTTCTAGGGAAGTGTGATGGTGTGTCTTGGGCTGGAGGTCAGCCTGGATGAATACAATGACCCCTCCTGACCTTACAGCCTATGGACTCATTGCTGAAAAAGGATGTGGCTGTTATTCAGGTTTATTCCCTGGCTCCACATTAATCTATACAGAAGTCTCATTGAATGTAATTGAAAACAAGTGAATGCTGGATGAAAGAAAAACATAATATTTTCCTCTTTTCTGGAGGGAGTGCTGTCAGTGTAACAGAAACCATCATTTCCTTTATCTCATAACATGCAAGCAGGATTTGAATCTGTGCTCTTTCGTGTCATGAATAATAGAGGAGTAGAAAGGTAGAACCAGGTCTCTTCTTTGTGACAGCTGTATAAGCCTGATATACCCAGTGAAATAAAGATCTAAATTGATATTTGTACAACAGAGACAGATGCTGAAAGTATGAGACCTCTTTTTTCAGACAGGCAGTGGCATCTGCAGTGGTCAGCAAACATGCTAACATTTCCACAATACCATACTTGTTAAAGAGAACCTAGGGTTAGTTTTTTTTCCGCAACTCTTTTAGCAGGACTGTCTCTAGCATTAGAAATCCATACCTCTCATCTGCAGAAATATGAAGTGGCTGTGCTCCCCAGAGTACAAACACTTCTCCTTTGAAGAGCATGCAGTTCTGAGCACCTGAGGAATGTAGTGGCACGTTGGTAACATCCTGTATACATCTCCTCTCCAGAGATGAACACACGTCTTTCTGTTCCTTTGATTATTAAAACATCAGTATTTTTTCTTTACTTAAAAGAAAACAAACGTCTGATTTACCTACAGGAAGCTGATTCCCAAAGATGGCTGAAATGTTGGGTGAAACTGGAGCAGGGAGAAGAAAGAAAGTTTAAGAAGTTTAAGAAAAATCTTACTTGAGAAATAATTCTAAATCATTTACTATGGATTTGGTTTAGATTGCTCGAGTTCTGCTTTTGCAGTAATTTAATTCATACTTTTACGTCAATTTTCCAAATGTCTGGAAATCACACAACTTGTTAGCATTTTAGCTGTACCATATGGGAGAAAAGTATCTTCCTCAACTTACTGTATTTTTAATTACAGGGCAGTACCTATTTTCTGCTGCACTAATAACAGATTTCTTACTTTTAAATTTTGAAATATCTGACCTATGTAAATATCCCATAGGAAATTAGAATTCCAATCTGTAATGCACTGTGCAGACACTTAAGCATGAATCATTGTCCTGAAGTCTAAATAAACAAAAGGCTAAATTTATGGTCTAAATTAAAGAGAAAATAAATAACGTCTGACAAAGAATTGTTCCTACATTGCAGATGGGAAATGGAGTCAATGCAAGATTAAGTGATTTGACGTGACCAGGGTCACACAAGCAACCTGTGGCAGCTATTGGCATTGAATTGCTGCCTCCTGACTGCCAAGCTTAATGGCAGAACCATCTTTCTTTCCGTGATACCTTCTCTCTTCTTAACTCTTTCATGTTTTGATCTGGTAAGTGGATGTCACAGGGTGGCAGAATGCCTGCTTTATCAAGCACTTTTCATTAAGAACATGTGTCAGAGCTAGAGTACTTCCTGTACTTTCCCCTTCAATGAAACCTCATCTACATACCTCCCACACAGTTGTTCTAGAAGACACAGTTTAGTGTCAAATGGCTCCCTTGTTTCTTCTCCCCACCATTTTGCTAGACACATATGTTTTCCTTTCTTTGGTAGCAGCACTAACGTTTAGACTTTATCCATTGCTAAGCAGATGTTACGATGGTAAGGAAGAGTTCCTCTGCACAACAGTGGGTTTTTTGGTTTGTCTTTATAAGTATGGAGAACAGGTCACCTCCACACCAGTACTTAATTGGTACACAAGTAATCTTGTGGGTTTTTTTTCACGAGAAGCAGAAAGAAGTGGTAAAACTTGCTGGAGAGCAAAAAGGCTTTGCAGTGTTTGGTGTGTTTCAGGTAGTTACTTTCTTATGAAATGCAATCAGCTCCCTGTCTTAAAATAAGGCATGCCTGATGGAGTCCTACATCCTAGTTTACGAAACTCTGGGCTGTTCAATGCATTGTCAAATGAATCATGTCTGCAAGTTAATAGAAACAGTCTTTTCTGTAAGCATGATTGCTCAACACTATCCCTCCTGAGCTGCAATGTGAAAAGATTTTACAGGTAGCTATGTCAAAGGTTTAGAGAGCAGAGTCTTGTCACCAGTGGAAATACTATACTTTAGCTCTATAAGGAAGTTACAGTGATCAGAAAGAGGAATGCAATGCTAAACAATGTTATCATCAGTGCACTGAAGGAATGCTTTCACTTCCTACAATGTTACAGAGGAGAGTGACCTCAGCCTGTATGCAGCAATGTGCAGCACAGAGTTGCATTAGCTAAACTTCCTTGACATTTTGTCTGCAGTAAAATGGTGTCCTTCACTGCTGCTGAGAAAGGTGGAAATTCTCTTCCCATCTGCCTAGCCTCTCTGGCACAGTTTATGCTGTTATGCTATGTGGGCTATTTACACTCTTATGCTATTTAGTTTATACTAAAAGTGTCTAAATGAATCCAACAAGCAAGAGGGAAGAAGATAACTTCTTTTTTAATGCACACCCCCTTTCTAGCACTGTGCACGTAACTGTTCTGTACACTACATGATCAAAGTACAGCCCATGTGAATGCATAGAGGATGCAATAGGCATCCCCCTTGTACTTGCTAGGATTCAGGTTCCCAGGGAGTGCTGGTATCAGTCTGGACAGTTTGATGTAATCCTACCAATGTAGCTGAAGCTATCTGGGCTCAAGGATTTATTAGTTGTGAATGTTCATTTTTGTTTTTACTGGGTTAGTGCCAGTAAATAAGTCACCAAAACCACTAGCTGAGTGTCATTTGATAGGAAAAGGCTGGGATCACAAGTAAGCCTTCTGTCTTTTAACAAAAAAAAAAAAGTGCTGAGGTAAGCAGTGTCAAACCCAGCTGCATCAACATGACGGTGGGAAGACAAATGAGAGCTTTCACTGCTGGATACAGGGGATAGAGAGCCCACAGCTCTGAAAAACCTCTTCATATCCCAGAAACAGCTGTCATAACTGAAACTGCAAGGGACTGCTTTTTAAACCACGAGCTTTGATAAGGAGAATCCTCTCACCGGTCGTTTCTCTAGCCGATAAACACACTTCTAGCAACACAGCCCATCTGAAAGGTGACTGGAGATTTAAATATCTTTAAAAATTTCCAAACCCCTCTTTTTATAACCTCTCCCAAATGCTTATGCCGAGTTCCCAGCTGGTATTTCTGAAGTATCTATCACTATACTATCTGGCTGCTAAGCCATATGAGCTCAACAATTACCATGTAATGTAAAACTTCTTAGATTTTTCCCATGGGAGGCTGAACTTTACAAAGTTAGATCTAACATTTACCCTGTTATTGGCAACAGTGAATCATTAAAAGAGACACAATAGAAGGGACATGGGGTCATTGTAGAATAAATATTCGGGTGATGACAGTTTTGCAATGTTCTGTCAGCCTCTCCCGGTGTGTATTCTGGGAACAGAAGGTCATGCGAAGTCAAGGGTGATGAAATGCATGGGATCATGGTCTGACCTGCTGCAAGGGGGGCAAGGCATGCACAACATGCAAGAGTCTAAGCTCTGCATGTGCAAGTGTGTGCATACACGTGCATGCAACATTTGTGTGGGTGAAAGAAGGAGAACCGAGAATCATGAGGCAGGGGAGGGAGGTGTTTGGTGCTGGTGGTGCAATGATCTCCAGACAGGGACTGCTTTCTCTCCATGGGGCCCGCCAGCTCCTTGTGGCTGTTGCCTGGGCAATGGCTGGGGAATTATGAGGAATGCTTGGAAACGACATCCTTCTTTTGGGCTCATGGATGGAGCAGAAGGGGGTGGATGGCTTTTCTCTGTCTGTTTCTTTTTTTATATTCAGCAGATTAGACAGGCAGGTTGCTGTGGCGACGACACGGAGGAGGTCTCCTGCACACCTGCAACACAAACAAGGAGTCCTGCCAACACAGACTTAAGGAACCCTGAACGCATCTTTTTTTTTTTTCTTTTTTCTTTTTTTTTTTTTTTTTTTTTCTTTTTTCTTTTTTCTTTTTTCTTTTTTTTTTCTTTTTTCTTTTTTTCTTTTTCTTTTTTTCTTTTTTCCTCTTTTTCTTTTTTCCTTTTTCCTTTTTTTTTTTTTTTACCTATAGCAAGTACATGAAAGGAGGGAAAAGAGGAAAAAAGAGGAGAAGATGGAAAAGAGGGAGGAGGGAGAGATGAAGAGAAAAGCCAAGCAATATGCAGTCAGCTTAGCTGAACAGCAGTGCTTGCTTGTTGCAAAATAGGGTGTGCATAAACAAGATGCACAGGCTGTCCATAGGAACACCCTGAGCAAGCTGCCCTTAGGAGAGAGAAAAGAACAAGCATTATTTTGGTTTTACTTACGGAGTGTCCTGCATTTCATGATGTCTTTGGGGGCAACCAAAATAAAGTAACTATGGAAATGGTAGAACTCAGACAGAGGACATGGAGATGTGGATGGTATGTGTAAAGCTGGAAACTGAAGTTACTCCTTTGTATCTGGCTAGGGAAGATTTGTGTTTGTGCGTGCACATACAGATGTAAGATTTCATTTCTGAAAGGAACCCTGCCTTTACAAAAAAAGCTGCAGTGTGCTGTGAAAATTGACATTATATGCCTGCTCCTTTGCTAAAAGAAAGTATCCAGAAGGAGGTAGATGTGGGAGGGGAGAGTAGAGAAAAAAAAAGAAAACCTTTACAACGAAGAGGTCCTCAAGACAAATGTGTTGCTCTGGGATGCCATGGCATTTCTTCAGCTTCTCCTAATGAAGCAGTCAGCTCCACGCAAGCTTACTATCCTTGCCTCACCTCTCCTGGACACTATGTCTCCATCCAGGCGCTCTCTCTTCTCTACCCCTTGTCCTCTTTCTCCCACCTATCCCTTTACAATCCCTTTTAGTAATTTTTCACATCATCTTTTACCAAGATCTAAAATGATTGTTTGCATGCCTGCAGCACTATCCAATGTACATACAAACAACAGATGAAATAAAATAAAAAATGTGTATATAGGAACAGGTAGTGAATGCACAGATGAGTCCTTGTTTCTGCATATGCCAAAGTGTGGCTGTTCAGAGACTTGTTTCTCTGCTTTGCCTGTGTCTCTTATCACTGGAAGGATGAAGGTCCCACCAGCCAGGATGTCTGATAATAGAAAAAAAGTTTAATGTTTCAAATTGATAAACAAGCACCTGGAACCTGCACTATAAATGGTGAGAAAGGAGGGAGAAGTGGAGATGCAAAGCGGGCAGACACTTTAATCACTCTCTGGTTCTTTGATGCAGCAGGTTTCAGGAGTATTTCCCAGCCTGCCAGGGAAAAGAGCACTTTGCTGTTCTCATCACTGTCCCCCTGTCCAGTTGTTTTTTCCATACACAGAGTTTCCTGTAACTGGAGAGGAGTGCAAGAGAGAGTTTTCTGCAGGTAACAGTGATAATGAGCTTACAATTAGAGTTCAGATGACTCAAATATAATGAACTTCAGTTGTTCTCATGACCAATTTCATCATTGTAAGGAGTTGCAGTGTCTATTTGTGAGATGAGGCTAAAAAAAGCCAAGTTTCTCCTGCTCAGATATCAGGAATTTTGATGGAAGGTTATCCACGTTTATGGAAGGTAATGGCTTATTCAGGTCCCATATATTAGTTTTCCCTTTCCTTGGCTTTCTTTTATTACAAAGCTGAGTCTAGCTTTCTTTCTGGATATACTGCATTGCTGTGTCTGTGGCCATGTTTATAGATAAAGCACTTCATGGATAATTTAAAACTATCATAAATGTAAAATACAGACTATTGCTCATCAGTTTATTCAGATTCTGAGCTTAGAGTTCATGTCAGTAACATCTTTGGAAGAACAACTTTCAAAGAGATTGCATATTCTCTGTTCCAGCTGTCAGTGTGTAATGCCTCACTTCTTCAGTCAGAAACCTAGACTCACCTGTAGGGGCCTCACACAGGGACATGTTTTTACAAGTGGATGGCCGTGGGTTTTTTTAATGTCCTCTATTGTACTCTGTTGAAGTGATATCCCATGCTGAACTCTATTCTACACAGACAATCCAAACAAAGTGACGAGGGAGTGAATATATGATCCTGGGCATGATGGCAAATGTGAACTGACTGTTCAAAAGAGCAAACTATGGGCTGTCCAGAGCTGCCTGAAGTCAGTGGGAGTCTTTCTATGATGTCAGTGGATTTCTCATCAGGCTTTATACATTCAGGGAATGAAATCAAGTGTTTTGCTCTTCTCCCCTTAGAACCAAAACTTCACCTGTAAGGAGTATGCAAGATAAAAACCAATATGCAAACCATGATTACATGTAATGAAGGAAAGAAATTCAATTGAGATATCAAAGTGAGGGAAATAAAGGAGAATTCTTGAAGGAACTTTCCATCTCCCTTTCTACGTGCTGACTTGTGTCTACCATGATTATTTCCCCTGTTTACAGGTTTCTGAAACCCACATTGCCCTGACAAATCTACCCCAAGTAAAGCACACAGACAACAGTGACAATCCCCTTGCTGAGGGGAGATAGGGACTATCCATAGGTGGCGGATCTCCTGAGCATGCAGAACTCTGTACTACAAACCAGTTAGTGCTGGGAACATGAACAGAAAGATGTCGGGCTTTCTGAGGTGATACCCATTGATCAGATACAAGAAAGAAAAGGAAAACCAAGTTCTGTAGACACTGGAAATATTTTCTGGTGTAAATGGAGAAGATGTTATTTCTAGGATCTTATCAAAAAAGCTAAAAATACCAGATTCTGAGCCACATTTTGATCTGATGTTTTGTAAGCCTCTTTCTTTTCATGTTAAGGGAGTCACTCCAACCTTATGGTAGAGTAACTAGGTGGAAATTAGTCCATGGTTATTTATCAGTAATACCTTCTGTTGGCTCTCCTTTCAAAATATGGTATTTATGGGTGTATTCTAGCATTTCAGTGTTATTTTAGTTGTTAAGCTGCAGTAAATGTTGAGGCAAGTAATTTTAATGGTGGTAGAATAAGACTTTGCTAATATTTCTACCTCCTTGTGAACCTGTTTTTCCACATGTCATAAAAGTCAAGCTTTCCTATAGATCAATTTCTGATTGAGTGTGTATATATAGATATAAAAATAAAATTAAAAAAGATTTTTTTTTTTAGAAGAGAGCAAGGGTATTCCTCCTTCAGTGGACAGTACTGCAGCAGAAAATATAAGCCACAAACAAGACACTAGAATTCAGCTTCTCTGAAGTGCTCAGATGAAAAAGAATTTAGAATAAATACGAGTATCTTTCAACTGCATGTAATAAACACAGAAAAGACAGCCCACTTGCAGAGAGAGAAAGAGATTTTGATTAAAGGAGCATTTGGTCAGTGAGCATTTGTTTGTTTTAGTTATATGAAAAAAAAGATGGATTTTTTGTTTATAACTGAACTGAGCAGAACTTTCAACTGTGCTTGGAAGTCAAATTTAAAAGAAAAAGATGTGGAATGGTCCATGCCTAACACAGAAATGCAACAATTCAGAAATCTGCATAAAACACCTATTAAAAGAAATTATCCTTGGACTGTAGTAAAAAAGGTGATATATCTTTCTTTCAAAATACTGCATGAAAATATATGATGCTAGCGTTTTGCAGCCTCTGTTACTTCCCAGAGGAGGAAAAACCAAAGGGAATGCAAAATGCCTTGAGAATCCAAACATATGTGAAGTGAGGTTTTACAGAGGCCATAGGACATTACTATATGTTGTTTAGTCTGAAAGCTTTTAAAATGCCAGATATAGACTCCATATTTTTTAAGGGTTACAGTCACTCATCTGGAAAACTAATAACATCCACCCTGAGCAGGTATGTGAGCAGGAGATCTAGGAAGGAGCTCCTGAAAGCTGTTTGCCCTGTTTTTCATATCTCTAGATTTATTCCCCATAAGAATGAGAAATGGCCCAGTCTCTGACTAGGTGGCCCCATCTCTCTGGAAGGATAGGAGTGCAGCTGGTGCATGTGCTGCTCCACTGGTGGCAGTTTGAAGGAGATCTGCTGTTCTAGTCTTCTCTTCTAGTTGGAAGAACAACTGCAGAAGTAGCTCTGAGTAGGAGGGAAAAAGGCACATACAGTAAAAATCAGCGCAGAGCTGCATCTGCAGCCCCAGGCAGCCTGAACTGCAGTGAATTCCCTGCAGATACTGTAGGAAAGGAAAGTGGGTTCTCATTACACTCTCCCTATGCATGGCCATCACATCCAGTGTACAGGCTTATTCAGAATCTCAGAGATGAAAAACAATGCTTTACAGCTGGCTGACACCCTTCCCCCTCCTCGTCTGCATGCGGGAACAGGAAGATCTGTTTGTGTGGCTCCCCTCAGACCAAGTTGTTCTGGAGTTGTAAATTACTTCAAAGCTCTTCAAGATGAGGGACTATGTAAATGTGGGACAGTTATCAATGTAGGCTGAGTGCACATGCAAATTAAATACTATGAAAGTGTTCGGAATGAAATCAATGTGTTCTTGCTTGCAAATTTGGAATGTGATTAATCAACATGCTCTGAACAACTTTGTAAATATTAGTGATGTATTTATTGCCAAACTATCTGAGCAATTTAGTACCCATGTAAGATACCCAGCTAGGTCCCTGGAAAGGCATCTCACCATTGTATATCCTCATAAGCGTTCTTAAAAGCACTAGTTTAAAAATAAACATTGCAGAAAGCATCATGCTCCACTTTAAGGCCAGTTCTGAAGTGTAACCACCTCTGGGCTGAAATGTGCCAGCTGTTTAGCAATGCCCAGTTAACCCTGCCTTCCATTTTGGGAGACGTGAATGACACAACATATAGATTCAAACCGTAATAGAATTTTAGATTAAATATTGCTATTTATGTTGGAATTTGATCAAGAAATTAGAAAGGAACTCTGATTCTATTGATTTTCACTGAAATGTAGGTATTACTTCAGGATAAATATTCTATCTTGGTTAAGTCTTTCCTTCCTTATAAAAATTTTGTTTTCCAAACACCGTTTTATTTTACAAAATATGGTAGTGTTACAGACCTGGTTTTAGGTTTTACTGATCTCTTAACTTGATACTGCTTTTCTGAGATCATTTGAGCCTTCATTTTCCCTTCCCAATATTCTTGGTTTTTACCTGCATAAAGGCATCTGATTTTGAGCAAAGAGCGACAAATTAAGATTAATTCTATATGTGCTGATTCCTTTAAATTCCACTCTTCTTGCACACTGCCTTTCAGATACAAAGTGTTATTATCTAGTAATGCTAACTGTTGTTACAGATTCCCTCTCTTCCAAAGCATTTCGGGAGCTCAGTGTTACTCTGGAAGCTGCTCTGGCTCAAGCTCCTCTGTCTTTTTCTTCAGCCAAATGTAACACTTGAGGATTAAAGACTCAACATATCTTCCAAAGTTTTCATTGCATTCAAACCCATGGCAATGAATTTGATTTATATTTTTTGTACAACTGACGTGAATAAACGGGAAGCCCTGGATAACTGACTCACCCAATGCAATAGTACCCTGAATAACAAAAGAGATAAGATTGTTTTTTAGAAAGACTTTTAAAAGTCTTTCAAAACTTTTGCCAGTAATTTGTACATATACATGCACATGAATAATTTGTACATATACATGCATATGAGTATGCATGTGTCTGATTTTTGTTTTCCTCTTAAATAATTCTGCATGTCCCATACATACAGCATAAGACCAAAATCAGGACAATGGATAATAACATTCCATTGCCACGTCATTTTTCTGTGGATTGTGCCTGTGTGGTCTCTCTCATTTATTAATAAATTTGTATTTTTTGAAGTTTTTCCATTCTTTAGCCTATCATAGGCACTGGAGTCTAAATGACTGCTTCCTCTTTTTTGACTCTTCAAGTCTAGAGGATTTTACCAGAAAATTTCTGCTTAGTTTCAGTAAGGTTAACTGACATTAACAAAAATTAAGTATTCTATCTACCAAAGACATTTTTACCTTTAGCTGTACTCTGCTTTATTGCAGTAAAAGCATCTAGGTTACTCACTAAAAACCATATTTTCAGGCATACAGATATTATAGATATTTTAGAATGGGATTTGGATGTGATTGATTGTATATGCAGCCTAAGGGACAAATTTCAATATATGATGCTTTATTTTTAATTAAAAAAGAAGAAGAGGTGTAGCCAAACTGCTGTAGTCTGTTATCATGACAGCATAAAGAGTTTAGGCCTGCAAGCATGTCCTGGGCTGTTATAAAAAGGGAGATTACTATTACAATTGTTATCAGAGAGCTTGATTTCTCAACCTCACCAGAGGTACTGCAAATAGATGTGACAACTAGATAGATGTGAGTTCAGCAGTTAGGAGTGTAAACCCTGCTAAGGATACAGGCAGAAGAGACAAAAACAGTGTGAATTTGGGGGATGTGGTCCACATGGGGTTTGCAGAAGTTCTTTTCCAGTCATCTGTTCACAGGGGTTCAGATGCCTGTAATTTCCACTCAACATTTGAATATGTTCTGAGCTAGGATAAAGACAACATTTCATAGCAAAATCAGCCAATTTTTCAGGATTTCTGTGATACCTCTGAGCTTGCAAAGGTTTTCATGCTTTGAGAAACTCTATTTGGGGTTTATCTAGGACACTCAACACATAACCAAGAGCTTCTTGTACAAAGCCAAATTTGAGCCAAGCCCATATTTTGTTATGAAATATATTCCTCCTTTTCAGAGACAGCAAGAGAATTATCTGCTTCATCTATCTTACAAAATCAACTTTTCAAAACCAGAAGTATGTCATACTTATTACTGCACTCTTCTGGCAGCTACAGCTCTGAAACCCATGTAAGTGAAAATGGTGCTAGAGCACTTCTGCTCCATCTCATTTAGTTAAAGGATCATATGATGTTTTCCAACATTTGCAGTTAGGTATATTTTCCACCTCCTTTTTCTTACTCATCTTGTAATCTTAGGGTTAATGGACCATGAATTTGGGTTCAAATTCAAAGCTGCAAGCAGAACTGTACTTAATGATCTCATCCTACCTCTCTCCTCTTGTGACCCAAGCACTTAGCCAAAAATCAGGTTATTGAAGGTTGTTCCATGGTATGGAGCCAGATATCTTTTTTATTTACAAAGACAGGAATTCCTTTTTTCCCTGAATATGAAGAAATTAAGCAGAAGATAGCTGTTTACTCACAACTTCAAACCTTTTTCAACTCACACTAAAAGCTGTTCAAACTTGTTCTTATTTCCATTCTTTGGCGTTAGGCTTCATGAGTGCTGTCTTTTCCAAGCTTTTCTATTTTCTTTGTTCTTTCACTCTGAGGCAATTGATCCTTCAGAGAATGAACTCCCACCAGATCACTTTGTACTATTGCTCTGGCCAGCAAAGACTGCCTGCATTGATGCAAGGGCCATGTTTGTTTCAGCTGGGAATGTACTTACCAGAGCTCAATGGTTTCTTTGCCTGCAAGTTGCCTGTTATGTTCATGGACCTTCATCCTGATAGTGTAACCCAAGCCCTGTCATTAACTTCTAGCTGAATGACTGATGTTTACATAAAATAGAGAGAAAATCTTATAAACTAGTGCAGTGGGCATATGAACATTAGCATCTGTGGGTAAAACACAGAAAGACATGCGTGTTAAGTTTTTCCAGCACATCTGGTTTCTGGGCATCAATCTTAGAGTCAAAGTTCCTCAAACACAAATGTGGATAAGTAGGTATTAGGATGCAGTTGTTTTACTCTTCCATTGACTAACAATGTGTCTGCTCTTCATGCACATTGTATTGATTGCATCGAACTTTTTCATAGCTTAGTAAAGAAATATCAATCCAGCTAAGTGTCTGGATCAGGCTACTGCTTACACTGGCTCTACCTATCTGAGCTGTTTATTCCCCCACCCTCAACACTGCTTTTATCCTTCATGGCTCTACTGTAACTCTTCTGCAACATCCCTTTTCTTTACTCCAAAAGTCAGGGTACACCGCCCTTGCTAAGTCTTTTGCAGAAGGACTTGGTTCAACCTTGGTGAAAGTCAATACAAATCTTTTGATAAATGGGAATAGGCTCAGGCCTTATTGAAAGAGAACACGAAGTCAACAGGTCCATAATACTTCTGGTTCCTGCCCCATGCCAAAATGCTGCTGCAGCAAAACTTTACTTTTTAACCTATCCATATTAAGAGCACTGGGGCAATTCTTTCCCACCCAGAACTATCTGTAATAAGAGTCTGGAATACAGGGAAAAGCTTCAGTAGTTCAGACTGTGCAAATCACATTCCTTATCTCCCCAGATGGCCTAGAAAGAACCTTCAGACAACACACGTAAAAGATAAGCTTTAAATTTCCAAGGAAAATATACTGTGGAATTCTTGCACATCTGTGGCACTTTCTCACTCTCTGCTGAGATGATGCAGTGAATTGAAAAATGTCCTTTTGGGGCCAATATTTTATCCTACCACACATAGAATTCTGGAGTCAGTCTAATGAATCTGTTGTTGTTAATAGCTCTAAATTTACACTGGGGCACTGGAGATCAGACTGAACTGTGATGTCTAAGGCAGCATGGGAACAGCCTGCTTATGTTGAATACTTAAGCTGCTTGCCACCCTCTTTTCTTCTTCTTCTATATTTCTTTCTCCAGGGTAGCATTCTGGACTTGGAAAAACAGAAGAGGAAAGATACAAAGGCAACAAAATAACTCCAAGATCTCAGCAGCTTAGCTATCCTACCATCTGTTTAAAAGGACAAAACATTAAAACAGAACAAAACTTGTGGTCCAACAGCTATGTCTGCAAAGAAGAAACAGTGCTATAGTTGAAATTCTATGCAACACCCTTGGATCAAAATATTACGACAACAACAAATAGAAGTGACCACATTTAATGGATACTCAAACAGCTAGGCTATGACTCAGATTCCTTACTGTTGTTTGGAAGTGAAACCTGAGAGCAGAGAATAGAGAGGGAAAGAAACCTTGTGTTAAGCTGGCATGCACCAATGAATAAATGGCTGGCATTTGCAAAGCTGCATTGCAGGGGAGCTTTTAACAGTTTGCCACTGCCAGCTGATGTCTCTTTAAGCATCACTGCCAAGAAGCCAAAACTGGAAGCAGGTGCAGGGGCAAAGGAACTGAATGTGGAAAGGGAGAAAAAAAGAGAAAGAACAGAACTTCTGTTGTTAAAATTCTGTGCTTTCATTAAATCCTAAACAAAGATTTACTTTAAAGTTGAATAATAATTTTTAGTGTGATAGACTCCGGCCTATCCAGTTTGACAATCCTCTTACATTTATGCACTGAGCTAAAAGATTTTTGTTGGTTTTGGGGGGGTTTTGTTGGTTTTTTTTTCCCCTGTAAAGCCTTCGGTTGACTGAGAGAATGCTGTATACTGATTACAGCAGCTTTCCTTTGGAGTTTGAGAGCATCTGCTTCTTAACGCCCCTTGTTCCACCCCCAAGGAAACTGCTTTTTACACACTCCCACCCCCATTAGTCCGTCCAGGGCCTGGGAACAGAGCTGTTTCCCCAGCTCAAGCCTCTGTCTTCCCTGTGCCATGTCACCAGTTCAGGACCTCAGTACACTGCTGTCTGATAAGATGCATAGCAGGAAACATTAGGTGCTAAGAATTTACATTCTTAAATACACTAATGCAATGTGCCAATCATGATTTTGTGAAATGTCTTCTGTTCCTTTTCTTAAGATCAGTTATAAAAAGCAGGGAAAGACAGGTATGGACTGAACTGTAGGGTAATGGTAAGTTCTGCAAGAAATTTTGTGAGAGGTCTTGGTTACATTTGGGATACCTCAAAGAGGAAATAAATTCCCTAATCTTAAGGAAAACAAAGTTAAGAGGGAAAAAAAAAGCTTATTTTTATGTTGGCAAAAAACCAAAACCTTGAAATGCACATTGCAGAAGGTTGGAAGCTTTTCTTCAATTCTTTGCTAAGAGCTTTGATTTTTAATCATTTAGTAGTCACTTTTCCACAGATTAGAGAAAAGATGTGCCACCTTCTAATCAGAATTTGGGTTTCCTTGTTGTTTTCTACCCTTTACAAAATTCCTACTGTCCTCAGTTAAAGGATTTTCCTTTCTGTTTTGCTTTTCCTATAAAGAAAAGGCAATAGCTAAAGTCACACTAGGCAGAATAAAAAAAAAAAAAATCAGCATACATGAGCACTTCTGTGAGCCTTGTGTTTTAAAATCATTCCCTTCCCATGTTCTAAATACTATGATTTTAAATCACAAACTGTGCTTTAAAGAAGATTGTATTTTTTTTTGTTTCTCCTCTTGTATGTCTCAGAAAAGATTGTTGAAACTAATTGGGTCCTTATCTAACTGTTTTGCAGTAGCACAGTCTTGACAATGTCTTGTTTTTCCAGTTATACATACTGTTTATTCTGAATGAAAATAATTTCACTTTTTCAGTTTATACTATGTACTAAAGCACTTTTGCATTTATATTGACAGTGAATTTTCTTGTCTTTAACCTTTCCTTAATATTCAACTGCTGCTTGCTCTCCCTCTTTCAAAAATGTCCAGGAAATTAAGGACTGAGATATAGATGTGTCTATATTTCCGTCCGTCACTGATCTTTTCTTTATAATGCTGCCTTGTTTGGAAGGTGCTAAGGGACTGCTTTAAAGTCATATTCTTTCTCTGGGTCAACAGGAAACATTCAGTCTGCCTCAGGATAAAAGGTGTACAGAATGCAGCATGGTGCAAAGGAGAATTTACAAATCAACAATGAACTCAGCCTGAGTATTGCTCAGTAAATATGAGCAGTCCTTCAATTAATGAAATTGATGTAGACATTGTAGGATTTTCAAAATATCTAACCTAGGCTTTCAAGCTGTTTCCTCCAACTCCTACAACCTGTAGAGATAGTTTTTATTCTGATGAAAGCTGAGATTCTCAAAGGAATGACTCCACTAGCTAGAGTTTATTAGAAAAGCATCAAAATATTTGGATAAGAACAGAATGGAAGTAAGTCTGTGATCTTTTCAAAAAGGGAGAATAAAGATAAGTAAGTCTATTCTGTTCTCTGTGAGACACCATTACATATGAGGGTGCCCACATGTGTTAGAGCATCGAGGCTTTCTTAACACACAGGACTTTCACAAGGCCCTGTGGCCTTGGTTTATATATGCATGGGTAGTTTTGACAGGTCAACAGTTCTTGTTAGAAACCAAACTGAAGTTGGTTCCTAATGAAAGTCCCATGTCTTTTCATATGGAACATAAGTCAGGCTGAAACATAAGTGCAGGAGTCTTTGAGCAAGCTTCCAGGAAGTGCCCTGGATGAAGTTGTCCAGAGTCTGTGAGACTTGGATGAAACACCAAAAGCAATGATACGCATTAATGGGCTGTTGTGATGTATGGTGGGAAGTAAGCACTACAGACTGGTACTCTCTGTGTAGGTGATGGATATGAGACGCAGAAGAATCAAACCAGAGTCATCTCCTTCTGCTCTTCATTTTAATCCCTGAACTGACATCCTCCTAATTTTTTTTAGGAGCATTTAAATTGATTGGACGAGAAGCTATATTTCAAAGGATTAACAGAGCAAAATAGAACACTGTACCTTTAAGTTCTCGATCCCTGCTAAACTTTGCCATACCTTCTCTGATTTTATTTCTGCAGCACTCACAAAAGCATTTGCAACTCCAAGCATTTTGGAGTTTTCATGCACGATTAAAGTTTAAAACAAGGAGTGTTTGAAGAGAAATATATATATTTGTGTGTATAGATAGATAGGTACACATGCAAAGACATGCCTGCACTCTAACAAAAGCACAATAGCTCATTTATAAAGTCACAAAACTACTAATGGGGTGCATTTTCTATAAACTGAAGTAGCATATAGTTATATATATTAAAAAAAAAAAAATACAGCCAAGGCCTATTAAATGAAACCATAGATGAATTGAACTTATGTCATCAGTCTTTGAATTTTGTACATTTTGAACACTATCCAAAAATTATAATCCACTGTTTGAAATATTATATCAGTGGAGAAGGAGAAATGATCTCCCCATTACAAACTTATAGCCTCAAACATTCACATCCTGCTGTAAATATATCATATACTGTATCATGTTGCTTATGGAAAATTACTTTTTTTTTTTCTTTTAATTTTCTAACCCTTTTGCTGAAGATTAGTGTTTGGCAAAGTCAAGGCTCTAATTGTTCCTTTCCATTTTACTCTACAGGAAATAATGCTCTCTCATATCTAAAATAAATTATTTTCTATTTCCATATTCACCATGATCTGTATATACAAATAATGAAATTCAATGCACCTTGAGGATCATCTAACTATATATATGCCTGTGGTTGCTTAGTCTCTGAGCTACACTATTTTTGTTTAGTGTGCTGCTGCACTGCACAATCTTACATTTATAATGTGCTGCTTGAATGGGCTCTAAGTGCTGTGCATCTAAAAACATAATAATAACAAAGAAAATATAGAGCTGAAGGTCAGGTTAGCTTGAATATACCAATAAGTAAATAAATCAGCATAAGGAAAAATCAATCTCACTAGAAATAGGCGTGTTTGCTGCTGGATATGTTGTGCTGGTAGAGTGCCTGCAATACCCTAGAAACACTCAGCACTTTCCAGGATAGGATCCTCAAGTATTTGGGGCCCAATTTCTACAATTAAACACAATATTAGGTCATTATTAATTTCTGGTGTGTTTGGAATATATGAAATCAAAGCCTTACTTTAAGCTTTTCTTGTTTTATATCCTGGTAAGTTGCAACAGGACTATTCCTCTGTAGCATAAAAATTACTCCATTACTTCCATTAACAAAGCACTTATTTCCATTTTCAGCACTTTCTGCAGCAATTATCTCTTTAATTGTGATTTCTTCAGTGAGGAAACAAGTATTGCCATCTAAGCAGCTTGCAAACTATTTATTCACTACTGACCATGGCATGAGAGAAAAAATTCATAATGGCTGCCCTCATTAGTATACTTCTACGGTATAGTGCATTTCCTTAAACTTGTGACCTGTCAAAAATGTCGTTCTGATTCTGTACATTTTGGGCAGCATCACGTCTCTGATTCATTAGTTGTATATTCTCTTACTGTTATTTGTGCTGCTTTTACAATATTAAAATTTAGTATTTGTTTCTCAGAGCCCGTGACGTTTCATCAGCACCTGGTAATTGTCACATTTCATATAGTTATGAGAAGCGGAATGGAGGAGGGTGTCCCATATAAGCAAATAGGAAGTCTGGCAGCAAAATGAAAGAACACAAACAGGACATAAAAAATGCAAAGCCAGAATCTCTGTGAGCCAAGATATATAGAATGGGAGTTGTGGCTTCAACTGGAGGGAAGCCAAAATGATGTAAATAATACTACTCCAGGTTTTTATGTTAATGGAAGTGGCAACCGAAATTAAAAGTTTTTATAACTGTTCTCTGTGCATAAATAAAACTTGAAAGGTAATGTGCATTAATACTGCACCTATTTGCCTTGGTATTTGGAGGTGATTCTGTTCTCAGGCATGGATGGGTTTTGACAATTATTTCCTATAGCTGTCACAGCCAAGAAGAATGAAATGTAGATGCCTAAAGAAAAAAGTTTGTCCTTGATCAAACGCTTGAAGAAGGACTCAAGCAGGTCACAATTATATTCAAGTGGGTTACTGGACCTCTATCCCAAAGTGAATTCTGTCTTTTGGAACACATTTTTTTGCCCCAGATGATGTACTCTTTTCATGGTCTGTTTCCCCTTCACCTCCTCCTTCTTTCTTCGCTAGCCATGTGCACCCAAATTTGCTCACTTCTTGGTAACACAACATTGTGTTTCAGCTTGTTGTACAGCTTCTTTTTCCAAAACTTTGGACTGAATATAAATGAACTGCTTAAGACACAGAAAACAACTCTTTTCAGCTGTGATATGAATACATTTTCTCTGTCTGCTTTCTTAGTAGAGTAAAAAAAAAGCTTCTACATACAGAAGACCAGGAATATCAGGAGCAATTGTAAAAATAACTGGAAGGTTATTGGTGGGTTATATACAATAGTGGAGAAGAGGACATATTGCAGAGTGAAGATGGCCACTGCAGAGAGCTCCTGAAAATGAAGGTACTATCTAACTCCCTTTTTCTTCTAAAAGAGGCTTAAAACTATTTGTAAGTTTTGTGTTTAACCGCTTTACAAACGGAAATCCTTTTTTCCTGGCTGTGCTGGAAAAATTGTTGATGTATCCTATTGCCTTACATATTAATGCTAAGGCTATAGATTTATTATTTTCATGGATTTTCATAGCAAAAATATGTCTAGACCCTAATTTCTAGCACACTAATTTTTTTGAGATGGAAATGAATGCTCACCAGGACTGTCTTGAAATGGAGGCTAGCTGGGGTCTCACCCTCACTAGAAACAAAGTTCAGCCAAAGGCAAACATGAAGAAATTACACACCTTTATTACTTGTCAACAATAATTGCTTCCTAATAAAACTGATCAACCATCAGCAATGATGAATTATTTCACAGGGAGTTTGGGAAAGACTACTTTTGCCTACAGTAGGAACAGCCAAATGACAAATTTGTTTCCTAATATCACTGGAGATCTCTTTCTGAGCATTACTGGGGTTCTTTAATGCTCCTCTGATCACTCTGACTTGTCAGAGCACCATCTAACGTGGACTGTGCAATTCACACTGAAGTCAATTGGAAGTGAGGGCACTGTGCAGTTGCAAATCTGCTTCATAGTTCTCATGACCTGTGGGTCAACCAACTGTCATTAGTAGCACTAAAACTGGCATAGAATAAAATATGGATATACTTATGGTGATATTTTTAAAGCTGCAGGAGGTTTTAAACACTGGCTTCCACAATAGTTAGTAGGTTGACTGCCTGGATCCCTTTGTTGTTCACTAGAAAGCTCCTGCTTAATTCTTCTGCTCAGTAGTTGTAATTTGAACAGCTGTTTCTCAGGTTTTTCAAATTATTTTGAAATTTCAGAGGGGCACTAGCCCACAGAGAGAACATACATCATTGCAAACTTTGTTATTTCAACAGGTCAGCGTCTTTTTGTTTATCTGAGGAGAACAAAAAAGTATCTAAACCCACTATTTTTTCTATTTTGGGGGAAAGAATTGTCTAGCTCAAAGGAAAGAAAAACATTTAGTTTTCAAATTTGGATCAAAAGTGGAATATATCATTGTACCATGTACTTTTTTGCTCAGTGTTAATTATAATTTATAAATTACAGTTGAGTCAGAAACCACAATATCAGATATGGTTCCAGTCTTCCCCCAGAATCTGGGAGGTTTTCAATTCATGTTCTGTTTATTCTTTAAATGAATAATGATAATATTCTTACAAAACACATTTCATCAGTAAATCCAATGTTTTTATAAATGAGTCATTATCCTAATTTTATGGATGGAAAAATAAGAAATAGGGTTACAATGGCAGGTCTGAGGTCAGTAAGACACTCAGTGTTAGTTCTGGGACAGCAACTCTGGTCACCTAAGTATTAGAAGGAACCAGCTATCATTATTGATAAATAAAACTCCACAAGTTCAGCTGTTTGGTTTGGATAAAACCCTCAGATTTTGAAGACTAATCTGAATAAATCTGATCTTTTGGTGTTAGAACACTGAAAAAAGTGCCTGCTGACGGAGGGCAAGTGGAACATTGAGTTGTGAGGCAAAGCAGATGCATTGTAAAATTAATGTTTTTAATCAGGTTTTGCTTGATACGTATTCTGCATATTGAAATTTTGCCTAAAATAAAAATTTTCCTAAGGCAAGGGTTTTCTCCAGTTCTACTGGTGTGTTTCAAACCAGAATATTTTTAATTTTCTCAAACAGTCCTCCAATTTTTCCTGACCATTCTAACTTTACCGTTGCAATAAAGGCAAAGAAGCACTCCTTTCCTTTAGAAAACACTTCTCTTGAGGCATCCAACAGTATTATTCTATGTTCTGCCCAGTTTTTTAAGAAATGCTGTTTTGTAAATGAGCTTGCACAGCATTTTGACTGCCTTTGGGTTGTATAGTAGATGTATAGTAATTCAAAATGGTGATGGCTTCAAATCAACTGCCATGTTAAACATTTTGGGGATTGCAATGACACTCTCTTTAACTAAAGAGGAGTTATTTTTGTGCAGATTCGGTAATTCCTAAACGAAAACAGGAACAGACGCAGATAATTTACTTTATCTGCCATACCTGCAAGAGCACAGACTTGTGCTAGTAGTAAGGTAATAGGACAAGGGTAATGCCTTTAATGTTTATTCAATAACTCCATGCCAAACAGGCATTTTTCATTCCAGTATGTCTAAAATGGCTGTTCAGGTAGGGCTCTTGATGGGGGATAAAAATGAGAGACAGGCCTCTACTTAGGATACTAATATGTGCTACAAAGAATGATTCAAAAAAAGAAAAAAGCTTTTTTTTAATAAGATCTTGTACAGCATTGATTTTTTTAATAGGTTCAGTATCATAAATCACTGGAACTCCTTTATTTTCAGAAATATAAACCATATGCATGGGTGAAATGATGGCCTTATAGGGCTATTTTACCATGAACCACAGGTTCATTTTCGAAACAAAACTGATGGTCATTTGCAAACATTTAAAAACAGAATAAGAACAAAAACAGGCTGAAAAATACTCCTACTCCCACCACATACTTATTCTCTGTGTCAAGATTTGTGTTTGTTGGCAAAAGTAAGGATTTTCAAAATCGTGACAGCTAGACTCAGTTTGTCTAGTAAATACTTATGTCTGGTTGTTTCAATGAATTCATACTTTCAGAAGAAAATATCAAATTCAAACTGGTCAAGGAATGTGAAATTTCAAAGAGGTTTTACCTTCTTATGTAAAGTATGAGTTTGGTCCAGAGTATGAAATTGTAAGCCATGCATGCACTAGATATTTTGTGCGAATAAAGACAGATCTAATCTATCTTCTTCATATCAATAGAATCAGTTCAAAGTCAGAGCAATTAAGAAGTGATTCTGTTCAGAAAACTAACGGCAAGGTGGGGAATTATATCTTAAATGTGTGCTGAGTTCTCAAGAAAAAAAAGATAAAAACTGAAACAACAGAAATAGCAACTGTCTCCCTAAACTGAAACAGTGATCTGAGAAATAAGCTGATCAGTTTCTCACCTATTATTGTTACTAACAATCTGCAAAACAAATTCTGTTATGATTTCTACCTTTGAAAGTGCTTCCACAGGAAATTTGCAGCGGTGTGTAGCTACTTTCTTCACACAAAGGACTTTTTCAAGCCCTATGGCCTTGTTTTAGCTATGCATGGGTAATTTTAACAAGTCAGCAGATCTCATTAGGAACCCAGGAGAAGTTGTCCCATGTACTTTTCATGTGCAACATAGGCCAGGCTGAAACATAAGAACAGCAAGAAATACTCTGCTCCTGTCCTTGAGCAAGCTTCCAGGAAGTACCCTAGCGAAGTTGTCCACAGTCTGTGAGAACTGGATGGAGCATTGAAAGCAATGATATACATTCATGGGCTGTTCTGAGGTATGGTGAGAAGTGAGGCAATAGGGAAGGCTACAATGCTACAGGCACTGCAGGCTGGTAGCCACAGTGTAGAGCATGGATATGAGACCCAGAGGAATCAAATCAGAGATATCTTTTCCTGCTCTTCAGAATGGGAAAGGAGAGAATCCAGCTCAAAGCCTCTTTTTCTTAAGTTCCATGATTCTGCATGGCCAGTGGAAGACAAAAACTATAGAAACATTGTTTGTTGTCTTTAATGTATGCAAATGTGAACCTGAATCTACCAAAGGAACACAATTATTGAAGAAAAAAGTACAGATTTCACATAGTTATTTTTCGTAGTAGTAGTATACTTCAATTACTTTTTTGAGGTGTTTTTTTTTCCAAAAAAAGTCCTGAAATGGCCAATGGCTATTTTAATAGTAGTATAAATAATAAAATAAATCTGGAATGAAACATCCACTGATGTCAAAACATATCAACAGGCTTTCTAAAATAAGTTGCCAATGAAAATAATGCATTATTTTCATTGGCATACTAACAGCTCCTTATATGTCATCATGAGCCTAATTTTCTTTGCTAAAATTTTGCATAATTAGAATACACATTGCAGTATAAGATGAAACCAAGGCTGCACTTTGTAGTTTAACTGCAGATGGATTTGAGTCAAAAGTTTGGATAAGGTTCCAACCTTTTTCAAAGCTTAGGGGTGTTTGAATCTGGTATTGCGGTAGTTTTGTACTTCAGTGTAGTCAATGGAGACATTCGTGTAGGGTTACACAGGAGTTGGATCAGGCTCTCAGAATGTAATGTAAATGGACAGTACCATAAATTTCTTTATTACAAGAGCATGAAGTGTAGGATTTTATAAGGAAAAAATTCTTAGCATTGATACTTAGCTTAAAGTGTAATCATATTTCCAGCTGAAGAGTTCTGTTTATAACTGTTACTATCAAGGCAACTAGAAAATAGCAATCATCAAAGAAATGGAAGGATTTGGACTTGTTCTGCTTGATACACCAGCTGAGTATAAAATAAAAATGAGAGAAAAAAAAAGAAGTTAATTTGCACGGTCATTAGATGAATTTATTCTTTATAATAAATACATCAATCATCTAACTTCAGCTATAAAGGGGTTGACTGTGCTCTTTGTTAAGATCCTGTAACAATTCTCACTTCTTAATGAAGCTTTTTTGAGCCAGAGGGAAAAAATAATAGTACCATATCCAAAATCTGTCCAGAATAAAATGTTTTTGGCTTTTCTGTAGTTAAGAAAACTCTCCAAATCAATTTCAATCACATTTTATTCAACAGAAAACAAACAGCACACACATCTCCGAAGATAAATTCTATTTGACCACGATTTAAATAGCAGTGAGACCAGAGCCCAATTATTAAGGTCTCTCACCCAGGATTTCAAAATAGAAAAAATAGAATAATTTGTGTGTATGTGTATAGTATAGGAATATTAACCAGCTGCACATAACTAGGTAGCTAGTAATTACATAAGCTGGGTCAAATTTTCATCTGGAGTTTCCACAGATGTACATGAGAGCTGAAGATCTGTGCTGTTATTTTCCTGTCTATTTTGTATGTCACAGGCAGTTGGCCATCCTTTTTATTTGCAGTCTAGTGTTTATACAGCAAACAATGCCAGGTATGTGTATATCACGTGCAAGTTTCCTTCTAGGTGATTGTAGTACAACATCTTGTGGTTCTGGGCATGCCACTAAAGAAGCATCATATAGAATTGGAGCTAGCAGCTCTAAAAAGAAAATTACTTCCAGAGAGGATATGTTAATAACAGAAACTGAGGATGTGTTGAAGGAAATATATAACTTCATGGGAATAGTTGAACATATCCCTCTCATATAATCTAAAGACTTATCTCATTGAACTGGTGAGATTCAGGGAGGATGACCATTACGTTCTCATTTGATTGAATATTAATGCTACCTGGAAAAAACACTGAAACATGCTGAGATACACCTATGGGGTTATAAATACATACAGGTTCATATTAATGCTCAACTCAAATATTCTGCATTTTCATTCTTTTGCAGACTACTCTAGGAATTTTCTTTTTCTTCCTTTTACAAGCCCTTTAAATTCTGGAAACTTCAGAGAGAACAGTTTTGTAAACTTCCTCTATCTAGGGTTCATAAAACTGGTTCAGAGAGAACCGGTTCAGAGAGAAGAGTTCTGTAAACTTCCTCTATCTAGGGTTCATAAAACTGGTTCAGTCTGTAGGAGTGGTGTGCCAAGGCAATGAAGTGTTAAGTTCAGATAGTACACACATGCTGGGCAAAGGCTAGGCTGTGCTGTGGTCATCATGCAACACTAAAACCAGATAAAAACTATCCATTGACCTTTGTGTGGAGGGGAAGAAAAGGTGTATAACCTCTGTGACTTCAATGATAGCCCACAAAGCTACTTAATAGAGAGAAATAGACATAAGTTTACACCACCACAAATTTAAAAATCTCTCTCATTCTTTGAAGAAGTCAGAAACTGAAGCAATTGGAGACTGTTAATCTCTCACGTATTCAAAGACTGGGTATAACAGGGGTACTACAAAGCCTGAACACTGTCATGTCTTTTATGGAGCTTGGTTTTTATGGACTACTTACAGTGAAATAGCACTACACTCTCTAAGGTCTTTCAGCTCTGTCTTTCTTAATGAGAAGACCGTTAAGAAGACTGACATTTGAAGTTGTGATTTTGTGACAAGATAGTTATCCTTTAGGAAGAGGACTAAAACTACTAGCTTATTTAATGAATGATATTGAGGGGACAATCATCTACTTTTAGTTGCTCTTTCCACTGAACAAGTTTTAAATCCAAAGTTCAGAAGATGAAGAAACCCTTCTGAGTCAGGAAGCAGCAAGACTGGGGTGGCACCATAAAGGAAGATGATCTACGGGCTGAGGGTAACGACATATCAGCACAAGGATCCCAACCAGCAGTCAGTGATAGGGCTGTGTTTCTGCAGTCAAGACAGCCCGAGGATGACAGGACAGAGTAGGCTACAGAGGAGTCTCTGACTGTCCAGGTGCCATGGTTTACTTTAAGGTGAACATCTCCACAGCTCCCATTCATACCAATGACCATGGCTGAGGTGGCTTGGGGCTAAGTAGGCATCTGGGCATCCTTGACAAACCCAGAGGCCACAAAACTATGGGCACAGTGGATTGGACAGTGCACCCACCCTGAGAGGATGATGACAAGGAGTATTGTGTGGCAGGGTGCTGGTGCTGATGCCTCCTGTCTGTACTCCCTTTGCAGTGGTCTGGGCATGGAGGTTGTTCAAGCCCGTGGCTTTCCTCAACATAGCAAAAACATGGTCCTTCCCCCCACCTGTGTCCTCACTCTTGGGATGTGGGGTAAGCATAAGTGGTGCCCACCTCCACAGGCTTCTCCTCTGTGGGTGGTAAGTAAAGTAGAGGAAAATGTGGCTGGGCTCCCCCAAGGGCTGAGGTGCTCTCCCCTGCGTGCCATCAGGCACCTCTCCAAAGTGACAGCCAGGTCCAAGAGCTGTCCCAGGCTCTATGTGGCTCCACCCTAGCCATCTCATCATTGAGGGCCTCAGTCAGTGTTAATGTACAGTGGGCTACAAGGACTTAGTCCCTTCTAGCCAGTTCCCACAGACAGCTCCATGAACTGGATGGTGCTGTCAGTGGCAGTCTGGCTGCTCTGCTGGACCTTCAGCAAGGGAGCCTCAGCCACAGCTGTGGGATTGCTGTTTCCAAAACACTGCTCCAGAGCAGTGAACTGGGAGCCCAGGGCCTGGGGCAGGAGGCATTGCTGTCTACCTGGTGCGACACACAGTAATTTCCTGGGGGGCCAGGAAATTACTGTTGAAGACAGACATTACACAACATTGAAGATTAGACTCACCTAACTAATAAAACCCTGTACCCTTCACCTGATTCTCATTAAAGTGTTTGGGGTAGGGGTTGCCCTGGGTACAGTGGGTTAGGGAAGACGCCAGGGCTCTGACCTGCTGCTGCATCCTGGCCCCATTGTCAGCAAAGCCCCTGGCAGATGAGCTCCAAGGGACACAGCTGTGGGTGCAGCCCCTGGCATGGCCGTGGGGCCAGGACCCATGGTGCCTGGCCTGGCTCTGGTGGCAAGCCTTGACACAGCCATGGGGCCCGTCCCCCACCTGCAGTTCAGGTTCCATCAGGGTTTGGCCTGGGACCATCAGCAGGAGGTGGGAAGGGCCCTGACTGGACCTCAGCAGCTCCGGGCCCAGGGTGGGGGTCATATTGACTTGTATGAATGAAATCCAGCTAACACTGAGGAGAGGACACAGGCAGATAAATTCCTGTTTATTTTCATGGATGGATTATTTCAGCAAGGTTTCCATGTTCCTGCATTGTCCTCAGGTGATGAGATTTTTTTTTTTTGTTTGGATATTATTACAGCATGTGTAGTGGTTGTGAAATCACTTTTTTCTTATATTAAAAACCCAAAAATTCCCAAAAGCCATTGAAGTGTTGTTACACTGATCCGAGACTGTGTTGCCAGATATCAGTCAATTAAAAAAAAGTGAAATACAGAGAACAGAACCACAATTCATATTTACATAAGGAATATCTAACTGTCAGAAGTTCGGGTGCAATGAAAAGTGAAATATTAGAGATCAAATGCTTGCTGCCTATGAGGAATTACATCCCCAGCAAACTTCACCATTGTTGTTGGAAGTAAACTCTTGTTTATTTGCACAGAGGGATTATCCTAGCCTGCAGCAATCTTAATGTCTCTAGTGACACTAACATTTTAGGGACACAGTCTACCTGAAAGGAGGTACGCTGTTCTCCCAGTGCAATGGGTTCCCATTTGGGAAAGTGGCATCGATGGGAAGGCGACTCACTGAAAGCCCATGTTGACCCCTAATCCTTTGTTAGGAAAATTGTGAGGCCTCAAACACAGAACAGTTTCTGGACTCTGCAACAGTCAAATTCTGTAGCTCCTTTAATAAAGCTGCATCAGATCACTGATATTCCATTTGCAAACCCATGCAAAAGCATAATTTATGTCTGAATGATATCTGATCTTTTAATTAGGTTTCTAAAGGTGTTTCTATCACACTAGCCGTATATGTCTCTGCATTACTGTCTCAGGCAGGCTGAAGAAGCTGAAGGGAAAAAACAGCAATAATTTTTGCTATAGCTCTGTTACCTTCACCCTCAACCTTGGCACCTCAGTATCCTGTCTGCATTATGTTAAAAGCAAGTCATTGACTTGAATATAAAAACCTTAGATTTATGTGTTCTCCAATTTCTTAAATTTCATACACTGAACCACTTAAAAACTTGAAAGAATCACATTTTATATAGTAACTGTCAACATAAGGGGATGGTTCTCTGATTTATATCTAGAAATAAAGGCTAAAGTTTCAGGGTTGCCAAACTGCTCACTTGAAAAACACAGCAACTACAGGAGGGAAAGAAATGGAAGAAGTCCTCACTGTTTGCAGTCATTCCTTAACTGAACAATTCTGTGCTGTTTACTGTTAACCCCTTCCATAGGCTACCTCGCTTATAGAAAATGAGGACTCTTTGCTCCTAAGGACATATTGACTATGAACTAGTCACTCAGTGTCAAGATCTAGCCTCACCAAAGAAAAATGGTGTAAAAAAAAATATTAGGAGTTGCCAGTTGTTAAATACCTTGTCTCCTCTGTGATAGCTTCTGTAATTGTGTAGCAGTCCTTATGTCTTGATGGGACTGTGAAGCTATTGCTTTTGAAGTTAGATAACTCATGAAAAATATGAACTTCATCCAAATTGAAATTATTGCTAAAAGCTACATTACATAGTGAAGTTATACAGCGTGGAGCCAGCTCTATCTGAGAAGGCTGGGGTGGGTGAAGACTTACCTTCTACTCACCTTCCCACCAGAGGCAAGATAGACAGAGTGCTTGACAAGAAGATCCTAGTTATTAAAAAAACAATCCGCTAGGGAAACATTGTTCTAGATGCATGGATGAGACATAGCCAATAGATGAGTGCAGGAAAAAGCTTTGATAGAAAAATACATCTCCACAATAGAGCAGCAGCAAAGGTATAGAGCTACAGTAGCAATAGCTGAAATGCAGCTGGCAAATGGAAAGTTATTTCCAGCCAAAACACAAAGGAAGAGTTGTTCCAAAACCACAACTGGAATAGAAAAAAATCATAGATACCAGACTGGAAGAGGACTTTTTCATTACACCAGAGTGAAATTTTGGTCTTGTGGAAAAGAATAAAGAAAACTTCTATTAATTTCAGGATGGCCTAAGATTTTGCATTAATCTAGCCTATGGTGCCCTTCATGAAGCTACTCCACAGCTCTTACTGCCCAAATAGGTAAACTAGTAGCTTACAACTACTTCAGAAATAAGAATACCTGTCTTGATGAGTTAGCATCACCTTAGCTCAGCCTCATTAGTATATTACCCCTCTCCCTCCCATCCCATGTGGCTGCAGCTCTGTAGAGAGCAGAGCTGTGTACTCCTCAGTGGAATCCATTCTCTTACTTTCTGGCTGCTTTGTGTTTCCTGCATTTCACTCATGCTTACTGATTGTATGTCTGTAAGGACATTGTCAGACTCCATAAGACTTTGAAGATGTGGTTAGGGTTGCAAATCCCCCAGTCTTTGATGACAAACACAGTGTTCTTTTGAAACAAATTCTGCCCTGAAGCAAATGCTGGTTTCCCACATGTTTGCTCAACACAGAAAAACAGCTTTTGGCACTTTTTGCCCTGACCCCGCCTTCCCTTTCCATGCCCTCAACAAAATTGTGCCCTAATTTAAATGGTATGTTTATTTACCTATGAAAATGGAGTTCTACTTTGGGGAAGTGGGAATTGGATACAAGCAAAGCTTCATGGCACATCACAAATATTTTGCTTTTTTGAAAACTAATGAAATGCAGGGCAAGAGAAGAGAAAAAAATGAAGCTATGCAAAGATGTGTCCTCCAGGAGGTACAGAGATGGCAAGTTCTCTGAGGTACATCATGGAAGGTAAAGGATGAGATACAGACCTGCCAGGAATCCATGGAGATAGGCTCAAAGGACCTTCTGCTTCTGTGGTTTTTCTATTTCCAGAGTGTTCATAAGTGACACCTAGATGGCTGTTCCCCAAGATACATACTATATCTCTACTGTTAGGCAAGTAGGAGAGCTAATGCACCCAGATAGACAAGGACAAAAAACAATAACAAAAACAGTGGTAGTTGTGAATTTTGCTATTTTAGCTAATTGGTTGCCTGGCATATCTAATACATCTAATTTTTCATATCAACTTCCTTCCATTTCAAAAAGAATAAGTTAGAAATTGGAACTAATCTTTACAGGGTTAAGGTAAGCATGGCCTGCGTATCAGTTTAAGGTCAGTGATCAGAGTCCTTTGATGCACAGAGATTGATCTGCAGTTGTTTCACATTTTCAGCACACAGACTCTGCAGTCCAAAACGTTGTGATTGCTGAAGGTATAGCCATAGCCCTTTTGATAAAGCCTGTAAAATCCAGCCAGGGATATCCTCCAGGTACTAGACGAACCCTAGCCTAACTCCTGCCAGACCTGTAACAGTTAGGTGGACCATAGCAGGTTCAATTCCTATTCTTGTGATACCAGAGTACGTGAACTCCAGTTGCTAACTCCGTCATGGTAACGCATGGTAGTATTGACTCTTAGCTTCACACCCAAAATCCCCTCTTATCTGCCCACCTGGTCTCAAACTTAACCATGAATCTACATCTAACAAACCCATACCTGAATCACACCTGTTTCTGACCTCTCTCTGTTAACTGTAGCCTGGCATCCTCCGTCTGATCCAGTTTCTGCTGTGGCTTATCAGCCTATTCTAAGCTTGGTGCTCCAGCCTGGATCCAGCTCTCATTCTAGACCGCTGTCTGAAACTTTATGCTCAGCTGAAACCTCACTCTGGACCCAAATCACCAGCTTTGGCTGGAGACCCCTTCTGCTGTTAGTCCTTAATCTGTCAGCTGTAGACTAAGCTGTAGGCTTTTTTTCTTTTTTTTTTTTTTTTAAACTAAGACCTGCTCTCATGTACCCATCTTGTTCTATCCCTCATCCGTAGCACAATTTAAAGAACATCTAGTGTATGGTGCTTACAAAAGTCTGGCAGATATAATCTTCTTTTGGAGATATAATTTTAAAATGTTCTCAGCTAAGAGAAGTGGTCTATAGGAAACCTGTTCAGGAATATGGAGCAGGCTGGAATATCTACTTTTTATTCCACCAGTTTCTGACTGAACTTACATAGGCTACTATATTGAACTAAGTATTTTACTGTTAATGAAGGACACATCGTGCGTATTGTGAAATAATAGTTTATATGCTTCGTGTTTGGTCTCATTTAATATATTAGCCCAACACTTGTAAGTATAGAGATTCATCTTATGACTCCACAGTAGTGTGGCTGATATGCTGTCTGCTCTTTTATGTTCAGGTCCAAATCTGCAATGTCCTCAGAGAGATGTGATGTGTTTATAAAAGTGCATTGAGGTGCACTTATGGATATTTAGGATTCCTGTTTGTACCTTTTTGTTGTTGTTGCAGTGATTAAGTTGGTATTGGAGGAGACAAGTGGAAATCAAATCACCTTGCATCAGTGGGGGTGTAAGGTAATGCACAGTATTTTTTGAAACAAATTTTAGGTGAACTTGTCTGAACACTTATTTGCTACACACTTTTGCACTCATAGAGTTTCACACTTATCTAATTATTCAAATACATCAGTAAAATTAGTTTCACTTTTTGCTTTTTAAAGTATTAGCAGTTACTACTTGCAAGCCACCACTGGGGAATAATTTCACCAATTAAGGCTACCAGTGCTAATTACTCTGTTACTAGGCTCCTAAGTTTTCTACTCCCTATTTGGTCAACATTTGTAAAGCTCAAGGATTTTTGCAGGTTTCTATGAGAAATAGCATACAAATAATGTGGTATAAAACACCTTTTCATTGTAACCCATTGTAAAGTACAGAAAAGGTGATTAAAGATGATTTCACAACTGTTTGCATGGGAAGTTTTACAAGTATGACTTAACAGTGTGAGTCTTACCTTCAGTAGACTGTAACCTGTAACTCTTGCAATTCCAGGAGCTGCTATTGTGGAAACATATGCAAAAACTAAAAGGCGTAGGACATTTTCCAAAGCACAAGCTGTACTCCTCACTGTGTTCATGTGTGTGCGTGCGCACATACACACGCATATTGATATAGATATATAGATACAGGTATGTATATCTCTATGTATAGCCTCAAAAGTTTACTTGATTCTTCTTGGCAACTCATTTTCAGGTTGTATGTGTTGTTTTGGATGGGCACCATGAAGTCCTGGGGCAAGGCAAGTCATCTCTTCTTCTCAGCTGAAGAGTCTTCAAACTTTACTCCGCTATAAACCCTTAGACGTACGGTGGTGACTATTGTAATACAAAGTGTGATTTAGCCAGGGATTGGAAACTGTGGTTTGCAAAGTTTTTCAAAATTATTACAGAGCTTACAAGACTGGGTGATATCTATAATGCTTAATACAATATCCCATCTAAATAAAGCTGTTAGAATGTGGTCTTAAGAAAGTATCAGTACTTCCAATTTGTGGTTACAGTTTATACTAATGCAATAGAATGTGCTTTTCATATTAATTTTGATGAAGAATTGCTTGACAAAATGTTAGAATAAAATTTGTGCATATTGGAGTTCTGTCAGTTATTTCAACAAGAACAAATATTGATGTGTTAGTAGTTGGTAATTTTTCCATGTTAACATATGTATATTTTTAGACTTATAAAATGACACATGATTTTAATAACTCAGTCAGCAATATCTTTGAAATATGATCATCAAAAAAGAATAAACCAACTCCCTTGCCTCCTTCCCAGCAACTAAGTTTATCTGCTGATTCCCTCACCATTTTCCGGACTTCACATCACAGTAGAACTGGTTTGGAAATTGTCCACTACTTGTGATCCAGACATGCAGCTGAGCCATTTAGGAGGTGGACATGATTTGAGCACCCATGTCTCCCTTTGTCAGGGAAATGATCAGCCCATCCAACCCTTCTTTCTCAGTAGGTGTATCTCAGTTACCCTTCCCTGTTATTTCAAGAACAAACACCATCCTGTGTTTGCAGTTTCACTGAGACAGGTGCATTCTTGTAGAAAACTTTTTTGTTTTGTTGAATTGGATCTTCCTATTAAAAATGTTTTTGTCAAAAATTAGAAAAAATATTCCTGCCTTAGCAACATATGCATTTGGAGAAATGGCAATTTCTATTTTCAAATTCTAATGTAACTAGACTCAAGTGTTAGTGATCGTAGCACTTAATTGTAGCCAGAATATGTCTGCCTATATGCTACTTACTGTAGCATTTGTGGTTTTGATTTACTATGCCCTAAACTATATTACCAAGAGTTTTATATTAGAAACCTGTGCAAGGAAGGGTCATAATATAATTTTGATCTCCACATATAGCAAATAGCTTCTATTTTTAAAAGAAGCAATAACTGATGATTCAATAGAAAACCTCACAGTGGCTGTGTAGATAAGGCAGTGAAGGGGCCAAAGAAAAAGGGAAAATCAAGCCAAGCCAGCTTAAGTCCTGAATGCCAAATTGCCAGAGAACTTTCTGCAGCGTCTTAGGGTAGAAGGCACTTGGGAAGATGCTGATCATCAGGAATACTTTATCAGATGAAAGAGGAATAGTTGGTCATATGCTAAATGGATTAAGACCTGTTCCTGGAGCAAAATCACATGAAGGAAAGATGCCCAGAGTTCCTGGAGCACAGATTCAGGCTCAAAGTAGACAGCAGACTGCATCAACCTGGTTTTTAATGCCTGGATGACTTGCATGCCCCCTAAATGGAATGCAGCAGTGTCATACTTGGTTCTCAGCAAGGCTACTGTTTTGTCCTTACAGATCTTCTGTGATGTGTTGCTTGATCCTGATCAGGACTTCTTTGCTGCCACATCAGATAGTACATGTGCCAAAGAACTCACATTCTACTTTGTCAGGTCATTTTCACTTCTAAAATAGTCTTGTTGGTTGATTAAGCAAAATTGCCTACCCTATAAAACTGTTGAAATATTTATTTACTTTCTATACAGCTGCCAGAGTCATCTGCTATTGCTGCTTATCAGCAAATCAAAACCTGGTTGTATGTTTGGGATGTCTCTTCATCCCAGGAATGCTGGAGAATATCTCTTTACACGATAGATTATACAGCTTCAGAGGAATTTCCCTCCAATTGTGTTATGTACACTTTTATGGGCAGATCTTTCTACTTCATTTTGCTTTCAGAAAGATTTAAAAACCATAATAAAATAAAATTGTTTCCCTCTCAAACTCAACAAAGAATTTTACTAAAATAATAAAGCAATATAATTTCTAAACCCAGTCTCTGCTTAATCCCTCCTGTGTCACTTCCTGCGTCATTCCTTGCTGCTTTTTAGCAGCTAACACACACTTCCTTGGATTTTTCACCTCTTTTTGTCTCTCACGACAGTACTTCTAATCAGATTTGCTATTTAGAAGTCGTTGACATGTGCTAAAACTGTAAAATCATGTTTAAAATGTCAAGAACTTTCTTAAAGGGATTAATTTCCATCACAAAGGCACTGGGGTGAGTAGTATTGCTAACAGAATCACATGACCACGGTATTTTCTTGCGGGCCTGGGTGGGGTGCTAGGTATTAACTTCATCTGTGAGAAAAAGGGTTCAAAATAAGAGTGGCAGCTTGTCCTTCCGGGGGTTACCTAGCAGCCTGAGTGTTGATATTTTATGGTGGAGTGAAGTGAAATCACTTTATCATGTCTGATGGGACACAGTACAGGAAGCAAATGTGTTAGGTAGGAATTCCTGTTCAGAAGCAGACCAGTTGCCAGCCAGCTAGGCTGTATTTGGGGAAAGAACAGGAACTGCCTACTTACTGTGGAAAAATAATACCACCCCATCTGTTCCCACTTCCCAACACCTACTCCACTTCGGACGGAAAGACTTGTGAGAGTTGCTCCGCCTTGGGGAAAGAAAACTGATGCAGTCTCTCATGTTTTGGTGGGGCAGTGAACCTGAACATGTATGTAACTCTTCCTTCTCTGCTGCACTAGGAGACAACAAATCCTCTCAGAAGAGGGAAAGCACATACCTTTGGCCAGGACGTTGTTAGGATTGATCCAAACCCCAGTGAGAGGTGGTGAAACTTTGGAGCAGAGGTTGGAAGAAGAGTGATAGTTCCTACCATTTAGGTAGGGTTAAGGATATTCCAAATTCTCCTTTCTTCAGGTCCTACCTACCCTCCTTACCTGATTGGAAGAATGACAAGCTTCAGCCCTCTGGGATGTCCTCCTTACAGGATCTTAAGAGGTTCTTTGTGCGTTTGCTGATTATAGGGTTTTCTTTTTTCCAAGAGTCAAGGGACAGACATCTGCTATTGGACACATTTTGTGTTTCTACTCAGCAGCTACTTCTGTGCTGGTTATTGGCTCAATAGCTCTGGAGAAGCTAGAGTTGGAAATTCATGCATAGGAATGCAAAAGAAGTATCCTTCTGCCAGCTGGAGGCAGAGGCCTGGAGACAGGTCATCAAGGAGGGCTGGTTTATCAAAGCAAATCCAGGGTTCAGTTAAAAGGAAAGGGAGAGAGAGAGAGGGAAAGGGACTGGAAAATGTGGTCTGATGATTGGAAGGGGATAGAGTAGAATACACAGGAGAACAGGAAGAGAGGAGAGGCTTTGAAGAAAACAACTGCAGACAGCAGAAAAAGTGCTAAGAGAGATGTATTGTGTGTGAGGGATTGGCCAGGGTTAGCAAAAGTCAAGAGCCAAGGGAGCAGCAAAGGTTATGTCAGATTTGTGAGAAGGAAGGAGAGGAAGAGCATTAAAATAGAGGACTTTGAAAGAGGGAAATTTGTGATGGTGGTAGGAAGTGGGAGTGGGAGAAATGTTAGAAATGAGACATGAAAAGAGGAAGGAAGAAAAACCCATACTTTGCACTGGCTTTCATTTCTCAGTAATTACAGTGGGATGGTACTAATTTGAAGCCCTTTCCATTTAGAATGGAGTATGTCAATGAAGGATAAATTAAACATGTGATATCTGAAAATCTTGCAAGTGGTGAATTAGAAAGTTAAATACATCTTGTGCAACCTCCATGGGGTTTCACTTGCAATACCACACCAATTACACAGATCTTTCTATTCATAAAACACACTTGTGTAAGCATTACCATTCACAAATGACCCATTCTTGGAAGATGACAAAGAATTCATTGTACAGGGCTTTATAAAACAATTACAACAGGTGAAAAACTTCTGCATTCCTTTTTCATTATGTCTTAGGCACTTCTGGGAACAAGAAAGGTACTGAGCTGCTTACATACCTAACCAGTTCCATGCAATTTTGAGCCTGACAAGTTAGTTAGACCTCAACTAAGCTGAGGGAGAATAAAGTCCTCATTGTTAAGCCAGAAGGAAAAGCTTGCAGCTGCTATATGTGTAGGTAACTACATGGAAAATGGAGATGATTATATGCACCACGAAAACTGCTAGTTTATGCACCCTACCAGTTCTGGTCACATCAAACTGCACAGGGCATGAAGAAGTGCAGATTTCAATTTAGGTAATGTATATGCAGTTGGAGTAGAGCAGGGGACCATGACCATGACAATCTATCTCCTGCAGATTAATGTCTGGTGTAGGCAGGTATGTCATAAACTATGGCTTAATATGGTGAACCTCTCAGTGTTTCTCTCATTTTCACTAATGCATTGTGTGTGCTTGTAAGAGATTCACAGTAGATGTAGGGCTATTGCTTTTAAATGTTGCCTCTGACCCAGATAATGTCAAAATGTCTGAATGCAGGCTATGCTCTTTTTAAAAAGAGCATCTCTAATGTAATGCAAATGCACATTGTGGGGAAATTCCAGCTGAGAAAATGAGGCCTTATATTTCTGAAACTATATACATGTCAATAGCCCATTATTCTCCAGTTTTAAATGTAATTGCAGCCCAGCTTGGAACGAATTCCTGAAATAATAAAATACACTGAGTAACAGTTACTGAGTCTTCCAGTTATTTTATGCTCCCCCCTGCCCTGCAAAAAGAAAAAAAAAAGAAAGAAAAAAAAGGAAAAGTGAAGTGAAAAAAGTGGAGGAGAGAATGGAGTGAGGAAGGGAGGCAGAAGATAAAAGTGAAAGTCATATCCTTTTCTTTAATGTGTTATTGGAACACTCTGTGCAAAAATATGCTGGGCTCTTAAAAGGCATTACAACATCAATGCATCTGAAGTTTTTGTATAAATGTATCTCAGTCCAATTTTGTATGACAAATTATTTCCAGGCAATTAAGAATATTTATAATTGTTTTCTTTGGTTGGAACTTTCTTCTATTTCCAAATTTCTTTTAAGCTAATGTTTCCTATAAAGCCTGAACAGCCGTCATTTTGAAAGAATTCTGTCTTAGTCATGTGAACTGCTGCTTGCAACCATCTTTTTCTGATAAATTTAACATGTGCATAGTACAGCCTTTATCTCCAGCATTGGTACATTTTAAGGTATCATTATTTCATTGTGGAGTTTCCCTCCTACCCCCCAGTCTTTCTTGGAAGAACTCCAAGAAACAGTTTCTATGATTAAAACCAATATAGATGAATATTGCAGTGGTGCTGAGCTGCAGTATTTCTTTCCTTTCCTTGCTCTCTTTACTTCCCTCCCAGCTTTCCCCTCTTAGCATGAAACCCTATACTTCTTGGTAAATGAAACATAAATGGTTCAATTGCCTAGTCATATTTCTAGGGTGGAGAACATACACATGGGGTTCCTGAAAAAAACAGTATGCTAGCAACTGCTTAAGAAGCTAAAGGATTATTATGCAGTGAATCCACAACAAATAGTTCTTCTGAATACTAAATTTGAGATACAAATGTGTGTGTACTGTGAATGTCTTGTGAAGACTCAGAAATGCAAATTTAGTTTGTTAGTGGAGGTGGTTTTGTGGAAATGGGCAATTGCAGTAAGAGACAGCTTTACCTCTCAGTTTCACACAAAGCAAGAGGTAGCTGCTGATACCATTCAGCATGCTTTATTTCCCTTTCAGTCTTTTTTTTCCTTCACTCGAGGGAATCTGGGGTCTTTCTATCTGACTTATGGAGGTGTTGTTAATTATTTAAACCTTTCATCTTTCTTTAATTTATGTCATAGCGTAAGCATAAATTCCACTTTTTATCTGTTTCTCATCAAGCTGCATTTCTGTCATTGTTTGTAAGCCTGAGGATAGACAAAACTGTAAAATTAACTGTGCTTCAGTCTTTGAAAGAAAAAAAATACAGATAAAACCAATCTTCTCAGGACTTAGTGCCTCTGGTAGTTGATTAGTCCCTGCAGTAGGGAAAATTAAATTTTGTGGTTGAGACCCAGCATGCTTGGATAGTTTAATAATGCTGTGGCCATCATCCAATGGCTGACAACCAAGAACTGAGGTACTTTCTGTTCTTTACTCCCTCATGCAACACCTGAAAATCCCGGGGCAAATCAAACAGCAAATTAAAGCTCAAAAAACCCCTCACCTGCAACGCATGTATAAGGAACTCATTTTAATGCTTTCAAGCTGAAGTCATTGGGACAGGAGCCCAAAAAAGAGCGACAAAGGTATCTTGGTAAGTTCTTAAAGCACCTTTTTCAATTTGTTGTAGCTCCAACTGTGCTTGCTGTTTTAATGTATTTCTGTTTCCACTGCATGTATCAGTCAGTCAAAGCCAAGTAGCTACTAAAAGCAATCCAGTCACATGAAGCATTTCAAAAAGCCAAATCAGTGATTCTGACTAAAGATACTAATGAAGGCTGCCGCTTCTCAAAAGTAGTTGTGTGGGGAATTTCCTCCTGACAGCTAAGCCCAGTCTAGCGCCCAGTATGCACTCTGTGTTGCATCTTGATTTTTAACTGGCCAGGGTGGTAGTTTGCACGATGCATACATCGCCTATGCATCAGGGCTGTCCCTGAGGATGACTCTTTTGTGGCCAAGGGAAAAATGGCTTTGTTACCTGGAAAATGAAGAGTCAGCTGTAATGACACTGGCTCTGTTATTCTGAAGATAAAAAGCAAGAAGGGTTCATTGAAGTGTGAGTTGATATTAGGATTATGCTATGTAGAGAAAATTCTCAAAACAAAAATAATATGAAATTGCATTTTTGTGGCCTTTATAAGGTTTTTGCTACATCATTTTTAATAAAAAAACACAGGAAATATGGGTGGAAGGAAAACAGCCATTTTATACTTTGGTGCTGAGAACATGGTGGATATTTTTCTTCCTAAGGCAAATACCTTTAGATTCACAGTTTTGGCAAGTTCTGGTTGGAATTTCGCCACTTTTCCCCTTTAGTGCCACATTCGATGGGGAGAAAGGTGATGTTTTCTTTTGGATCAGATATATTCTCAGAATAATTTTGAAGAAACACCTGTCAGCTTTGTTCTGTTGTAGTTGAGACTGAGGCTTCAGTCACAAAGAGAGCAATTTCTTTTTTTATCATTCACTGCAGTATAATATCAGAAAGCTGCAGTACAAATGTTGACTTAACTATACTCTGTTGCAGTTTCTTGTTAGTGTTTTGCTTGAAGGAGGATAGAGTGGAGGAATTAGACCATGTACTTTAGTGGTAGTTCTTTCAATCTGATCTCCAATTATAGCCTTTGAAATTGTTTCCCTGTCTTTAAATTCTGTTTATTGGGAATGCTTGGGAAAAAACTCTGCACAATCACACTGTTCTCCTTGTTGATCTGTCTGTGCCATCACATCTAACAGTTCTGCAGCCAGTGGTCAACTTCGAAAATTTGAGAAATAAAGTGGAGTTATCAAGGATATTATGTCTTCATTGACTTTTCTGAAAACAGGCAACTGGATGGGGAAGACAGAATTAAAATCTTAAATCCGAAAGATAAGCAATTGCAACTCAATTCCCTTTCTATACTGAGAGGCCGCCCCATCAACAAGTTTGGCTGGCGAAGTAAAGTGAGAGGCTACCTTGAATCCATTATGGCATGTGTTAAGTCTGGCTAACCAACCTGGAAACAGACATAGAACAGAGCTGAGAAAAGAGTGTATGTGGAACATAAAAAAAAATCTAAGGGTACTGAGAGATTTGTATTTGTGAATTTAAAACACAGACTTATAGAACTGAGCTGAATTTTTGTAAAGATGTTCTTTGAAGGCATTTCTACACTGTACAATTGGACGGCCCTGCATTAGGAAGTAACTGAAACCTGAACTCAGATTTTACCTTCCAAAGCCTTTCTGCTTCATATCTTTAGGGACCTGAAAACATGAGCTGGTGTTGAGCAGGTCCCCAGTGTTAAAAACTCAGTCTGGAGATGAACTTTGTATTTTAATACTATTTATTATTTACCTAGATAGGCATTTATCTCACTCCTTCCTTATGGACAGCCCTTTGCTCCAGCAAATATCCTCACAATTGCTGTTTTAGACAGGGATATAATGCCATCCTCATTTTACAGGTGGTGCCTCAAGAACAGGACAAGTGTAAGTGATGTTCTCAAGGTTATACAAGACACACACGACACAGATTAAAATATCTGCCCTGAATGCAAGTCAACAACTTAATCTGATGTGCCAGTTTTTCTGGGCCAGCCAGGCTATCTCTTGTGGTGACTTCTGTGCCTCAGGAGTCTGGTAGAGTGATTAGAAACAAAGGACTCCCACAGGAAAGCAGAAGACACCAGCTCCCAGGGAAGTCAGAGTGTAAAACAGTGTTTCCTCTTCATGTACATCTGGACCAAAGTACACAATTTGAAACCCACACAATCTTTTTTTCCTCTTTTTCTCATGTTAAAGTGGTGGGTTATTTTAGTTTAATCCCTTTGTTGATTTCACTGCTAGTTTCTGTAAGCAAGCAGCAAGATTTCAATATTGTGTTCTGACATGTTTTGCTCAGTTCAGACAATGTTCTTATATTTTTACCCAGCCTTCTTTTCCTTGTTTAGTTTTTACCCTAATGGCAGTCCTGATTTCTCTACCACTCAGAATGGTTGATGTACATACTCTCAAGGGCATTCGCTAGTGCAGTCATTCCTCGAACTCTCAGACCTATTGGTAATCTTGTTTTCGCAAGGGTGATTTGCATTCAGTCTAGAATGAAGTCCAGTACGTGCCCACAACATGAAATGCAGTTGGTATGAATGAAGTATATGCAGAGCCTCTTAAGAATTCACCCAACATAATTAGATACACCCTGGTTCATCTAAATGTTATCCAAAGGCTAAATATCTGAAGCTTTAATTGAAAAAGCTCATTAACTTTAAATACTGCTAAAGTTGTTGAAAAAAATCTCAGTGGAAATACTAGATTCTCCATGAAGACCAAAAATAAAAGCATTTGAGTCTGAAGCTATTAATCATAAAGTTGACTTGCATATTTGTGCTACTTTTGAAGTAAGTCTGAGTGCTTAATTAAAAAAAAAAAAAAGAAAGGAAACTTGTGCATGCATGCTAACTAAATTTTGCTATTTTGTTGCATGTTTTGTGGATCACAAGTACTTAAAGAAACCTAAAATAGAAAGAACTGCTTGATGTAGGAGCACAGTAGACAGGTCTATGGTCAACTTGAAACAAATTGATGATTATTTGTAATACCATGTATTAAACCAATAACCCTTCTTATTGAACATCACATTAGCAAATAACCCGCCATCAGAACATTCAAAATGCATATATATAAAATTTGTTATCTCAGCTAATAGAATTTAGTACCCAGAGGTAAACAACCCTTAATAAAATAAGTAGTCTAGTGTGCAATGATGCAATCGGAGAAAGCTTGTATGACATGGACTTTATTGACAGTAAGACTAGAACAGAAGTGAGAGGAGAATAACAGTCAAAGGTGAGATATTGGTAGAGTTGACAAACTTGCATAGTCTTTGCATGTGCTACAGAATGACCAGGAATAGCTGACATTATCATTTGACTTTCAGAAATATTACTGGGTAAAAAAACCAGCCTGATATCTGCAAAAGGATTTGGTGTGATGTTGATGTTTATACAATTGACATGGAAGAGTTTGTTACTTGTGAAGTACAAGCAGAAATACAGCTTTCACAGCTTCTTTGATATTCTTTTTATCCTTCTTTTGTGAACTAAAGCAAAAATGAAAATTAGCTGGTGCTGTTACAGAAGTGATTGTGAAAGTGGCACCAAGGCAGATTCAACATTACAGCTCTTTTTTTGTTATTCAGATACACATGAATTAATCTAGAAGCATACACCAGAAAAATTAAAGACTTAATGTTAGGCAATATTGGTAAAGTGTTAATGTGCATTACAGTGTCTGACAAATCTGGATGGGAATTTCATCAGGATTTGAAAAAGCATTCTTAAAATCTGAGCAGTATTCTTCTAGCAGTTTTTATATGCCAAACCCCTGAACTATGACAATGCTCAGAATTAATTTAAAAATTACTGTAGCTCAACTTAAATGATCAAAAGTCATTAGTTTGAAATTATTTCTGTAGGAAAATGGTTAATATAGGACCAGGCTTCAAACCACAATTGTCCTTCCTAAAAGGAACAGCCCTTGCTGTTAAAATAAAAATAATAAAATCCCAACCCAACCTCCCTTCTCCCATCCTTTCCCAAAGAATCATCTGTAAGAAATACATTTTTGAGATAGATACATATAGTAGGTCACAGTAATACACTGTACAAGCATTAATTAGTAAAAATGAAAGTAAAGAGAATTGTTTTCAAGAACTTCGGTTTTAAAGCCATAAAAATGTAGTGAAATCATAACAATTAATAGTACTAGAACAGTCTTTTATATGCTGATTTTTACATAGTATTAAAACCCCAGAAGAAAAATGAATAGCCATATTTTGATTTCTGCTAAAATTCATTTTCAGACCTCCTAAATGAAAAGAGAAAGCATGAAGAAATATAAGTCTTAATATAAACTAACGAAAACATAGACACGTACAAAATATTATTTAAACAAATATAAACTACTACATAAATGTGCTAGTTGTTCTTCAGATAATTAAGCCATTCTCGTGATTTTTAGTGATAGAAGAGCTTGACTTATTTGTCGTGAAGCCGGCAGTCCTGCTGTTTTCTTTCACTTTGCTAATTTTCACACATTCAAGCTCTCAAGAAAATATTGTACCTTTATAAGGACAGTCATATGTAATTCATGGCTTCTGAATAATGTTTGGGTTTTTTCCTGATAGTCACATGTTGTGAAAGTTAACAAGTTCTAACACTGCTAAAAAATCTACTAAATAGATTCAGTGGCTATTTATTTAGTAGATATTTAGTAGACATTTAGTAATTAGTAGATATTTTAAGAACATGTGACTGATGCTGTGTTTAAACCTGCCACATAGAAACTGAGGTCAACATTTATAGTTGTGGGTGCTCACAGTTAGCCTCTAAGAATTGTTCTGAGTGTGTGGAGAATTCATGTACTTCATCACAAATTTTAGATGCTTATAGCATCTTAAATCAGGCTGCTTACTTTACTGTCCAAACAACTGAAGTAGTGCCTAATTAGAAGCCTGCAAATTAAAAAAAAAAAAAACCAAAAAAAAAACCCCCAAAAAAACAGAAGGAAAAAAGTGAGCTGTTATTTTCTGTAATGCTGAGGGAAGAACAAACAAATTTGTAAACAGGATTGATAAACCTAATCTGTGGTTCAGAGAGGTCACTTTTATCCTCCTTCCTAGCAGATTTTTAGTTAGTACTCATTAAACCAGTCTTGTTCTTGAAAATATTTGAAGAAAAGGCAAATGCAGGTATTTTCAGTTATTTTTTATTAAGTCCCTAGTTATATCTAATCTTCATACACCCGATTACTTGGTTGGAATGTGACAAGAAAAGTGAACATAAAGTCTATTTGGCAGTTAATAAATCTGGCTTATATCTTTATCTTGTTGGGAAGGAAATAAAGTATTTTTCAATCTGTCATTCTTGTATATAGACAAATATAAAACTCTTTCCTGTTTAAAAACATGCAGGAAAAATATTTCAGGTATTAAAAATTTGCTGGACTGCTTTATTGACTCTCTTCTCACTCTAAAGTGGTTTCGCATCTCTCTTCTCTTGGGAGAGATTGTTGGGGGTTTTTTTTGCCACTGTTTCTGCTTGTAAGATGAAAGTCCCCCAACTGGTGAACACGAACTGCATCCACTACCATTTGACCAGACTAAATGTTGGATTCCAGACCAAATGCTTGCAGAAGTGCTGGTCTTAAACATGCGTCATGGGAGCTGGTTGACCAAAACACTTCACAAGTACCTTTAGAAAAATTACAATTAAGGAGTTTGCTTCTAGCATTGTGCTCAATTTGCAATCAATTTAAGAGGAAAAAGCCCCAAATTTAATGACTACTTTGATTCAAGACTGTTTTTATCCACATGTAGTCAAATTAAGGCAGTACTTGCCTTAAGAATGGAAAGTTCCTTATACACAGAGTTCCCTGAAGATATTACTTTCACGTGAATATCCAGCCCTCTTCCCGCTTGAAGGATGGTTTATTTCTTTTTCAGTTAAGGCTCAGGTTGCAAAGGAACTGGGCGTGATATTTACATGCCTCAAGGTAAATGTAATAAAACACACCTAAACAGTTTTGCTGAAAGGTAAAGCCTTACCTAATCAAACCAGAAATCACCCCCCCTGCATCATATGCTGGAGGTTTTTAAGACCCAGAAAATGTCCAGAAAAATTGCTGATTTTAGAAGAGTCTTCCTTTAGACAAAGAAAAATAAATTTTTTGGACCCTTGGTAATTGACATTAAAAAGCTCATGCTTTTTTTGGGGGAAATGTTAAAATAAAAAATGCTTGAAACATTGCTTGAGAAGGATTGTTCTGTACAGTCCTCAAGTTACCAGGGTTTTGTTTTCTTTTGTTTTGTTTTCTTTTGTTTTGTTTTTAAATGTTTTATGAGGTTTAATGCACATGCTTCAAACAGCAAATGCCTTCCTGAACACGGAAACTGCCTTTGGAGGCAAGACTGGGGTAATACAAATCCAAGAGGAATAAATTTTTCCTAATTTTAAAGTGAGCTTTGAGAAAATGCAAACCAACAAACAATGTAACGAGTGCTGATTGTCTACAATATGATTGATATTCAGAACTTTGTGCAAGCTTTATACAAGCAAGACTGTCACTTGCTACAGTTAGCATTGATGATAGGTTTAAGCTGTAGTCCTGGTTGGTCTGGTATGTCACGCTGTGTTCCAAGCAGCAAAGTTTACTACAGGGAGTAATGACATGATGGAAAGGAAGGCGACTAAGGATAGAAATAAATATGAAAGCAGGTTGCTGGAACTAATGAGTAATCAAGCAAGCAGTATTAGATTTTTCATGTGAGCTCATTCTCCAACGAGTGTTGAACAGCAAGGAAATCTGTTTCAGATTAGATGTCCTTACTAGCCAGTCTGAACTCCCTCCCTTGTCAAAGAAATAGGATATGAATTTTGCACAGCATCTTGTGGATTATTGTTACTACAGAGCCATTGACTTTTTGTTTTAGGTATTGTTGTCTGAAGGCTTTGTTGGGTAACAAGAAAAAACGGGTCTCTAGAACTAGATTAAAGTAATAGATGTATTTGAACTACACAGAGGTCTTCTTTGTTCACCATGGGCACAGTTTTCAGTCCAAGAGACTTAGAAGGGTAACAAGAACATCCTAAACAGTCCTCACCAAAGCCTTCTAAAAACCAGAGTTTGCTCTGAAAAGCAATATGGTGAAAACTGTCCCTCTCCCATTTCTAAATTAGATCTATTCTCTCTGAGCAAAAGGTAAGACTTTATTATTTAATATGTATGTGATTTGTAGCCAATGATAAAAGATACAATTTTAAAAAAAGTCTCTGTATATGAAAGAAAAATTGAAGTATAAGCTGGGTTTTTTCTTCTAATTTCATTCCTTTTTCTGTATTAAATAAAGATCTGCAACTGTAAACACTTAATTAACAATTGTGCTGATAATGCATGAATCATGAAAGAAACAAGCTTATTGTCCCCTAGCTGGATCAGCTTCTGTGAAATAAAGAGGAAAAAAGGTCTATTTATGTTCAAAAAACCAAAACATATGTAACTCAGTGCAAACACGAAGCAGTTCTGTTGCATGCACACCATTCTTAGAGTCATTCTTCTCAGCATAAACACAATTTAAGATGTGATTTATGGGGCAAAGTGGTAAACTCTACCATGTAATAAATGAAACAGAAAAAGACAGATGACAACCTTCTTGTTAAAGTCACTGAGCCAAATGTACATGTACCCACGTACAATGGCAGCTGCTTCATCATTTGTGAATATAGGAGATGGTCTTCATATGCAGAAGATGACAACCAAAACCAGGTGATGATGAAATGACCAAGTGGTTTTATAACTTTCTTCTTCAATGATCACCTCTTCAAAATAATCCCTATTTTTCTCATTTCTCTGCAGCAGTAGGGACACTGACACTAACAAATATCAGAAGAAAGAAGCAGAAGAAAAGAACATAATATTGATACAAGGGAGAAATGCTGTTAATCAGATGTGTTAAGCAGGTGGCCTTTGAAGCAGATGGAACCCATGGAGGCTAATTAGCTCCATTTTGCTTCATGTTGTACTGTTGGGAAAGGTAGCTGAGAGTATTTGGTGTCAGGCTATGGCAGTTAATGCAATTTTGATCATGATTGGCTGTCAACTCTATACATGCCCATGGGTGAAGACAGGGCCAAAATCATTTCTAGCAAAGATACGTCCTTCATCCTGGTTTACAGCAGTGTAAAAAAAATATTGTGACTGGTCCCCTACAGGGTGTCTTTTATTGTTTTGGACCAACTAAGAAAAACTGCTGGAGATCCTAAATATTGACTTCCTCAGGTTCTTTAACTTTTTATAGGGTCATATCTTTTACACAGAAAAAATAAATGTCTGGTAGGAGATAAAGAAAGCAAACAGGCTTGGCATAATTAGTAGCTATGACTTACAGCATGAACACAGAGAACTGAAAAGTGATATCCCTGGGACAGTACTGGTCTAGTCTCTTAGGATACTTGGTCCTGGAATTGAAGATGTCTCTTTACAAGTATTCATGGCTTAGAAATAAGTGAGGGTTCTTAGCTATTGGTTTTACAGTCCTGACCTTGCTTGAGGCTCAGTGATCAGTAGAAAAGTCATGCCCTGCCATGGGCAAGGGCATTGGCACAAGTAATCTCTTGTGTATATTCCACTGATGGAAACAAGATATCACAGTCCTAGCAGCTATAAGTAAAGGAGCTCATATACCTTGTTACTGCTTGACCTCAGCTGCTATGGGCTCATCTTTTGTTTAGGCTTCTCAATCCAAAGTACAAGTAGCTCAGCAGCACATGGTATCCATTTTCTGTAGTACCTCATGTAACTTCTACCCTGTTTTCTGATTACACAATTTTTGAGATGTTCCTCCACTCTAAGTCTGCCTCTAGTTAAACTGGAATAAATATAGGCATTGTGCATCCCAGGATTTACAGGAGATTTTAAACCAGAAATATAGAAAATCCCTTACATGGACAAGTCAGAAGTTTTCATTCTTTCCACCAATTCTTCATAAAGCTATGAATCAACAACCTGAATGTAGCTAAATTTCAAAACCAACAAACCAACCAACCAGCCAACTTTCTTAAATATTAAAAAGCAGACTTTGGTCTAGCCAAATTATTGAATTAAGACCCTGAAGACATAGTAAAAATCCCATCTTGTGCCACAGATGCTGGCTGATCTGAGGTATGTCACTTAGTTTACACATCTTTGTCTTTAAATCAGGATAACATTTCCCTACTTCAAGTGCATGTGGTGAGGATAAAACTGATTAATGATTACTACCCTCTTAAATATTGGGAATCAGACAGTCCAGTGAAATGAAATGAACTAAGATAAAATGCAAACTGCACAAGTACATAAAACAGCCTGAAAATATTTCCAAATTTCTACTTGCATAACCTGCTAAATTTCCTTAATTCTGTGTCCATACCTAGTATTATTTTCATAGCTCTGCCACTGAATCAGTACAGAGCCCTCATTAAGTCAGATCAGGACTTTGTACTGCTTCCTAGCTAATGTCGCCATCCTCATTTTGTACACTTGCTTCTGTACACTTGCCACTGTACACAGTCTGTAAAGTATACTCAGAATGCTCAATTTTATTCAGTGCAGATGTACGGGCATGGTAGACATAACAGTATAAAGTAGGAACATTGCAAAGACTACAAGCACAGCTAGATGCAACAATTGTAATCCTCAGAGTAGGATCTTGCAATTGCTGACATCACTGAGAGAAATATCAAACCACTTAAATGAAGTCCGGGAATTACTAATAACTAGATATGTTCAGAGACAGAATTTGCAATTACCTTTATCCACATTACAATACTAATGTATTTTCCTATTGATTCCTAGATGAGACTTCTGATCGTTCAGGATATTACTGAAAGCTCTACCCTCATTTCAAAACATGCCTATAACTTTCAGACTCTGATGATGCAGTGGCATGAGTGTGTTTCAGTAACATTGAGAACATTTGTCTATTTTTAACCCATTTGGAAAAAAAAGACATGAATATTTGAGAGTGCATATTTAGTTTGCAGAAGAACATACTCTTCAATCAAAATACGTTTATAATCACCAGATGTGATGAATGTATATTTGTAGGTAACTGCTCTGATTTAGAAAACAAAGGAAAACCTCAAAAATCTTGTATATCATGTCTCTAACTCTTCTGAAATAGCAGTGTGAGTGTACACTGGAAATAGCTGCAAGATCATTCTTGTGGTGTGATTCAGATTTCATAGCAGTATAAATCAGAAGTTACTCTGAGTACACTAACAACTGAACAGTTTTCAATAAAACTTTTTTTCCTTCTTTTGCTTTAGCTTTTGATTAAATGGAATTTTGAGAAAAAAACAACTTTCTACTAATTTTTAAATTTTACTTACATTTTAGGTAATTGCTTCTGCTGAAAAATGTTGATTTCTAATTGGAAATATGTGGGGGTTTATTAATGTTTTTCAGGGCATAAGAAAATGAGCCTAAGGGGAGGAAAAGAGAGGGGGAACATGTTCAGACCAGCTCTAACAATGGAGTTATGCCAGTCAAACAGAGAATGAGAGTTCATGTTTTCTTCTAACTGGAAAGTATGATCATGCATAATGTTGTGCTAACGGCAGGTATGTTATTTTAGAAAATGGCCCCTGAAAAAACATTCTTCATCATTCTCAGTTCTAGAGGTTTAGATATTCATGTGTTAGTAAACAGGTTTGCATCTTATGAATGCGAAGAAAACAGACGCAATAGCTCCTTAGTGAAGAGTAATACCTGTATCTTTTCCATATCACTGATTGTACTGGGATGGTGCTGCTTCTGTTACTTCACCTCTGAATACTCCAGGATTGGAAGCAGTCAGTCATATGAGTTTGGCAGCTGCAGGATCCAGATGTGCAGCCCTTGGAATGAATCTGTCTGGCAGTGGCAGCTGGCTACCTCTTTCCCTTTTCTGTTTTTCTCAGCAGATGTAACGTGATTGTGCTATGCATCACACCAACATTATTCATTTTCACACCATTTTCTTGTAACAATGGGGAACTGACTCATTGTGGCATGTTTTTGATATGGGAGAAGAACAAATTATACACAGAGGTCCTGTTTCTCTTGCCTACGCTGCTTTACCTTCTTTGACCTGAGTGGATTTAGCCTTGATTTAGACATACCGAGTAGAATAAGGTTCATAATGCATGGTAATCCTACACCAGGAACAGACCAAATTCAGCCCTCCTCTCTGTTTTTTCAAATAGTGCAGAATCCTCCAGTCTACTTTCAGAAAAACGAACCTGGACAGTAGCTAGGACTGAGAAGGAGATTCTTATAACTTCTGAAACAGTTTGTTAGCAGACTTTAAACCAAAGTTAAACTAATTAAAGTAACACTGGAAAGGAAACAGTTGACTCAGTCATCCTGGAGAATATGGATGGGGATGAAATGGAACAGCCTGTATAAAAACAAACCCATAGATAATACAGAGTGATTTTAAATTAGACTACAAATACATTTTTGGTACACCAATATTAGAAAAAAAAAGCTTTTAACCTGATTTCTGTCCAGAAGAATGACTAAGAAGTAACATGAAGAGCAGAGCCCAGGAGAATAGTGTACACTGCTTATTATGCTGTGGCACTAGGCAGTGAGTAGTCCAGATAATCTAACCATGGATAATCCAGAGTTGACTGCACATGTGTTTATTGTGTAGTCCTTTGTTCAGGCTTATTCCCTTTTTGGATTGTGATCAGTTCAACCACATGCAAAACAAGAATGAATTGGACCTAATTCTCCTGGGTTTTGTAATTAAAATCAAGCTTTAACTGAAATTTATTAGGGAAAGATAAAATCTCACCAGTCATTTTCTGTTAATGGCAGGGGATGCTGTGAATTCCTCGGCTCTTCAGTAACTGTTCTTATGACATATGCAATTGAATTAGTAGGGTTGCTGTCTGCAGTTGATATTGCAGTATGCACTAGTCATCTCTGTCCCAACCGCTTCATCTAAAAAGGGGACTGAAAGGGGAAAAATAAATGCATGGATTTTCTTTGTAAATACATGAACCTAGATATAACTGGAATGCTTGCCATCCATTATTCTGGTGGCCAGTTTTGATTCTCATAGAAGTAATTTCTCCATGCATCTTTTTTGTTAGTCTGAAGGAGGTATACTCTTCCAAGACTTATTTCTGTGCATCAAAAGCCAAAAATGAGTTTGGGTTGCTTATATGCAGGCAGCGATGCCCTGATCATATATCCCCATGCGTTTGGGACTTCAGAGTTGAGTCACTGTCAGTCACCAATGTGAGACACTCTTGTCATATGCAGGTCACATTGGTGACTGACAGTGACTCAACTCTGAAGTCCCAAATGCATGGGGATATATGATATTTCACAGAAATAAGTCTTGAAGTACACACTCTATGTTTTTCTTCACATCCTGTAACAGACCGTGTTAATAAAAGGAAAGAGCAGACATCACTAACTTTGATACACAGACATGAAATACTGCTCTGGTGTCTCACAGGGTTTGTTGGGACATAGTTTTTACGCTGCATGGTAACTTTGGCAGCTGCTTTCTCCGTTTCCTGATTTCCTTTTATTTTATTCATCCTATGTCTTCTTGCTGGAGCCAAGTCCACGGATTCCCAACTCTGCAAAGGTTTGTGTCCCTATCTTGATAAAGATTCTAAGGGCATCCAGCTGCTACTGCATTTTGCAGAAGGGTCCATTTGCAACCACTGAAGACCAAAAGCTCAAGAAAGGCTATTTAAATAATTTTTAACATGCAGCTTTCTTTAATTGCTTGAGTTACGTCCCAGCAGTAAAATCAAGTGGACTACAAAAAACTCAAGTGGACTATAAAAAATAGACAGTATGTCTATTGGGTAGTAGCAGAGAGGGAGAGTTAGCATTTTCAGTTCTGTACAAGACCACGGCTAAAGAAAGACAGTTTTCTTTACATACAAAATAGCTTTCCCACTCCATTCAGCAGCTCCAAAAGCAGCTCTCATGCCCTAGCAGACTTAGAGATGATTAGGGTAGCAGGGAACAGAATTACAGTTTGATGCCTTCATCAGCTTATTCTCAAAGGCCCACGAATAGCAAGTTATGCTTTTCTTTCTGTGCAGAGATCTATGAGATTAATTTTCCATGTTTTTTTATTACTTTTTGCCTGCAAAGCTTCTACATCTGGAACAAAAGAGAGCCCCCTAATTTCATTCTTTCACGCTGAACAGGATCGTAATCTAAGTGCGTGTGGGGAGAGGCATGTTAGTAATAAGAGAAGGAAATAGGGTCACCTGGGGCTGTGAGAGACAGTCCAGATGAGATTCAAACAGAGAACTGTAGTGATGATTTTTGAGAAAATTGGGTGATGGGACTTCTGCAATGCACAGTCTGATCTGGGCTTGGCTGAAAAATACCAAAAAGCTTAGGTCAGAGCTGCAAGGTTCAGTGCTTCTAAACATATATAACAAGAGAATGCTGCTGCCTTGCCTTTTCTCCCTGCTTAATAAAATTTTTGAGCCATATTTCATGAGGACACACAACCCTTCCTAAACGCTACCTGCATTTCCGATATCTTTTATAGTTAATTCAAGAAAATGTATATTTTTAAGTGCATGTGGTTGTAATTGTCTAGCAAAATGGTTTTGATCTAGAAACAACTGGTAGAGAAAGGAGGAAAAAACTGAGAACAGTGCAGGCTCCAAGAATATTCCCAAAGGACAACATTTTCAACAACAGGAAGATTAACATGGGAGAATGAAAGGCATACACCACAGTCACAGCCTTTTTAAGCTTTGTTATCAGTTGTTCTAGGATCTAAATTCTTTTGGAGACTCATTTTATTTATAAGCATGAGAACGATTGACAGCTTTAAATGAGGGGTAGGTGTATGTCAGATTCTTGGCAAACAGTCAGAACTGCAGCTCTTGGGTGGTGTCACGGAGGGAGGCAGCAACACAGTCCTGAAAAGACCTCAATACCACAAAAATTCCAATCGTAGCCCATTTCCCTAAGCATTTTTGTTATGTCTCTATACTGTCTTTTTTTAAATATGTAATTTTCAAAGGTTGCACACATACAGTGTTATACAGATTGGCTAGGTAAATGTGCTTTGCTCAGAAGAATTTGTATGCTCTATTGTCTTTGCCATAGATTGTGATAATGCTCTCTCTTGTGTTACAAGTCTTTTTCTTTATTTTTTTAGTAGGAGAACAGCTTGATTTCCTTCTCTTTTTGTGTGATCACGTTACAGCTCACCCAATTCCACAAATAAAAGTAGTCAAACGGAAATGACACAGTGTGCTTACCCAAATACTTGGGGACTACACTGTCTCTTGTTATTGACAAAATTTTCATTACAAGAGGACTCCAATTCTGTTTCACTGTAAGAGACAGACTGGGAGAAGGTAGTAAGTGTTGGCTAGTCTCTGCTGGTTTTCCAAATGCAGTTCGGCTTAGGACATAACATGCACAGACAGCAAGCACCAAAAACAGACACACAGAAAGAACCCAATCTCAGCACAGATAAGTTTAAAATATTAATATAATAAAAAGAGCAAATAACATTTTGCAGACATCTAACACAGAGTAGTTTACTCTGGCATGAACCTTGGTCTAAGGATGAAATTATATTTGGCACTGCACTCAATGAAAATGGCTGCACTGTAGCCTGTGTGGTTTATGCATTTGCCTAGTGCTTTACTTGGGACAAAAAATTTAAAACAGAGGCAATGCAGGAAAAATAAATGAGTGGGCTTAAGTTTACTGTAATATAAATACACATACACATTGCTGCAGATGTTATTCATTGGCAAGTGCTGCCACATAATTATGCTGTGAGCTTCATGATATTTTAATGAGCTTTTACCCTAAATAGCAATGAAAATGGAACAATAAGAAGCTCTCAAAGAGTAAAAAAGTTTGTGAAGAGGGAAAGGTTATTAGGTATTTTCTTTTGGGAAGGAATATCTTTGGGGAAAAAAACATATATCCGAAAACGTCAGGATTGAAATAATGTCTGGGTTTAATAAAGCTGAATCAACTCTAATACATGGGTAGTCTGCAAAATAAAAGGGTTGGGTTATTTACTTGTTTATTTATTCATTCATTCATTCATTCAGTTTTTGTATAGTCCATTTGTGCTAAAGGAAAGTAAGAAAATGTACTAGCGTAATTCAAGTTGGATTTGTTTTTTAATGCTGGAGAACCCTTAAGCAGCACTGTGACAATAGTGCTGTTAATATACTGTGCCAATTAAAGTCTTAAAATAAATAATGAACCACTTAATATTTATTGCAAATGTCATGGTGATTTAAGCATTGTTATACATAGATTAAAGATCTTTGGGGATGCATGACAAGGCAGTCAGTGAGGGGTTTGAGTTATTTTCTTCTAAAAAAAAAAACCAACCACAAAATACAAACCCAACTTGACTAGAGAGAATTCCAGTGAAAAGTGGAGAAATCTGATAACCACATTAATGCTTATCTTTTTAATTCTAATAAGCTGCAAAAAAGATCTCTATTATTCCCTGGATTTGGCATGCCACCAGCTACCTGAGCAAATAAAAAAAATAAATGTCCATCTCCTCCCACCTGAAGCAGCGTAATTCACTTGGATTTCATTTCAGCATACCCCCTGTTATGAACGGTTTCCACAGACTCCTCTGTACCTCTTGCTGAGGCAGTTTTCAACACAGGAAATCTGCTTTTTCTTTGGGCCTCCTCCCAGTGGATTCGTGGGATTCTTGCCGTCAATTGCACTGGAAGCCCTTTCTCCTGCCAAGGGATGGGATGAGCAGGCAGGCAGCAGCAGGGTGGGCGCAGCATCTCCCTGCAGTCAGTCTTTGCCAGCAACCCTCCCATCCCTTGGCTGTCCTCCAGCTACAGGGGAAGGGACCAGAGCTGTCCTCCCTGGGTGTCTGTGGGAGGAAGCTGGGGGGCCCACAGCCTTGATCTGCTGCAGCCGCTGGAAGCGCCCATGATGGTTGAACATGAGAATGAAATCCAAGTGGATTATTGTTCTGCAAGGCTGCGACCGAGATGATTTGGGTTGAACTGGTTGAATCCCCAGTTTACCTTGGGATAACCCATGCCTCTCCTCCCAGCTTTCTCCGCTCTGATTCTGCGCCAAGTCAGAGGATAGCAGCACTGACTGTGCAGAGATCATCTGGCAAAGTCCTTCCTGCCTCTTATTTCCTGAAATTGTGCCTGAACTGACTGGTGATCAAGGCTGTACCAATTTTGCTTTTATATGCTTTCAAACCTTACAAAGGGAAATATGGAATGGAAAACTGGTGTAATTTGACTCTTGAAGTCTGTATTTCTACAGTGAAAAGTGTAATATATGGAGTTTCTTCCCTTCTGTAGATCATTTGCAAATGTACTTAGATGCATAAGAGAAAAGGGAGAGATTTCCTGGGCTGGAACCTCTGGCATAGCTCATGTGCCATCAGGGGATACAGATGTTCCAACTTCTGTGGGTAAAACTCACTCCAAACCTCCAGTATGGAATACTGTCCTGTCCTCTGCATCCCACAGGGAAGCACCTGAACAGAAGGAATGGCTGGCCTGCCATCATGGAAGGACACAAGAAAAGGGGGAAAAAAGGCCCTAGGATGTTTAACATTTCCATACACAGAATTTGTACATCACACACAGAGAATTTGCTAAACTGTTTTTATTTGTTCACAAAGCCCAGCTTGGTATGTACAGGAGCATATCCTGAACAACGAGGTCAAGGTTTGATTAACATGGAACCCAAGGTTTGCCTGTAGATTTCATCCAACTTATGAATGGAGGAAGAGCAGGTGGGCAAAGTGACTTGTAAAAGAAGGTGTGGAAAACAAGGAGTAGAGATGTGGGAAAGAATAAAGATTGCTGGATAAAGATGATTTTCAAACTCTGTTTCTGTTAATCCCTATTTTCTTTATTCACTCACATCTTGAGGAAACACTGATTTGTTCATACTGAGCTTGAAATTCTGAGATGCATTATGAGATGAAAAACAAACTTATACGAAATCCAGCCAGCATAAAATTCTATAAATCAGTAGAAGGACACATGCTTTCCGCAAGCTGGCAGAAGTTAATCTAGGGATCCACCTCTTGGAACATTTTAATTCTGCCCATTAAACTGCTACTTAATTTAAAAGTACACGTGCACCAAATGCTTTGGGAGGAAGCTGAATTGAACTTGCAGTCTCTTTACAATGTTCTTCCTCTTTGACACTGCCTTTTGATCAAAGAATTCAAAAAGATAATCTGTTTGGGAAGAACGATGTGGGCAGTACAGATAGCTCTTCTTTTACTAGTGTGATTACTTTTGGTGATAAGTTTGAGAAAGATTGAGTCCTATTCTACTGTACTTCTAATCTGAAGGCCTTTACCATGAACACAGCAATATTAATGACCTACATGGACAAATGTGTGACAGAACAGCAGTGGTCAGCAGAGGAATATATAAAAGCTGCAGAGGGATCAGGAAGGGGAATGGCAGGTTTCTGATGAAGATGAGATCTTCACTGATCTTTGTTAGCCCAACTCTGGGAGTTGTGGATGTGTGAAAGCTATGGATGTAGTTGCTTACTAAGCAGTGGAAATAATGGAAAATGTTCTGCCATGTCCTGTGATGCTGTCATGCATCTTTAGTATTGACAAACTACTGGTCAGGATAGGCTGATTTATTAATGCTAAGCAATATTCTGTAGTCCCTGATACTTTCACACTGAACTAAGCACTTTTGCTTTCATTGCCTTACAGGTAGCAACAAATCATGACAGAAGCTGTGAGGTGGTTTGGGAAAGATGACCTTATATGGGTGTGTTCATAGTGTTTTGCAGAGTACTAGATCAAAAGTCTTTAATCTTCTTGGTACTAGATCAAAAGTCTTTAATCCTCTTGGTCTGAAAGCAAGATTTACCTTTTTTTCTCTGTTATTATTTTTCTCCAATTTGAAATGTTCAAAACATAAATCATACATCAAACTAAACTTTTTTTTCTAAAATAAATTGTCTTTTTTTAAAAGAAATACATACATATAAATCACACTGCTTCAAAACCTTCCTTTTTTTTGGTAACACTGAATATTTCAGACTCTGGTTTTCCTTTTTATCTTCTGTTATTTGTTTTTACTGAATGCAATATAGTGAATACTACTTAGAACCTTCAGGGAATGAAGCTGCTGTATGTATGTTTTTCATTTGGTTTTGGTTTACTTTTTTCCATTTTGATACATTTTAAAACTGCCAACTTTGGAAAGCTGCAAGGTGTTTATAGTAATAATGGAAAGTATATCAAGCTGATGACAATGAAATCTGCACGCTGTCCTCCAGACCTTCTTCAAGCTAGAAAAGTTTGGAAACAAATCGAAAAAGGGGAGTGGGTTGTCAGAACTGAAACAGAGAAATAAATTGAGATCAATATGACTGCTTAAATATCAGCCCTTGGACTGTACTCAGTGACAAAGAGAGCAGATAATCACTGATTATTTTAAAGCTTAACATTTTTCAAAACATATTTTGTGAAGCACTTCAGAAAGATGGAAAACTTCTAAAGCTCCTCTAATGGAAACTTGTACAAAAATTGGTTTCAAACTTTTTAGTGTACCTTAATAAAAGTGGCTCCATATTTGTTTACAGCAGGACTGAATTTGCTGTCCTGATGGTTTGTATTTATCTTTAGGCTTCTACTCACTTTTAAGAATTACATAAGTTTTAAAACTTTTGGTAGAATACTGCTTTCTCTCTCTCTCTGTCTCTCTGAAATTATGTGTGTAGTATGTATCATAGTACAGGCACGTATTTCAGGAAGCTGCATTGCATGATGGAATGAATTATCCTAACACAGCTGCCAAGAGCACCTAGTTATTGAACTCGCTTTCAGCTTGCCACAGTGTCATAAATCCAAATCTATGGACAGGCAGAAAAAAAAAAAAAAAAAAAAAAAAAAAGGGATTTTTGGGTTTTTTTACAGGGTACGGGAGAATAGGTGGACTGTTAATCAGATTATGACTTATCAGTAGATTTATTGTCACAGATATTAATATGTGTTTCTCAGGCCCCTACAAAGGATAGAAAGCTCTGTTGAGGATCTAGGAAATACACCTTCCTTTTTATTTAAATATTCTCCTTTGAGGACTGCTGGATCAGTCCCTACCAAACATTAAGCTTGTTGCCATTGTGGATGTCTAAGTACAAATTTATGGCATCATACAAGTTATCATGTAAATGGTGGACTCATCCCTATCTTTACTGTTCTTTTCTCTCTAAAATGTAAGCTTTCCAGGTTAGTATTATTATTTTGCTGAAGTAATGAAATTTGAAGAGATATACCTAGTTTAAAGGTATAAGCCGGTGTGCCTTGCCCAGATGATCCCTGTGTTCAAAAATATTACATCAGCTTCTCTATAGCACATAGCATTACTGTATTATGTTAGACATGAGGGAATCGTTGACTTCCAAAACAAAATACGACTTCCCAGATCTTGCCAAAAAGGCTTGAATTTAGACATCACCATCCACTGGGAAAAATACAGTGCTTTTCAATCTGTCCTCTCTAGAGCATACTGTGCCTGTTGTAATGTCTCTTACACAGTGATAATTTCTCTGTGGCTCTACAGGAGGAGAAAAGCATTAAGAGCAGCAAGCAATGCTTTTCAGGGTAGAGGCCATGTCTTTTTAGGTTTACAGTGTGTCCATTGCAATATCTGTTACACCTTCTGATTAGGAGTGTAGTACACTTATTGATAACTCTAGATACAAAGAGTAAGATGTCATGGAAGCTTGAACTCATGGTTGAGGAAGGGAGGAAGAAAGATTCCCCTTCCTTCCCTCTGCCCCATGCCCTACAGATTAATTTTTCTTTATTAGCTAAAGATGGATATCCTATAACCATATTCTTTTCATCCTACTCTTTGGTGAACAAGAATTTGCCGTGGCCTTGTCAAAGAAATTAAAATGCCACCTAACCATTTACTAAAAGTAATTAAGAGAAAATTAGAGACTTGTTCCATCCATTCAACAATCAGGTTTTGTTCTGCAAATAAGTGAGAAGCTACATAATTTCCCAAGAGTCATCATTCTCCATCGGGTAGCATTTGTTGATTCAGTAGTAATTATCTCTTGAGATAGCATGGATTAAAAAACTGCAACTAGAAAATTCAACACCAGAAATAGAAGTTCTGTACTGTTGATTGCTCAGTGACTGAGGTATAAAAAACATTGCATCCATAGCTTATTAAGGGAGAATTGTGCAGAAATCTTTCTTATACTTGCTAGACAGAGTGGTATAAAACCAATTTCATCTGTTTAATTCTTAGAGTGTTTTTTTCAGCCTTACTATGGTTTATAAAGGTGCAGTGTCCTTTAATACATGTGTCTGTATTGCAGTAGATATCTAAGTGATGAAGGCATTCTTTTACATGAGTAATGTTTCTAGTCCTCTATGTTAAGATTTTATAAAAGTTGCCTTTTTCTGACAGCCTGTCATATCCAGGAAAGTTGTGATTGTATTGTGCTTGCAAACAGACATAGCCAAAATATTGACTTTTGGGCCAAATACATCACTTCCACCAGAGTGAAGGGTCTAACTTGCTGGTATAGACCAGGGATTATTTATCCCACTAATATTTATGTATGCATCTGAAACAGAATATGTTACATATATGTCTTGCTGTCCAGAAGAGGTATGAGAACCTACTGTAGACAGGAAGACCAAAAGCAGTGAAGAAAATATCTTCATCAGTTCTTTTTATTATTCATATAGAATATCTCCAAGGCATGAATTTAGCATGAGATGAATGTATATCAGCTATATCGGCCTCCATTTATAACTACAAACAGTTCACTATAAATTGAGCTTTATTGAGCAAAAGAGTAGTGTTTGCTGTTCTACAAACAAATTTAGTACCTAAAAAAATCAGTCAGAAAGTGTTCCAAACAATGTAAACAACATTAAATACAGCAATTAAAAGATAAGCACTGTAGTAATTTTCATTTGATAAGGTGTGGGTGTGCAGAAGTAAACCTACTGTCTGGTGGTTTTTGCAAGACTTGCTTCCATGCCAGTTAGGGTTTATCGCTGCTAATTATTAAATACATTTTAAAATGGCAGTTATAAAATGGCAAACACACCTGAATGGCAATCTTGTAATTGTGTTGTAGTAAGTCACTAAGATTTTCTCTATCACAAAAAAAGTGGCTGAATGAGAGCAAGTAGCGTTATCCTATCTTCTCAAGATCTCTACAGACATACTGCATCCTGAAAATGATACGGCAGTATGAATTAGGAGCTGATACAAAAGGAAAACATAAGTGGAAGTTAAGAGAACTTCCTCTAAAAAAATTGTAAATGGTCCATACAGAAGGAATCACAACAAGCTAGAGGATAAACTGTATGCTCTATTTGTATTGCATATTCAATATAGGATGTGTCAATTCACAGTCATTTAACCCATGATGGTGCAACCATGTCACTGAGCTGACATGCCAAGGTCTGCAGAAATATGATGCATTTGGTCATGACAAACAGTATAGCAGTGCAGTTTGAGTAGATATTCCACAAATGCACTCATATCTGTGGGCTACTACAAAATAACACATTTGTCCTTTTATGGGAATCATGTTTTCATAAGACTTCATGACAGCACATCAGCACAGCCTCTTATTGGGAATTTTTCTCTTGCATAAATTCTGGGAAGTCTGAAACTGGAAGCTAAACTGAGCAAAGGCAGATTAGGTCATCCACATTTGGCAAGAGGAGCTAGAGAACAAACATGGCTCAGCTGTGACAGCCTTTGGCTGAACATTTTCACTGCAGTTAGTGTGAGGTGCTAATACATCTTGTAAGTTATATCATGGTCCTTCTGGTTGTGACAAACTTGCGACACAGGACTGTTAGCATTTAGATAAACAAACGTAAAGCATTTTAGGAAGGAGAAAATCTGTAGCTGAACTTCATTCAATCCTGCCTTCTCTAAAGTAACATTTTCAAAAATATTCCTTGCCTCTAGTAAGGAGTTTGAGATTCATTTCAAAGTACTGGTGTCTAGGTATTCCTTTCCTAAAGTTCCACTGCCACTGCTGCAGCTATCTAAAATATCTGTATTAGCTAATATTGTACTTAAAGGTCCATTAGAAAATTAAGATTAAATTTATTTCCTTGCTGCCGTTTGAAAATCTCTGCCACATATTTTAAAATCCCTTACATGTCTACATATTCTACTCCTAATCTAAACGCTGGGTGGCTAGTACTAACATTTTTTTAAAAATAAACATTTTGGTTATGTTTGTTGTTATCTGAGGTCATGTTGGAATAATTTATCTTGTTTGATTCCAGTGTGTCATTTTTGTATAAAATGAACCCAATGAAGGGTAAAAGTAGTGGTTATGTGAAGCCAGAATTTGTTGATCAGAAAAACAGAATGATAGAGTGAGTGACAAAAGAAAGGTAACTGGAAGGAGGGGCAAGGGAAAAGGTTGAAGAAATTTATTTAATTTCGTTTGGAAACCTGACAGGAAGCTGTGCTACAATAATCTTTCAGTACATAAATGGTTTTACAAAGGAAGCTGTCATCAGTTGCTTACTGTGGCTACCAGGGTACCAATTTTTTTTTTTTTGGGGGGTGGAAATTAACATGGAACATCAGGAAAAGTGTTCTTAAATATGAAGACATGAGCCAAACAGGGTACATACAGAAGTTGTAAAATACACTGTGTTTTAAGAATGGGTTGAGTAGACATCTGTTGACACTGGCCTCAATATACATATTCTGTCTGTGAAAGGAGCTGGTCCTAAAGACATTGTGGTGGTTTTCTAGCCCGCTATTTCTACAGCTATTCACAGTCTAGTTTTGATCTCTTTGGCCATGCTTGTGGTATAATCTAACACTGCAAAAACTGTTTGGATGAAAATGGAATTGTGAAAGCCTCCTGTAATTCTTTGTCTTCATACTCACAGACGGACCTGTGCCTATCTTAAATTTAAAAAAACAAAACAAAACAAAACAAAGACAAAACTGAGCTAGTTTTCTGGTTAGGAACTAGGAAAAATATAGTTATCTAGACATTAACAATTGCACCTGGCTCCAGCTTGGAGAAAGGTCAAGGTGTGACTACCTGACTCAAGGAAACAAGAGAAAGACAGATAGAACAATATAAAAAGAGAGCATTTGAGATGCAACAATAAATACTGCTTATTTTCTCTCTTGATCCATCCTTTTGTCTCTCTGTGTTTGAGAATTCCCAGTGCTCTGGCACTTCTCACGTTCTTTCTGAATATCCAGATGTGCCTATAAATATGCTACAGGCATCAACCTTGGTCAGTGATGCCCAGAATTCATTTTTTAAGTCATCCCAGACTTTGATTCCCTTCTTTCATGGGAATCTTGGCAAAAAAGGGCCCACTGCCTCAGGGTACAGAAGATATGAATCTAGTGCACTTTTCAGCTCCCAACAGTGGCTGCAGTGAGCACTAGCCCCATCTCTGGAGAGTGTAGAATAGTCATATTTTAACCAGAGATGCTGAAGACATGCCTTCTGGATAGTGACATTCATTTGATAGAACATCAAAATCAATTTCCCTTTATGCAAAACAGGTCAGTGAGGCATCTCAATAAGTAAATATACAACTAAGTGTGGATTGTTTCCTTTAACACTAATTATCTTTTCTCTCAAATATTTCCAGCCACTTTGAAAGCTCAAGGTGTGTTTCATTATTAAGGTGCCCAGCTGCACACTGACTCAGATGTCAGGACTGTTTTGAGATCTGAGGTTTCAGTTCATCCCACTTTTGGTCAAGAACCACAAAGCACTCCATCTCCCAGTGTTGTACCCAGAGTTGCCCACAATGCTGGCTATCTGCTAACCAGATAGAGCAGTTACGTTCACACTAACCTTTAATGACTATCTTCAGTCTGACCACAAATTTATGGATCGTGGCACCTTTTTCCTACATGGATAAAGTAAGGCATGCATAAATGGACTGTATTCCTGTTAAACACTTCAGTGGCTGATTGTCAGGGATAGGCACACAAGAGAGTTTTTGTACCTTCTCTCTATCCACTGAATGCCACCCCTGTCCTAAACATTAGGTGATTTGTGGTTAACCTGCAAGTCAGATTGCAAAGAAAGCAATTATACAAGAATACACTCCTTTGGCAAATTGCAAAGGAAGGTACATAACTACAAGGTGGTAAAAAGGCACTGTTTAATTCTTGGCAGAGCACAGAGTGAATTGGAAATGGTTAACCACAAAGACTTCTTGCTTCAAAGTTGTTACAGTAATATCACTTTCGCCTCCAGTGCTTGTTGTATGGAAATAACTATGTGACGTTAAAGTAGTAATACTAATTAAAAAAAACTTGGCTAGACTGCCTCATAAAACATTAAAAAAAAGCTATGCGCATTCACCATCAATTTCATCCCAGTGGCATTGCTTAGCATAGTTAGTATTAAGATTTGGAGCTATTTTGCATAAATAGGATGACAGCTCAACACAGTCAGGGGTGTTTTTGCTGCCAATTTAACTGATGTTAAATTAGTGGGTATTTAAGTGACACTAAAACAGTTTAGAGTCCAGTTCACAAAAGTCTTGGCTCCAGAATCTTCTAATATCAATGAAAAACTCACTTTTAGGCTTCTGTTCAACTCATTGCTTTGTAGCAGGCACTCACGTTCTGTTTAAGTACATTACCTCCATGAGAACTATCCCATCTTGCTATGAGAGCAAGTCTCAGGTAGGTGGTCCCTGAACCTCTTCATGGGGACTATGGATACACAGTCCAGTTGAAAAGCATGCTGCAAGATTCACAACCCTAATTCATAATCATAATAATGAATTGAAAGTGTTCATCCAGGGCTTTCAGCACACAATATACCCACTGAATTTGTCAGCAAGGTTAGATTTGTTGTTCCCCCCCCCCCCGATAAATAATTAGTACATGGAAATAAAAAGCTCCAACTCTAAATTTGCTGCCCTCCTTAAAAAGACCTGCTGTGCACTTATCTACCAGCAAATGTATTATTTCTTTGGGTTTTTTCCCAACATAAGGGATGAATTATTCAGAAGGCCTGATTTTATATACCTATTGTCTCTGCTGGTGAGGAGGCAGCATACTGCAGCATCAGGACAGCCTGACACTTTGCTTGCAGAGCTGTGTGCTGGGCCTTCCAGGGGCTCCTGTGTTTTCGGGTTAGTGGAGCAAGCACAGGGAGTTAATGGTGGCATCAGCTGTGGAGGCAGCTGTTTTGCCCACCCTCTGTGCTAGAGGAAATGTGCTGCAGGTTTTTTTTCTTCTTCTTCTTCTTCTTTTTTCTTTTTTTTTCCTTACAGTAGGGTGTGAATGAGAAGGAGTAAAGGAAAGATTTGGAGGATCAAAGAGAGATGAATGTTTCACAGTTAGCCCTGCTGTTCTTTTCCTTTTTTTTTCCCCCTCCATGTTTGAACATACACTGCAGCCTCCAAATTGTTCATGAGTCATTTCATTCTGGTAACTTATATATTTGAAGATTTTGTTGGTTGATTTCAGAAATGATTTATTCTTCAGTTATTGCTTTATTTACGTACTTAATGGATTGATTGATGTGCCAGCATCCCTCAGGCAGCAGAGGCCTCCTTTCTGCTTTTTTCAAAAGAAGTGAATTGCTAGCAGACAGGAGTTTCACAAACACACTAAGTCAGACCTTCCTTATTGTTCCGTGTTTATAATAAGTTCCTGTTGGCCCACACACAGTACCTGTCACTGCCTATTTGTTGAAACAGAATCCCACACCAGGCAGTTTTGAGCTACAGCAGAGACTGAGAGATAAAATACTGCAAATGGCTATGGAACACAAGAGGTGTTTTTCGCTGGCCTGGATGCTCAGAGGATGCTGCTTCTCAGACAGCACTTTCCCAAAAGTAGCAGGACTGCTCCATAATGATGGGAATTATTACAATCCCATTTGGTATTCCTTATTTGAGGTGAGAAATGTGTAGGCACAGTGGACTACAGTGTGACTTACTAAAATGGAGACTTCACATTGCCTGCTGCTTTGTGCGACTGTCTATATCTAGCTCATTTTAATTTTGAATGGCATATTTCCTGCTAAAAGAGGCAGCAGTCACTGGGAATAGGGGGAGTCAAGAAGATACAAGCAGGTGTTCACATATGGTATCGCACAGTCTTTCTCTCCTCCTCCACCCTTCCACTACCATTGTGTCTTCTAATTTCCTTATTTCTTCTCCCGTCACCTTGTGGTGGATCATAACATATTTTGAAAAGGAAAGGCTTTGAGAAACCTGTATGGGACTGTATTTGTGCAAATGTTGAAGCCGAGGATTCAGCTGGCCCCATTTCTACCTTTTTTCCCCAGGCTGGCAGTTCTAGCTGGCTGAGCACCTATGGAGGTTTGCCCTCACAACAGGAAGCACTAAAGTCATGTAAGGGTTGTGGGTGGAAATCAGAGCAAATGAACTCGGGCATGGGGCTTGGATCAGAATCTCCTGCTTTCCCTCAGAAAAGCCTGGGACTGTTTTGCTGTTGTTTTACTTGATCTTTAAAGTGTTTTACAAAAGTAACTAAGCAAGTCTTACAATCCTGCCCAAAACAGGTCATAGGCCATTTCATAGACAGGGTATAATTGGGAAGCCAGGTTACAACAACAGAAAAAGATACTGTGAGACCAGGAAGAGATTCCAGATCCGTATTGAGACTGTTAGACCGTGCTTGCCTTGATTCGACACAATGGAAGAACAAAAAGCAGCACAGCTGATGGCGTACACCAAAGTGCACGTTATTTGATTCAGTTCAGATTCTAACCAGCTGGTCCCCCGCAAATCACGGAGAGCATTTGAGTGCTCACAAATCAACAACCGCTGCTTCTCATCAAACTGTCTTTGTAGTTGGTTTGGCACCTTGCTGTACAGATAGGTATCAGATTATTAGAATGGGACTGAATATACTAATGATGAGGTAATGTTCCTATGGAAGTATCTATGCTAACAGATGTGTTCGTACAAAGACCTATAATATCATTATGCAGCTGCTCAAACAGATGCTTTTTGTTTTTTTTTAAACTTGCTGAATAATTGTACTCTAGAATCTCAGCTTTCATCAGAAATATTAAACACTTGCCTTATGGCTGGAAGGATAATTATTGAAATGTGAGTAGAGCAGGGACCCGAGTCTGCAGTCAGCCTTACATATAGCTCTAAGACTATTTGAACTGATTCCATTGCTGTCACTATTATTTTAATTCAGAACACTACTGGTGGCTCTTTAATTGTTGATATTACTTAGAGACTTACTGATAGTTTAAAAGACCTATGAAGCATGTGTTTAGCTGTGCTACTGTTATTGAGAAGTGGATGCTTGCTGGCTTCAATGCAGAATTCAGATTTTTTCTTCTAACATCCAATATCAAAATCCAATGTAAAAAATGATCAACACCTTGAACTGAATCACTGGTAATGAATTCCTTTGTCAGTACCTGGAAGTTGAACCCAACTTCAAAGCCTTCCTGAGGGCAAGAAGCCTTACAATTGGCCAGTGGCTTCTTCTACTACACAAGTACACGTGGCATCTCCATCCCCAGACTCACCAAGACATAGAAATACATAACTAGAAATGAGGATTAAAAAAGTAGTAATGTGAGATAGCAGCTATTTCACTGATAGTACAGTACCCTGCAAGCAAGCCTCTGAGGACAAGATAGCAACAAAAGGGATGTTCTCACTTGCAGCATTACAGGGTTCTTGCCAAATAATTCAGATCTAGTATACAAACACAAGGCAAAAGGCCTCTGAGTATGGCCAGAGTCATGCAGAAGTGTTCTGAAGCCTTAAGAATGCACAGCCAAAGAGCATCAGGTAGTTACTAGAAAGTTTTCCCCTTAAACAGCCTGCCTCACCAGAGTTTAATAAGCATGACACCCTCCCAGAAATGGTATGAAAACAAAGGTCTAAGTATTATTCAATGAAAAAATTATGACGCAACAGTTAATATGTCATAAATAATCATATTTGTAATTTTGTATGTAAGGTTTGCCTTTTGGCAAATTAGATGAGGTAAGTTAGGTGACTTCAAATATACCATTTGAAGGTTTGAAGGTCCATAAATTGCCATTTGATATTAGTTCTGTACCTGTGGTATTTCATAGAGTAAGAGTAATTTCACAGATTTTTGAAGGATTGCATGGTCCTGACATTGTAATGAATGATGATTTATTCTGGATCGTGAATGATACAGAAAAAGAAAACCTATGGAAGTTCCTTAAAAAGATAATTTGAAATCTCTGAATTTTTTAAAAAGTCTAAAAATCAGTTTAGCAGCCATTACATCTATTAAACACACACTAAAAAAAGATAACATAATTCTAATTCAAATTAAATAAAAGCAACAATTGAAATACTCCATGCACAGTATAGAGTGCATCTACATGACTTTTGTGTTCAAATTAAATTCTTTCTCCATATGTTGAAAGTCAACAGGCCCTCATGGGACCTCCTGGAAAATTACTTCATCTGGTATTAGGCAGACATTTACAATAGCCGTTTTAAAATTATTCAGACTTAACTAATCAGTTGCCTTATCAGTACACCCTCAGAAAAAAAATGCAGGACAGCCTTGGCCACCACAAAGGAATTCTGCTCCACCCTACAGGTCCATTGCAAAAGGCCCTGAAGTCCACTACCTTGCTGCTCACCTGGTTGCACAGTCCCTTACCCTTCTGTTCTGACCCAGGCTATCCGCCACATGAAGGGCTACCACTGCAGGAATTTCCCAAGGCGCTTACACCTTTCTTCTTGAGTGTTTATGTCAGCTGTATAAGGCAGTATTCAGTTAGGCCCTAGATGAGCTCTTCCTGCAGCAGAGACAGCCAGCTGTATTTGCATGTGGATCAGCAAACGGCCAAGAAAATCTGTGTTCAGACTGAAAAAAGAAAAAATAAGAAAGAAAAGAGCCTATTTGTAACTTCATCAGCTTTTCTCTAAGTACAATAGCCACATGAGTAACATAATTATATAAGCTAACTGGAAATAATTCCAAAACTTCCCTCCCCCACAAAAAAATATGAAAACGTTCTAATATTCCATTATCCTACACATAACACTGAAACTGTAGAAACGTGTGGCTGAACTTACAGCTACACTTTAAGAAAATACACCTTTCAAAAGCCATCTTGACAAACAGCATGCACTTTGTGGGACTTGAAATAGATGGGAATCCAGACCTGTCTCCAGTGTCATGAGAGAGTTTGGTGTCAGAGGAAGCATTGAGTCACTGCTGACTCCGTCATCACCACTGTCACAGTGTCCAGCTAATACCAGCTGAGTTTAACATAACTGAACTGGACTGAGTCATGCTGGTCCTGTGTTGTGAGACAACCAGCCAGATACAACAGGGACAGGATGCAAACACCATAGACTAAGTAAATGAAGCAGTACTGTATTAGATGCTATACTCACCAGTTACATGCTGTTTCAAAGATGAATGTTGGCAGAGATGAATTTAAATAACAAAAAGGGATGTATGTGTGTGTGTGTGGCAGGGGAAGGTTGGAAATGTAAGTCTGAATATGAGCTTACTGGTATGGGAATGGATACATTAGCATTGCTATGGATGGGAAGCAAGGCCATGAAGTGGCCAAGAGTTGAGCATCTAAGCATGTCCAATGTGAAATAGACATTTCCAGAAGCTGGAGCAGACCCAGCTGTGCTAATTATTCATGCCATTAATAAGTGCTGTTTCTTCTTTCCAACCAACTTGCCTCTTGAGTACTTATTAAACATTGCAATCACTGCTAAACCTGTTTACAGGGAATAGCTTTATCAAAGTGATGAAATTATCAGAGAAAAGATTCAGGAATAGCAAAGAAGCATTATGGTGAATGACAACCAGAGACTGCTTACAAAATTGGCAAAGCAGTAGCGGGTCCTTCTCTCATGAAGGTCAATTAAAAATTCTAGCTGTACTGTAAACATAATATTCCATATAACGGTGCCACACAATTTCCAAAGTAGTGCCTTAATACAAAATATCAATTTGATTTTCCTCAGCAGATTAGCTCTCCTTTTGCAATGCAAATATTTTCAAGTGTACTAAACACATTCTAGCACCTCAGTATAGGGACCAAACTATTTGCATGCAAAATTACCCAAAGTAGGCAGACTGGCACAAGCTTATGCTTCTGCCATATGTGCTGAAGAATTTGAGCCAGGAAACTAGTAGTATCTGGATACTATTTACAATTTAAATTTAATTTCACATTATTATTGAAAAGATAAAATAAATAAAAAGCTTTCATTAAAATTAATGCTATATGTGATGCTAAGTTTACACCAATGTTATCTGATTACACTTTTCCAGTTAAAAACATGGTCCAGAAAATAAAGAGAATTTTCTTATTATAACTATGGCTTTTTTTTTTTTTCTCTCAGTGCTTCTACTTTTTAGACACTTCTTTTAAAATCTGAAAGCTGTATCCCTCACATTTCTTTTAGACATTAGTACTTGTGTCACTTCACATTATCTCCCGCATGCTGTGTGTAGCAGGTTGTCACTAAACTCTGTAGTATGGCAGAGTAAAAACCCAATTCTTTTGCCTGGGTAGGGATTCAGGGCCTACCACAGCTTTTGTTTTAATTAAGTTTGGAGGAACTCCATGGATTTCAGATGAGCTGCTGCAGTTCCGTATTGACAAAATTGAAAAACAATTAGACCTGCTGTACTTATCAGTGAAATACCAGAATGTGAAAAACCCAACTCTTGTGCTTCAAAAGATCATAGAAACACCATTTTCCAGGAACAGTGATCAGCACAACATAGGGTGGGGGATGGACGGAGGGGATTTTGCCTGCCATTCCAGCTGAATTTATACTCTTGCTAGACCTTTGCCTGCAGCACCCGTTGACAAACCAACTGGTGGCAACAGCCAGCTTCAGTGCCAGTGCTACGATGGCCTGATGGCACAGGTGTCACCTGCCAAGGGAACCCGGGCTGGCGCAGCTGCGCTGTGCTGCCTACCCTACCTGCTACAAGCAGCAGGGAGAATTTGACTGAAACCAGCTTTGTGCCCATGTGTAAGTTTCGGAAATGTGAGTCAGATACAATTTATCTGGCTTCAAATACCATCACCCTGAGGAGCTGGATGTTTATTAACATGTTTCCCTTGCCTCAGTGCTAGGTGGTGTCTCTGTAAGTATCTTCAGGTAATATCTATACTTTGCATTGGAATAACTTGTAGTGGGAAGAAATATCTCACCTTTTTGGCTTTTTTACACTTAGATGAAATCCAAGGACCTAAAAGTAGTAAGATCAAAACAAAACAAAATTTAAGGAATGTGCCTTCAAAATCAGTTTTGAACTCTAGAAGCAAAATAATTTCCAGATGAAACTGTCCAATTTATTTTTTCTGAACATGTGTCCATGTTTTACCTTAATTGAGTCTAACAGAGTGGTATGCAGATCTGCAGAGTGACTGGGAAAGGGGAGCTAACAACACGAGGCATTTCTTCCCCTCTGGAGCAATAGAGATGCCACCAGAGCACCTTGCTCTGCTCATGCTTACCTTCACTGTCACATCAGTGGAGCCCTTCCTGTGGAAACCTGTTTTCCGTCAAAACAGAACCAGGTCTTCTGTGTATCTCTTTCTATCTGATGTCTAAAAACAAATCTAACGTTCACTTGACTCATGGAAGAAGAGAAGTACAAGGAGCTAGCACTTGCTCTAGTGCCAGCATCCCAAGTTAACAGATTGTCTTCCCAAACAGAAAAGCAAATGAAAATACTAGGTTTTCTTTCTCTTCTAATGAAATCTGAACACAAATGGAAAATTCTTGGCTCATACAAAATTGACATACCTTCTGTGGCCCCTTGGGTACGCCAAACTGAACAAAGATTTTTTTTATTATTATTATTGCTGCT